>NC_134403.1:157296191-157646191 GCF_038048845.1 Mixophyes fleayi | reverse complement strand
ATAGCATTGCATTTAGTAGCTCGAGTTGTGAGTCTATTTGGGTGAGCCTTTACTAACTTTGCATCCATTGTTCTTTGTAATATTTTTCAAGTCATATGAGTGGGGATGGGAACAGTTAATAAACTGCAATTTTGAAATTGTTCCACAGATTCTCAATGGGGTTGAGGTCTGGGCTTTGACTGGTCCATTCCAGGACGTTTATTTGTATTTATGCCACTCCAATCTGTATTTTCCTGCATGGGTTATTGTCCTGCTGGAATATTCTCCCAATCCCTACCTTTGAATCTTAATTACTGAATGACCTCAGACGATTAAGGAGATGTTAATATCAGTCCCACCACATATTGCTCCCCAAGTAATGAGGTGCTAACTTATCACTAGTTATTTGTACAGTACAATCTAGAGGACTACATGGTAATCATAGAATACCAAATATTATGGAGGCCCAAAATTGTATTAGTTTTGTCTCTTATTGTGCAGTATGTATTGATGTCAATTATAAAAAGTCAGTCTTTGTAGTTTAATGATCATTGAAGCATACACGTCAAGTCAAAATGGTTGAAACTTCTGCCAAGGTAGAAAACAATAGACTTCTGGTTGGGGACTCTTTAATGATTGTATTACTGCTTTCAAGCCCCCAATCATAAAGCCTGGTAAAGATTGCAGGTAAAAATAATGAAAAATAATAATGTATATCAAACTCTATGCACAAAGTTTACTAAAGTACATATTGCTATAAGCAACCATTGTCATCCATGGCTTGAAGTGATGCAGATCATGGACTCCTTTTGGTAAAAGTATTTTTTGTGCTAGATTGCTTAAGTTTATCTCAATTTCACTGTGTGTCTGCCTAACATATTGAAACAATAATATAATAAAACTTGATGAGATAGTGCAGTTGTCATCTTCTAATTGCTACCATACTCGATAGAAACCAGAGCGTAATCTCAGCCGTTTACTTCACATTTAAGCATTTTTAATAACAAATGTTCCAAATTGTGTTTCGTGAATGTATAACAGTCAACTCTTTGAAATGCATAAGTTAATTCCATTTTTTTCTAGTCTATAGTTCAAGGTCTATTCATTATTATTCTTAAAAATTTGTCCCCGTTGTTGTATTTGATTTGGAGCTCACTGGATGTAAAATGCAGCAGCCACATGGATCATAAATATCTCTACTGACCAGCACATCATTCACATGCACCATTTTATCTCAATTTGGTCCAGGCTTTCTTTTCTTAAGTTGATCATATGGGATCATCGATCCCTATTCTTGCTGCTTTTACATCCAGCCAACTTCCATATTCAGGCTATGCAGATCTCTGAAGACGGACCATTTGGGAAAAAATGTTTTTCTGGATGAATACTTACATTTATTTTTACAGTTTATTGCAGGGTTGAGACACTTGCTGCCTTGGCTGCATAGTAATCTCTTAGCATCAGAGGAACCAATGCATAGCTAGAAACGAGAGCTGGCTCCTGATTGGATGACTTCAGCTCTCTTCCAGTCAAGTTGAGCTTCAGACCCCTCTGTTGCTCAGAGATCATTACAGAGTATGTCCAGCACAGGTCCCAACTAACAGTACAGTTAATTGGAACATCAGACATCCTGACAAATTAAGCAAATTGTATGTGTTCCAAGTGACATAACATCACCAATGCAATAATGTGGGGAGATGTTAGGGAAGTAGAAACTTATTTTAGTGAAGAGCATGTCTATTGAATACTTTTTATTCAAATATTTCTAATACCCACAGTTCATTGATGGACAAATGCAAAATAGGGGCCTGATTCATTAAGGAACTTAACTTAAGAAACTTCTTATTTCAGTCTCCTGGACAAAACCATGTTACAATGCAAGGGGTGCAAATTAGTATTCTGTTTTGCACATAAGTTAAATACTGACTGTTTTTTCATGTAGCACACAAATATCAACTTTAAATTTCAGTGTACAAATAAGCTATCAAGTATTTGTGTGCTACATGAAAAAACAGTCAGTATTTAACTTATGTGCAAAATAGAAAACTAATTTGCACCCCTTGAATTGTAACATGGTTTTGTCCAGGAGACTGAAATAAGATGTTTCTTGAGTTAAGATCCTTAATGAATCAGGCCCTAGATTTCTGTAAATATGGAATAAATACATCTTATATCCAATAAATATGTATTCTGTTTTTGTGCAGAAACCAGCATCAGTGTGTATTATTGCTAACTGTTTGCTGGTCATCATGTGCATCCCAAATTTCTTGGACTTTAAGTTCCTCACAAACAAACCACAAACATTTTCTGATTCCCAAATCAAACAAATACATAACTTGGCCAAGCAAAAGTTACTGGTAATTATCCTCTCTTGCTGTGGGAAACGGAATATTTTGGACCTTAAAAAATTCATTACAAATATTATCTTTCTTAATCAAGGCAGATGACTTGCATCAAGCCCTACGCCTTCCTTTATTATCACAGAACTGTGTTTGGAAAAAACATAGAGATGAACTCTCTTGTACAAAAACATATTGAAATATATATTCCCACTATTGCCTAAAGCACAATACTGATGAATACATCAAAGAACAAACAAAGGTCTGGCAATTAATAATATGATAACAAGCTCTGTCCTTTTCACCCTCTTTTTATGTACACACAAACACTTTTCAGACAATCTGGCAACTTGTAAAAAAAAGCCCTTTTGGGAATTCACACTAAGGTTTCACTGACAATTTGCTGATACATGACCTGGGACATTTTGTTACATTAAAAATTCACCCCTGACTTCACCTTCATCAAGGATGATGGATTTGAAAACTGCTTTGAATAATCCGCTGTTGCATACTTGGTTAGTTCACTTTATTAATTAACAGCATATATCCAGCCGTTAGCATGTAACAGTTATCTTCTAAAGACTACTGATTTATCACATCTTTAAATAAATAAATAGGTATGTAACACATACAAGGTAAAATATTCATTGCAATTCAGGACAGGTACATAACAAAAGAAGCCTTTGCTAGAGTGAGCAGTTATATATGCATGGCTTGTGGGTAGGTTTACCAACAATTCAACTCCCAATATGTAAAAGGAAGGGAGTATAGACAACAATTTGGAGATATACGAAATATGATTGTGACTTCTGGTGATATTATTTTTTTTTTTTTACAATCTGTTTTTTTATTGAAGAAAGAATTAAACATCTTTAACAAACATATCTGTTTTGCATTGAACGATGCATTAAAGACATTTATAAATGATGCATATAAAGATACAAATGTGCGAAAAGGATGTGCCAATGCACCGTTATAGAAAACCAAATACCATTTAGCACACCTTAAAACATCATATAAGATGGGGGAAAGTCCAAGGGGGATAAAGCGAGGGAGAGGGGGTAGATCAGAGAGGGGAGAGGGAGGGGAGGGAGGGAGGAGGGGGTTCACTTATTCCAATGAGAGTACAATGATGAATCCTTAAATTCAAGCCACTTGAACCATATATGGTAGTACTCCCTATATTTGTCCCTTGATGAATAGTGTATGTCATCCATCGTTCTATATGACTCTAAACGTGCCAACAACTCTTTGACGGTGGGGATATTCTGAGTTCTCCAATGTACCGGGATCACGGCCTTTGCCGCATTGCTAAGATTTTTGATTGTAGATTTTTTATATTTAGAGATGGACAATTTATTATGATTCAATAACCAGTATTTGGGGCAGTTAGGTGGATCGAAGCCCATTATTTCCTTAGAAATTGAAAGGACTGCATCCCAGAAAGTTCTGAGAGCAGTGCATTCCCACCATATATGCAACGGAGTACCTGGCGCTGACATACAACGCCAACAAATGTTTGACGCCCCAGGAACCATCTTAGCCAGCAAGTTGGGGCATCTATACCACCTAGACAAAATCTTATATTGTGTCTCCACCACCCGCACACTGACCGAGCTTGATTGGGTACGTAAGAGGATATTTTTCCAATCTTGTTCAGGTATCGAACAGGCCAGCTCCTTCTCCCATTCTCGGATGAAGGTGGGTTGCTTATTATAAGCATGTTCGATGAGGATACTGTAGATGAGAGACAAAGTTTGTCTAGGGTTTACTGCAGTCGTACATAAAGATTCAAACTGGGTAAGTGGCCGCCCCACCGACTTCCTAACCTCTGAAGATCCCAGGAAATGGCGGAGCTGTATATATCACCAAATCTCTGTATTTGGTAGTTCCCATTTGGCTTGGAGAATGGTGAAGGGTAAGACCCCAGACACGTCCACCAGCTGGCTCGCCCTGCGGAGTCCTGCCCCAATCCAACATTTAAATGTCTGTCTTGTAAGTCCTGGGGGAAATTCTGGATTGTCAAATATCGGAGTCAAAGGCGAATGTCGTGATGAAATGTGAGGGATCGCCCGTAATTTGGCCCATCTAGTCAGGGCTGGTGATATTATAATACCAGATAATATATATAATATTCACTTAGTGCAATCCCAAATATAATCACTGATTACACCCACAGCCATTGGCTGTTTTTTACAGTGTTAATAGAGAAAAGTGATCCCAGCAAAATATTTGAATAGGTAGTGACTTTCTATTTCCCAATTGGGAAAATGGCTTTTACATAGTTAATATATACTGATATATATATAGAATATATGTAATATAGATCATAGAAAAGGCATGTAAGCATCTGACAATGTAACTTGGAATCTTATATTTCAGATGTGTCTAATCTATGTAAATACATTGTATGAAGACATTATAGAGCATGGGCTGCACCCACTCTGTGGCAGAAGAAGTAGTGGAGTGCTTCCGCCTTGTCCTGTAAAGTTCTACCAGAGAATTGCTCCTAAAAAGCAGGCCTAGAAGCTTGCATAGGAGAGCTCATACTTGCCAACATTAGCAGTCTCCCCTTCGAGAAATACCAGATGGGAGGTCAACTGGCAAGTGTGGGAGGAGTTGTGGTGACGCTATTGCATCACAGTAGCCCTGCCCCCGGTTGCAATTTGAGGACTCCCCAAAATTCAGGAATTTTCATAACTTTCCAGGAAAGTAAGCAAGTATGGGATAGCTGAGTCAGGTAGCTTATGCAAGGCATTACTAATAGATCCAGAGCAATGTAGAGCACTCATGTCTTTCTGCTGCCAGCTTAATTCGGAAATGATGGAGTCAGTGCTATCAATACAGGATTTTTACATACAGACAGGTTTTTAATGAAGTCTTAGCTGGAACAAAATTAATTAAACCTAAAAACAAGCAGTCCTGGCTAATATGGGACAATTGGGAACCGTACTCCTGCATAGTATAATTTTCATTGAAATGCTTCGTTCAAGCGTAGTGATTGGTAATGCAAGCATTTTAATATCTTTCGTGATCATTTAACAAATAGGGACACTGTTACATTGGGTTTGTGAATAAAGTATTACCTCATCTTTCAGAGAAACTATACAGAGAGAGAAAGGTGTAAAATATGATATGTCCTTGTGATTTACTATATTTTGTATTAAATAACCTTGCTCTTAGGGGGGAATTCAGTTAGCCACAAAATGTTTCAGGAACGACCGTGAGACACTTCGCGGTGGAGATTTGACAGAAATCTCCACTTATTTTTATGGGGTGCGAGGAATAATGACCTGCAATTTCTACTGTAGTTGCTGACAGTGCTGAGAGCCACATCAACGGTAATTGAATTCCATCCTTAATATCAAGAATTACATATTTATATGCAAAACAGACTTGTTAAAGTGTACACGTCACAGTAAACGCAGCTGTTTTGTGGGTTGATGTGATATTCTTTGGACTGTAACCTTTCAATTCACTAGAAACGAGTGACATCACTGAGACATAAGGCACTTCCTAAGGCACCAGCTCCAGGGCAGGTGTAAGTGTCGGCTGATAGTGATGACTAACACGGCATAGTCTTTGTTTTAAAAACTAGACATACAGTATGTGTGCCACTAGACAGAACATGTGTGTGCATGAAAGATTGACTATAAAAATGGATGGTATGTCATACTTGCCAACTCTCCCGGAATGTCCGGGAGACTCCCGAAATACGGGTTGGTCCCATGGACTCCCGGGAGCGTTGGCAAGTCTCCCACATCCCACGATTGCGGGGCTAAAATGAAGCGAATGGCATATATGATGCAGGGCGGGGCCAAAATGACGTGTTTGGTCACACCCCGCCCCCTCCCGCCCTCTAGACACCCCCCTCTCCCGTATACAACTTGCCAAAAGTATGAAAGTATGTGGTATGTACAGTATGCATTAAGAACATACTGATTTATTTACTATAAAAAAAAAAAGATTTTAACACATTTTTATTAATTATAGTATTAAGAGTTGTTCATTTATTTTATAGAATTTCTTTTTGCATGCATTCTGCTGGGACTTTATATCACACATATGCATGTGCTTATCCTGCTTTGTGCTCTGTCTGTCCACATACAGCAAGTAACATTTAGGCAGAGCTTACTTACACCCAGATTTAAATGGAAGCGTATCTTGAGATCCGCTTGTATTTGAATATGATCAGAACTATGCTCAAGTTCCGTGCTCGTATTTTTAAAACGCAAGTTGCATGCAGGTTACGTCCGCAGATAAATCAGTCCCATGAAGTTCAGTCAGTGTTATTTCCAGTTCTTTTATATCCGGCTACTTGAATATACGAAGATTTGCCAATACATTATCGGACCTGTATTTTACATTGCCAGATGCATAGTCATACACATGCATTATTTTGAACACAAATAGAAGATGGTTTTCAAAATTAAGGTATTTGTACCATATTTTGGTGACATCATGAAAGCTCACACGGCACCTCTAGGCCCCTTATTTTACTGTACTTGAATTATGTAGTAAATAAAACTGAAATGCAGTTAAAGCCATAATCACTTACCCTGAATATGTAAGGAAGCTGAAATGAGACACAATGGTAATTGTTTTATACTGCTAAATGAAAATAATCACTCTATATATACCACTCAATCATTTAGGCAGGCTAGATATCAGGTAAAATAACATAAGGCATTATTCACATACAAAGAGGGGAAAGAATTTGCTGGCAGTCGGCCTGTATCTTAGGTTAAAGCTACACAGCAATATAAATACATGAGTGCAAACGCAAAAGGAAGATCAATGCTTGTCTTCACCTATTTGTAACTCTGTATGTAAAACTAGTAAGGTGGAAGATTGTATCCCCTTATGGTAACTGTATTCATCTCTGTATGTTTAACCTCACTATCAAAAAGTAAAAAATTGTTTGTGAGACTTTTAAAGCTTCTCCCTAGTGACTATATGTAAATAAACCATGCTTGCCAACTCTCCTGGAATTTCACGGGAAAACAGCCCACTCTACCACATCCTATCCACTTCCTAGTCAAATAGGTGGGTTGGGGGCCTCCATGACACGTTTCATGGTGAATTGCGTCATTTTGTCATTGCCCCCTCCATTGCAAAATGACAAAAACACCTCATTCCATTATGGTGGCGGTACTAAAATTACTTGATTCACTGCACCCTGTCCCCCATCCGTACTCACACTTCACCTCCTAGAAAGTCGACAAGTGTGAAATAAACATCTATTCTGAGAGCAGTATTACATGGTAAAAGTTTGAATCAATGTTACACTCACTTTTTTGACACAGCAGTGCTAAGACAAAATCACACCTACAAACACCTATTTTGCCACATTTGGGGCTCAATGGTGTGAGGTAGAGGTTTTCTGCTTAGCAGGTAGGTTATTCATTGACTTAAAGGTGTGCTATGTTAATGATACTTTCAAAAGGGACATCTCCTGCATTATAGATGTTTATTTGTATATACGGTTGTGGTCAAAAATATTGGTACACTTGCCGTTTTTTCTAATAACGCAACACTTCTTCCCATAATATATTTGTTTTTCTTTGGTTTGCAGTCGAATAGAACACAAAAAGAACAATTACTAATTCTTAGGTTATTCTACACAGAAATCCTTAACTGGGTTGATTAAATTATTGGCGCCTTTTAGAAGTAGTTGGAAAAAACTTGATTTCATGCAGTTGATTCTGTTTTGCTTTGGAACAGATCTCACCTGTGGTGATTAGCAGGTGCCTGCAATATAAAAATCACTCATTAAACAAGCTTGAATAGACCCATTCTCCTGTTTTCTGTCACTGAATGTACTGTGATGTGCATGGAGAAAAGAAAGTCAGAAAACTGTCTGAGAAAGTCAGAAGATTGTAGCCAAGCATGGACAATCTCAAGGCTGAAAATAAATCTTCATAGACCTTAGAAAACTCCATCGAAGATTGCAGTGCAGGATTGTTCGAATGGTGGAGAAAGAACCTCTATCAACTACCAAACAGATTCAAGATGACCTTCAGACACAAGGTACGACAGTCACAACTCACACTACTATCCGTCACCAACTCAATAAAAGGGGTTTTTGCTGAGAGAGATATAAGAAATATAATATATAAGAAAATCCAACTGGAGTTTACCAAAACACACCTGAATAAGTCAGATTCCTACTTGGAGATGGTCCTGTGGACAGATGAAGCCAAATGAGTGTTTTGGTAAAGCACATCATCCTTATGTTTACATAAAGGAAATGGAGCTTTCAAAGATAAGAACACCTTCCTTATTGTGAAACATGTAGGAGGTTCAGTGATGCTTTGGGGTTGCTGTGCTGCATATAGCACTTTGCGCATTGAACATGTATATGGCATCATGACATCTGGACATTACCAGTCCATTTTGGGCGCAATGTTGCACCCATTGTCAGAAAACTGTCTCCGTGGAATGTCACGGCTCGTCCAGCGGTACATTGACCCCAAAAGTACCCAGGTATGGTACAAGACATGATGCTGGACTGTTCTGAAGTGTCCAGCAATGAGTCCAGGTGTAGAGGACACTTATGGAGAGATGTGAAAACAGCAGCAGGGAGAAGGCACCCTTGCACAAGAAAAGTGGACCAAACTGCCAGGAGAGAGGTGCAAGAAGCTCATCCATGGCTATACAAAGCTGTGAATTGCAGTTATTTTCACCAAAGGCTGGGCTCCCAAATATTAAGTCTAAGGTGTCAATAATTTTGTCAATGCCATTTTCTGATTTAAAAGGATATACAGTATTAAATTCTGAATAAAACCAGAGGTTCTGTAATATTAATAGATAAATAATTGTGGAGGCCAAATACTGTTGTTAATTTCAACTTATGATTAGTGTCAAAAGTTATTTGAAAAAAGTACAATGGTGGCAAATTTTTTGGCAACGACTGTATAATAGCAATATAAAGATGGCAGTCCATTTCTTACCTTATACTGTAGTCACCTATTTCTGCATATTCCTGAGGAATGGAACTAACCTTTTCATAATTCCTAGGGCATTGTCCACTTTATAGTGCCTCTTAGCAATGTATTTGAGAGGTTTAGATTTTGACGTTTGAATGTAATGTACAAACCATGCCGCTAACAGAGAAGAAATATTTGAGATCTCCTCATAGCCAGCTATAAATCCTAGTCAGATACGGGTGATGGTCTAATGAAGTGGTAGAATCCTAACTTAACCTGCTTTTGCACTAAATGAGAGAGTTCTATATTACTTCCTACTAAAAAAAATAATAATACCTATACAACTATTTACTTGTGTACATAAGATTGCAACATTTGCAAATACACTGGATAGGTCATAACGTAGGTGCGTAAGTCATGGTGTTTCCAATAAACTAAAAGCATTTTTGTGTGTCGCAGGGTGCAATGTCTGTGGACTCTATAACAGATCTTGATGACAGTCAGTCTCGACTGCTAGAGGCTCTACAGCTGTCTTTGCCAGCCGAGGCTCAAAGTAAGAAAGAAAAGGAAAGGGATAAAAAGCTCAGTCTGAACCCTATCTACAGACAAGTTCCCAGGCTTGTGGACAGCTGCTGTCTACATTTAGAAAAGAATGGTAAGTGCGAGGCTGATGTTTCCAGGAGTTACTGTGGTGCAGCACTGAAACAGATCCAACTGTAAAGGGATAGGTACAGATGTACATCAATACATTTAGTTATTCAACAACAGTTAAACGTAAATTTCATAAATATAACTGTCCACAATCTGGGATATCTGTGTGTGTTCTTTTATGTAGTTTTACTTTCGGTTGAGATTTTGAGGGCACAGTAGTTTTAAATTATTCAACTGATGGTAGTGGAGAACGCCTTGTTTCTGTAAGTTTTTATAGTGGGTAGCTCCTTACTTTAAAACTGCTATGGGGAAATAGGTATCTGATAAGTATCTATTAAAGCCAAGGCTGTGACAGGTATGACATACTTGCCTACTTTCACATGCTGAAATCCGGGAGATCCCGGACAGGGGGGCGTGACCGGAGGGTGTGAGTGAGTGGGACACTGTGAATCGCGTCATTTTGGCCCTGCCCACCGCGACGGAAACGTCATTTTGTTGCGGGGGCGGGTTCAAAATGACACAATTCACCCCGAATCGCATTATTTTGACTAACAACTTGTGGGATGCTGGAGACTTCCCTGCTCTCCCGGGAGTCCGGGAGACCTACCTGGATTTCGGGAGAGTTGGCAAGTTTGAGGAATGTTGCTTGTCACCCAAGTTCTACCTTTACCTTATTTCATAGTAAAAAAGAATAAGCTAATTTACATATAACCAAGTTTATTTCCATGGTAGACATTTATACTGAGGGGGATTAAAAAGATGCCTTGGTTTAAAATATAGCCTCTTCCCCTTTGTATGTCCTCTAGGTGATTTGCATGAGCCATAAACACTACTGTAAATTTTCTCTTATTTTTGTCTTAAAAATAAACAAATCTTTGACTACAATTTGCCTAACCTGATTTTCTGTGGTATGGTATCTGCTTCAACATTTAATCAGTCAAATCAAAGTAGCAGCAAAATGCAGTATTACCTTTTGTGCTGAAGGAATATTATGATCAAAGGAAAAAAATCAGCTAACTGATAGTGTTCTCCGTTTCAGGTCTACAGACAGTGGGAATCTTTAGAGTTGGAAGTTCCAAAAAGAGAGTACGACAGGTAAAGTATTATATCGTAAACAGTGGTTCCTTCCCTGTATTTTTATTTCATCAGTAATACAATAATGCCATGGGGATGTGATGAAATGTATGGGTAAGCTTTTCACTTATTTTTGTTTGAATTATTTTGTGCTAATAATAAACAAAGGAGAGTTATATTAAATAACAAAAACAACTCTGAGTGGAGTATAAATGACCTCTTTCCTCATGAACGACTAATTTGGGGGCTATACAGTACCTGTTCTCAACTTTTCTGCGACTCTAAACAATCTTTCACAGACACTTATGCACTGTGCTAACTCTCAGTTCAGCAGACTGTAGATTATCTGAGACTTATAGACTAGCTGCCTTTCCCAGCTACACTATTCGTTGTATTTGTATTACCTCTAACCGTATTCTGCCATCTAGCCTTAACCAGAAATACCTCATGTGCACATTAAGCTCCACCTTGTGCTGTCTGTGATGTATCAAGACATATATCTCTGTCTAACCCATTGGACGCACCTTGTGCTGTCTGTGATGTATCAAGACATATTTCCCTGTCTAACCCATTGGACGCACCTGAGCTATGCATTGAACAACACCGTAACCAGGACAAGTATATGTCTTATACCCCTAAAATACTAAATACTATGACTAAAATAACCACCATGTCCTTAAATGTATCTGGAAAATCTGACATGTTACCCTGACCTGATCCATACAGGTCACCACCTTCATGCTGCAGCCAAGTTTCTAGTATATGCTAAAAATATTGGTACAGGAAACCTCTTCATGACGCATGTGACTCTAGATAGATCAGACAGACCGGTTTATTTAAGTGTTAAAAAATATTCTTTCATATTGGGGCAACTTGTATTTAGGCTAATGATATTGGGCCTGATTCATTAAGGAACTTAGGCAAGAAAGTGAGAAGGTTTTCTTAAGTTTTCTGGACAAAACCATGTTGCAGTGCAAGGGGTGTAAATTAGTTTATTATTTTGCACATAAGTTAAATACTGTCTGTTTATTCATGTAGCACACAAATATCAACTTTAAATTTCAATGTATAAATAAGCTATCAAGTGTTTGTGTGCTACATGAAAATACAGCCAGTATGTCACGGGCACTAGGAGTCTTTGCCCAGGATATCACCAGATGATGGACTTACCAGAGTAATATAGCTGGTATTATGATTCTCTGGTAGCAGGGTGACAACGGAACAGGAGAAACAGCAGATGGTGAGAGAATGCTCAAGGAAAGTCTATGACTAGCAGCAACTGGTAATGAGTAGATGAATGTACACGAGGATCCAGATGGACAGGGAAACGTGAGGAGAGTCAGTGGTCTGCGTATAGCAAGTTGTACCACTGCTATAGTGAGGAGGAATGTCCAGGGGTGGCGAGGAGGTAGTGCGAGTCAGCGGTCTGCGTATAGCAAGTTGTACCGCTGTCTATAGTGAAGGAATGGAATCCAGGTGAAGGTAGGTAACGGGGAAGTCAGTGGTCTGCGTGTAGCAAGTTGTACCACTGCTATGTGAGAGGATACTGAAACTGGTGTCACAGGGAACAGGAGTCAGTGGTCTGCGTCAGCAAGTTGTACCACTGCTATATATATGTGAGGAGGTGCACGAGGAGATGAATGTAAAGCAGAGTATACACGGGGCATACAGAACTTGATCCCACGATGATATCCACAATACAACAATAACTGACCAGCGCTGCTTGAAGTATACAAAGTCTCAATAGCAATCCAGGCAATAGAAAACAAAGTCAATGGTAACAATAGCTTCAGTGGATAGGAGGCTCCGGAGAAGAACACAACTCAGTCCAGATGGATATGCAATACAAAAGCAAAGTCAATGGAAAGTATGCATACCGCGGTTCAGGAGAGCAGGCTGTCAGAGCGACGTGCAGGGATACCTGAAGGCTGAAGGCCGGCAGGAGGAGAGACCACTGGAGGGTGGAAGCGGTAATCAGGTTGGTGCAGCGCACGGCAGGTAATCCAGAATCAAAGAAGCAATACTCAGGAAGCAGTAGTAAGTGAAACTGGAAACATGATGAACACGGGAGAGTTGAGGCGGTCTGGTATCCAGTAGTAGTGGTAACGGAGGCAGCGGAGAGCTGACACGATAAACACAGGAGAGTTGAGACAATCAGGAACTCTGAAGTAGTAATGGAGGCAGCGGATAGGAATCAGCTGAGTGCCGGCACGATGAACACAGGAGAGTTGAAGTGAGCAGGAACTCTGTAGTAGTAATGGAGGCAGCGGATAGGAATCAGCTGAGTGCAGGCACGATGAACACAGGAGAGTTGAAGGGAGCAGGAACTCTGTAGTAGTAACGGAGGCAGCGGATAGGAATCAGCTGAGTGCAGGCACGATGAACACAGGAGAGTTGAAGTGAGCAGGAACTCTGTAGTAGTAACGGAGGCAGCGGATAGGAATCAGCTGAGTGCAGGCACGATGAACACAGGAGAGTTGAAGTGGTCTGGCAACCACAATAGCAGTAAACAGGAATCAGCAGAAGCTGAATACACGAGGAACACAGGAACACCTTCAGAGGCTCATGGGGAATGAGACTCCAAGATCAGGCAACCAGGTAATGATCACAGGTGGTTTAAATAGGGAGGGTTGCCTGATCATCCAATCAATTAAAAGCAACAGGTATTGAAGGCTTGATAAGGGCTGCACATGCGCAGACCCTCAGGATGGCGGACGGCCACGGTTCCTGAACACACGGGAAATGGCACTCACAGTCCGGTGAGTGACACAGTATTTAACTTATGTGCAAAATGATAAACTAATTTACACCCCTTGTATTGCAACATGGTTTTGTCCAGAAAACGTAAGTAAGAAAACTTACTCAATTCCTTGCCTAAGTTCCTTAATGAATCAGGCCCATTATGTTTTAGTATAATCTGCCACTGACGCAGGCAAACAGGTTGCTGTGAGGATTACTGTACATCGGTTTGATCTTGCGTTAACAATCCCTGTAGCTTGCACGAACATAACATTTGTCATCTTTTCCAGTTACGTGAAGAGTTTGATCGTGGCGTTGATGTGGTTTTAGAAGAAGAACATAGTGTCCATGATGTTGCTGCCTTGTTGAAAGAATTTCTTAGAGATATGCCTGATCCTCTTCTTACCAGAGAACTTTATACACCTTTCATACATACTATAAGTACGTTATGACAAATGTGATATTTGTGTTGGTAACAATATGCATTTTATTCTATATTTTCTGCAAAACACTCAGAACCAAATATTTAGTACATGGGTCATGTAAGATTGTAATCATGATCCCTTAAATAATGCTATCATATCCTTTCCCAGCATTCTACTAAAGCAAAATATTATATGACAAAAAGGCACAGCTCAGGAGGTAATCTGTATCAAAAATTATGTGACCTATTTAGTGATGTAAGATTTTTCATGCAGTGAGCAAACGCTGCCATTATTTATTATTTAACATTGTTAAATACTTTTCTATTCTTTATACTTATTAGAAATAATTCCAAAAAAGATTTTGAAATGGAATATGTTATTAGATATTTTTATTTTTCTGCATCTAGTTACAATGTATATTATCACCAAGTCTGGTAAAATAGTTTGATAGTTGCTTTACTGTAATATAGTATATAACATGTTTACCCAAAATTGTTACTACACATTAATACTCTATAATAGTAAGCACACACTTAGGGGGGAATTCAATTGTCCGCTTTACTGTAAAAAGTAACACAGCCTGCATACTATTACTGTTATTACGGTAATAGTGCGCTTGAATACCGTTATTACGGTAATATCAACGCTATCTTTTTGCTCGCAGCTCCCTGAGCCATGAGCAGAAAGCCAGGTTAATTTTGCCATAATAACGGTAATAGAGTTATCGCGGCGCTAATCTGGGGGGAATTGAATTCCCTCTTGGGGTCAGATGCGGAGTAAAATGCATTTTGTGCGTGATTTATACAAAAAAAGCTGCTAGTATGAATAGTGTATTTACATGCTGAATCATACACATCACAAGATGTGTCCAGCTCTTAAACTGTAGCATGTGGTCCAGGTTTACGTTAATGCATACATACACCTACATACAGATACATACAACCAGGTCATACGCATAAGAAAAGTTTGTACTAATAGTTAAAAATGCATTATCTACTAGGCTTGAGATAATACAGCAGATATTATATTTATTCTCGTGTATGAAAGAAATTGGCAAAAAATTTATATATTTTCTTAAATATGTCAACACAAAATTCTATAATATATGCACGATCAATGAAGATAGCACCGATCAGAGGTGAAGTTGCAAACAGCCAATCAGAAGCTGCTAGCTAGTACTGGCGACAGTCGTCCAAGCCCTAATTAATATAGCGTTGTTAGGCGTATCTGTATCTCTGTCCGAGTCTGCATCAGTTTAGGCAAACAATCCTTTACTGTACTCAGCCTATATTAGGCTGCCCAGTCGAAAGCAGGTGCAAGTGTAGATGCGTGCAACCCTGTATATGCTTGTGGATTTTTGTGCGCTTTCGCAGTATAAATTTTTCAGATTTTACGCTATGCAATCGGGTGTGTGTCCGACTCGGCATTGAGTCCTTATTACAGATTTTTAGTATAGAAACTGTAGAGTGTGTGTTTTTTCACATAATGTGATTACTTTGATCTACTTTTCCAGTGCTAGAGCCAGAAGATCAGCTTGGTGCATTGCAGCTTCTCATTTACCTGCTACCTCCGTGCAATTGTGATACTCTACATAGACTGTTACAGTTCCTGTCTACTGTGGCTAGCCATGCAGATGACGCAACTGATAAAGATGGTCAGGAGGTGAGAGAACAATGTTTTTATGGTTATAAAGAAATATATATAAAACAAATAATGTATCTAATAATATATACAATCTATCATTCAATTTAAACAAAGTCCCTTGCTCCGTTTTGATGCACATAACACATAATACGTATGACAAGAATATATCCACATAAACTAGTGTATTTAAAATAAATGATGCTAAATTATTTGTCACTTTATTACATTACTTTCAGATATTGTATGAAACACTGGTGAGAGTGAAATGAGCAATATATTGGGAGTAGAAATGAATGAGGTGGGCGGGCCGAAATGTGACATGTGCTTTTGGGTTCCACTATCAATACTGCAGTGACAGTGGATAAAGGATACTCAGGTGGACCATCAGTGTACTAAATGAAAGCGTTTGTCCTTGTCTGCATGGATCAATTAAAAGATGTACAGTAACGTAATCTACTATATATTCATGTTAATGACAGAAATCATGGTGGTGTGGAAAATGTATCTGATTTACATGGTAACATTACAAGTCATGCTACCATGGTGTATGCTCTGAGTTTAAATGCTGATACTGAGCATTTCAAGGTTCATGAATATCTGTTTAGTATTGGTAACTCGTCCAAGCAATAAACAGTGCTACTCTAACAAGGTAGTCATCTTTGCTCATAAAAATGCTATTATGTGCATTCTTCTAATTTTTTGTACTGTCTAATGTGATTTTTATTAGATTACTGGGAACAAAATGACTTCATTAAACCTGGCAACAATATTTGGGCCTAATTTGTTGCACAAGCAGAAGTCGTCAGACAAAGAGTTTACAGTTCAAAGTACTGCCAGGGCTGAAGAAAGTACGACCATTATCTCTGTAGTACAGAAAATGATTGAAAATTACGAAAACCTTTTTATGGTAAGTAAACAATGTGCCCATCCCAAGCAGTAAAAAGACGATTGGGCAAAGTGACAGTTGTTCTTACAGTCATGGCCAAAAGTTTTGAGAATGACACAAATATTATTTTTCACAAAGTCTGCTGCCTCAGTTTTTATGATGACAATTTGCATATACTCCAGAATGTCATGAAGAGTGATCAGATAAATTGCAATTAATTTCAACTTTGCCATGACAATGAACTTTATCCGAAAAACAACATATCCACTGTATTTCACCACTGCCACCAGTTGACATCAGGTCATTGATTCTGTCGTTAACACAGGTCAGAATGTTGATGAGGTCAAGGCTGGAGATCAATCTGTTCTTCTGATGGAGTTAGAATAACAGACATGAAGCTTTAAAATAAGGGTGGTGCTTGAAATATTTGTTCTTCCTCTGTTAACCATGATTACCTGCAAGGAAACACGTGCATTCATCATTTCTTTCACAAAAAGGGCTTCACAGGCACGGATATTGCTCCTAGTAAGATTTCACCTAAATCAGCCATTTATCGGATCATCAAGAACTTCAAGGAGAGAGGTTCAATAGTTGCGAAGAAGGCTTCAGGGCACCCAGGAATGTCCAGCAAGTGTTAGGACCATCTCCTAAAGTTGATTCAGCTGCGGGATCAGGGCCACCAGTGCAAAGCTTGTTCGGGAATGGCAGCATGCAGGTGTGAGTGCATCTGCACACACAGTGAGGCGAGGACTTTTAGAGGATGGCCTGGTGTCAAGGAGACAGCAAAAAAGCCACTTTTCTTCAGGAAAAACATCAGGAACAGACTGATATTCTGCAAAAGGTACAGGGATTGGACTGCTGAGGACTGTGGTAAGGTCATTTTCTCTGATGATTGTTTAGGGCATCTGGAAAACCGCTTGTCCGGAGAAGGAAAGGTGAGCGCTACCATCAGTCCTGTGTCATGCCAACAGTAAAGCATTCTGAGACCATTCATGTGTGGGATTGCTTCTCAGGCAAGGGACGCCAAGGAAAATAAAGAATGGTACCAAAACATCTTCCAAGACCAACTTCTCCCAACCATCCAAGAACAGTTTGGTGACGAACAATGCCTTTTCCAGCATGATGGAGCACCTTGTCATAAGGCAAAAGTTATAACTAAGTGACTTGGGGATCAAAACATCAAAATTCTTTGTCCATGGCCAGGAAACTCTCCAGACCGTAATCTCATGGAGAATTTGTGGTCAATCCTCAAGAGGCAGGTGAACAAACAAAAACCCACTAATTCTGACAAACTCCATGTATTGATTAGGCAAGAATGGGCGGCCATCAGTCAGTATGTGGCTCAGAAGTTGATTGACAGCATGCCAGGGCGAATTGTAGAGGTCTTCAAAAAGAACTCTTTGCATAAATGTAATGTAATTGTCAATAAAAGCCTTTGACACTTATGAAATGCTTGTAATGTTACTTCAGTATACTATAACAACATCTGACAAAAAGGTCTAAAAACACTGAAGCAGCAAACTTTGTGAAAACCAATACTTGTGTTATTCTCAAAACTTTTGGCCATGACTGTACAATGAAGTGGTTATAATCTTGGGGACCTGTATATTCTTGCAGTCATATTATTTCACTGCAAGATTTAATTACAACCAAAGAAGTGAAACGTCATTTACAAAGTACATTGAAATAAGAAAAATGGATACGGTTCTCCTTAAACATTGTCCTGGTTTTCTTCAGTCGGCTTCATGTGAATGGCATTGGAGTGTAGTATTTTCTTCTCCATGGTCAGTGCTGCTTAGGCAGTAGCGCTGGATGTACCACACTTAATACCTAAGTGTGGTAGAGGGTCCAGCATAGTTATATCTGTACTGTGTGACATGCTGCATCTAGATGACCACTACTGCCCATGTTCATATGTCAGCCCTAACATTTTTAATATATGCACATACCACTATACATCACCCAATCCTAAACATTTTACTAAACTCGTAGTCTGTTTTCTGATGGTGCTTAGTCCGTTTCTGACACAGCTAAGCTGAATACTCCTTTCATTACTTTTCATCTTATGTTTGTAACCGGGAGATAATAACAATGGAAAAACATTACACAAGTTTGTTTGATATGAAGCCAAGTACATTACTGTTTCCCATCATAAGTTGTGTTTTGCAAATAGAGATACAGAAATACAAAATCTACTACATTTTTATTATCCCATAGCTTATTTTTCTGGGATTATATATCTGTTAATTGCTGAAGTGCTGTCTCACTCCCATTGGCATGAGATTCATGTTCATGCCATCAAAATGTGGGTTATTTCAGGCAGAATACAACATTTCATCACTAGTGCCTTGGCACTAAAATGACAATACTGTCAATGTCACTGAAATATGCTTCATGCTATTCCTGCTGCCTTCATAAGTCTTTATTAGGTACACCTGTACACCTGTTAGTTAATGCAAATATCTAATTAGTCATGCATAAAAGGAGGCAGACGTGGTCAAGAGATTCGGTTGTTGTTCAGACTAAACACCAGAGTGGGGAGCAAACAGGATCTAAGTGACTTTGACTGTGGAATAATTGTTGGTGCTAGGCATGGTTGCTTCAGTCTCTTAGAAACTGCTGATCTCCTTGGATTTTCACACACAGAAGCCTCTAGATTTTACAGAGAATGATACAGAGACAAAAATGTCTTGTTAATGAAAGACATCAGAGTAGAATGGTCAGACTGGTTCAAGCTGACAGGAAGGTGACTCTAACTCATATAACCATTCGTTACAATAGTGATATGCAGATGAGCATATGTAAACACAGAGCACATCGTACCTTGAAGAGGATAGGCTACAGCAGCCAAGAATGTCCCATTTACTTCACTGACCCTGGAACACAAGGTCTGAGACAGTGGGGACTTGCAGCATGGGCCCCCCCTACTATAATAGCAACCAACCCTAACCTGTTCAGCACAGGCCTGATTTCCCTAGGGATATTGGGCTGCAAAAAAAAAGCACCCTGCACCAGGAGTAGAGCAGCCACAACAGATACGTCTCCTGACAGGTATATCTGCTGCTGCTTCCACCTCTTCATTGTATGCAAGTTATGTGAAAATCACTTACTGTACTTCATCAATGCTTGCCCGCACCTTACCTCCCCTGTTCAGCCTCTCTAAGCCAGAGAGTAGTAAGTGTGAGATACATCTCGCTCTACATAGGGACTTGTTCATTGTATGTATATTTTACTCCAAAAAAAAGAAAGAAACATCTAAATCAGCATTAGGCTCTGAATCTTTAGCTCCCACAAGTTGGGAACCTCAAAGGAGTTAGAGAATTAGGAGGCACTAGGACTGCACCTCCCTTAGATTTAAGGACGATTCAGGTAAGGTACACCCTTACCTCTAAATCTGTGTGTAGGGGAGAGCGTTACCAACTAATACGCAATGAGGTAAAGGATATATTAAATTAATTTAGTATCCTATGGGCTCCAGCCTTTTGGATGGCGTTAGTAAATGCCACTTCACCTACATGGGATATCTTTAAACCCCATTAAACTCCATCTGTACATGTAGAGCTACACTTAATCATAGCCAAATTTAGTTTAAGAAAAACTATGGTAAAAGTCATATTCAGAGCAGGTAAATGGTATGTAAAAGAAACTGCTTGAAGCCACATACTGTATTTGGCTTTAATTGAACAGAAATCCTTTTCAGATAGTAATATGTTCCCCTGAGGTTAATTTCACCGTCTCCTTAATTAAAGAGAACACTGTGGTTTCCCTTTACAGACTTCAAAGTAATTCTGGATACACAATCACACTACAGAAAAATTTCTCCCAATGTGCTATAGTTAATGATTTTACCAACTGAAAAAAAAAATCCTGATCAGCATGTCGATTCATGTGCACAGACTAAATACTTTTTACTCGATTTACCTTCAGATCTGTGCACTTTATCTGTCATAACCATTGACTGAAAAGATTGTGACTCTGCACACTCCATAGAGATCTGGACACTGCCGGTCGTAGGTGCATACACACAGCAGAGTTGGAACGACATTGTTCCATCGTTGAATGAGATTTTTAGTTTGGTTTAAAAGTCAAATGAAACGGTACAATGTGCTTTGGAACGATAATCATGCATTGGTTAAGTGTACATACTAATGCGATATCCAGTCGTTTATCATATGATTGGTCCGATAATCAGCTGAAAACCCTGCAGTCTGTACCCAGCCGTAGGTCAGTTAAGATTTAGGTAAACAGTCAATGTCACTTCACCTACATGGGGTACATTTATTTATATAGCACCAGCAAATTTCTTAGCACTTTACAATCGGAATATCTTTAAACCCCAACTGTACAGGTAGAGCTATACTTAATCTTAGTCAAAAGTTTGAGAAGTGTTAAAACACACTGCAGCAGTGATATCTGTCAATACCATCGCTACCTCTTCTGCTATATTTTTAATATGCACAATCCAGCTACAGTATGTGATAATTATACTGTACAATTTACTCACAACATTCCTAATATGCCTATTAACTTCTCCATTATCTTCCATCTACTTCCTCCATACCATAAATCCTGCCTGAGAACTGATCAACATGGTCACAGTCCAATTTCTCCACAGACTTCCAGGGTCAAAAGGGCTTGTTAGTGCACACAGACCAAAAGTGCTCATCTACCAAGTGCATTTACTGATACTGATCCCATTCATCATCACCATTTATTTATATAGCGCCACTGATTCCGCAGCAATGTACAAAGAACTCACTCACATCAGTCCCTGCCCCATTGGAGCTTACAGTCTAAATTTCCTAACATACACACACAGACACACATACAGAGAGGGAGAGAGAGAGAGACTAGGGTCAAATTTGATTGCAGCCAATTAACCTACCAGTATGTTTTTGGAGTGTGGGAGGAAACCGGAGCACCCGGAGGAAACCCACGCAAACACGGGAAGAACATACAAACTCCACACAGATAAGGCCATGGTCGGGAATTGAACTCATGACCCCAGTGCTGTAAGGCAGAAGTGCTAACCACTTAGCCACCGTGCTGCCCATTCATTTTGATTAGAATATTATTAGACACCACACTCATTTTAGGGCCTCACAAGCTACAGTATGAGGCCAGTTAGACAATATCACTACATATATCACAGCAAGTGTGGCTAGATTTTGTATAAGATAACAATATAACTGCAGCAAACACAAGGGACAAGGGGATTCAGACATTGCTTGTACAGAGACCAAGCGCTGTCTACCCTAAACATTTACTATGGAAAGTTTGACTTCTGCCTCTGGTCTCTATTAGTTATAGACGTCATTCATTATAATAAGACTGGGCTGGTTGCTTAACCTGTTCACTGGTCAGGAACTATTGAATGCTAAGTATTCTGGGAACACACATGACGATGTGTTTGTTTTTTTGTCATTTACAAATAGTTTATGTATGAAAACATTAATTAGTATTCCTATATAAGTCGTTATGACTAGACATCCTGATCATCTTGGACTCTTTCTTTTCTTTTATTGTTTTCATTTTAGGTCCCTGCTGATTTACAGAATGAAGTTCTCATTAGTCTGTTAGAGACTGACCCTGATGTGGTGGACTATTTATTAAGAAGAAAAGCCTCCCAATCCTCGTAAGTAAATCTGTTTGTAGTTTACTTTTAAATTTGTGCTGGGAATGTTTCTATTTTTCGGTGGAAATGTTTATCAATCTCCAGTTGTAGGTCCCCTGTGTTTTTTGGTTAGTACTAATGAAACCATACACAAAGGAGATAATTACTGTAAATAATCAGTCATTTGTATAAATATACGCCGTGCTCTATATTCCTATGTTCCATTTTCTGCTTTTAACAATATTTATATTAACATTTTTTAGATGTGAGCAGGATTTCTCCAATCTCTTACTCTAGGTTATTCTTTATATCCATATAGTTTCACCTTATGAAACATTTTTCACTTATATGTTGCTATAAAATATTCTTGTTGTAAATTCAATTTGTAAATATAAAAAATTGCAATTGTTGTCCTATGTCCACTGATGTTATTTATTGCATATCTGAAACTACAGATGTCATTGAGAGTTTTTTAATTATTGATGTAAATGTGTGAAGTATACAAGGCCAGCATAAGGTATGAACTGCTAAGTTAGACAAATTTGGCCCAAACCGCTTTGTCTGTGGATCTAAACTGATCATTGCTGATTGGTGGAAAAGCCAATGTCTGTCCAGTGTGTGCAGTCATTGGCTGAATGCATTAATTGAATTCCATGTGATCCAGTTGTTCATCAAGAAGGTCATGAAAGTGAGCTCATGTTAAACATCCAAATCTGCATGTCTATGGACAGATATAGGTGGAAACGTTTTGGCTGTATTGAGTAGTATAGTTAATGGGACTAATTTAGATATGGAGTGGAGTTCAAGAGAATATGAAGTGCTTGTGGGTAACCAGTATGGTACAATTATTTTAAACTGTTATTGTAGAAAGTGAATTGGGAGCCATGCCTCCGGCCATATGTACACTAACCAAAGACATTACATTTCTGCAACTACATGCCATTGAATGAGAGTTTCCAAATGTATTATGTATGATATGTGGCCAGGATATTGTACAGAGTTTAAAGGGCTGGTTCATTGTTCCTGAATTTCCAAATGTAAGCAGTTAAATGTAAACAATTGGTAAATGTATACCGTATCTTTTTACAGCAATAGTGTTCTTTTATCAGTATGTAGAATCTTGTTCCTCTATCTAAGGTATTACAGGAAAGAAGAGTAAAATGACGTAAGACATAATTTTTATCCTAGTGCATCATTACTACAGAAAATCTGATTTTAACTTCCTTCCTGTCATCCATCTGTCCAATAAGTTCATTCATGTGTCACTATAATGTAATGTTTAGGGATGAACTTCACTGTCATAGGTGTTGTTTTGGCTTCCTTTCTATTGTTATTCAGTGAACCCCTGTTCTGTTAGTCATTACTTGCAGACATATTGCTTACTCAGGGCAAACTATTGTCAAGTCTTTGAGTAGGGCACAAAGGCCACAAGACAGCCACCCCAGCCATAAATTACATACAAGAGCACATAACAGAAGCAGTACCTGAAATACAACATATACAATAATGAATGTGGTCCACACACCAACTGATATGTACCATAGCAACAGGTTGGATTAATGTAATTTTATAAAATGAGTCATAACACCCACACACCTTGAATGTCACAATGACTAAAGAACCTATTCAGTGGATTATAATGAACCATAAGCGACATGAAAACTGTACAGAATGTATCACAGCATGCGGTGTAAAATAATAGGCTTCAGCCCTGCATAATGTTTACACCTTGTCTTTTAAAACACAGCTAAAGTGCCTTTTTAGAACTCTGGAAAGAAAATTATTTTTTGGCAACATAGAGGTTAAATAGCTCACATAAACATGTCTGTTATATCATTCAGTTACATTTGGTTCACATTATATGTAACTATTGTCTAGCTTTAGCTAATGCTATCTTTCCATGTTTTTCATTCTAAATAATGACCATGCCAATTACACGAATGTCCAAGTAAACCCACAAAACTGTATAATTATTTGTTAAAATGGCTGGGAAAAAATGTAAAGGACTAAACCCCAGCATTCATCATCATTATCACCAGTTATTTTTATAGCGCCACTAATTCTGCAGCGCTGTACAGAGAACTCATTCACATCGGTCCCTACCCCATTAGAGCTTACAGTCTAAATTCCCTAACACACACAGACAGAGAGAGAGAGACTAAGGTCAATTTTTTGATAGCAGCCAATTAACCTACCAGTATGTTTTTGGAGTGTGGGAGGAAACCGGAGCACCCGGAGGAAACCCACGCAGACACGGGGAAAACATACAAACTCCACACAGATAAGGCCATGGTCAGGAATCGAACTCATGACCCCAGTACTGTGAGGCAGAAGTGCTAAACACTAAGCCACCTTGCTGCCATTTTTTTTCAGTTATGGACCATGACTGTGAAATACATTGTTTGACATTGCCCTGACATTCCCCTGAAACTCTGTTAAAAAGTAAAGTATTACATTTCAGACAGCTGAAGCTCTTCCACATCTGTAGGACAGTGTCCTAATGGGACCTGCATGTGAATTAAATATTTCTGCAAATGAAGTCTGAAAACCTGTTTGTCACTGTGTGTCTGCTGCATTAGAGGAACACCACCCTCCTTAAATGACCAATTGCTGCAGAGAACTGAAAGAAAACTCTCCAGTTATTTCTTCTATTCTGTTCTATTCAGCTCAGTAATACACAGACATTGACATACACTGATCAGCCACAACATTAAAACCACTGACAAGTGACGTGAATAACATTAATTATCTTGTTACAATGGCACCTGTCAAGGGGTGGCATGTATTAGGCAGCAAGTAAACAGTCAGTTCTTGAACTTGATGTATTGAAAGCAGGAAAAATGGGCAATCGTAAGGATCTGAGCGTCTTTGACAAGGGCCAAATTACGATGGCTTGATGACTGGGTCAGAGCATTTCCAAAACAGCGGGTCTTGTGGGGTGTTCCTGGGGTAGAGATGGCACCAGCATGCACTATGGGAACAAGGTAAGCCGGCGGAGGCAGTGTGATGCTCTGGACAATGTGTTCTGCTGGAAAACCTTGGGTCATACTTGCCAACTTTTAGTTTTTTAATTCCAGGAGATCCCGGAGGGCAGGAGGTTGCTTGGCGGGCCCGGGCAGTCATTTTGCCCCGCTCCATTGCTGAAATTGACAATTTGTCACGAGGCAGGGCCAAAATGAGGCGATTCCCTGTGGAGGCTTACATCCTGCCCACTTCCTAGTGAAGTAGGCAGGATGCGAGAGAATTGTCTGCAGTCCCAGAAGTCCGTGAGACATACCCGGAATTCGGGAGTCTCCCGGACATTCTGGGAAAGTGGGCAAATATGCCTTGGGTCCTGACATTCATGTGGATGCTACTTTGACACATACCATCTACCTACACATTGTTGCAAACCAAGTACACACCTTCATGGCAACGGTATTCCCTAATGGTAGTAGCCTCTTTCAGCAGGATAATGTGCCCTGCCACACTGCAAAATGGTTTAGGAATGGTTTAAGGGACAATGCAAAGAGTTTAATGTGTTGACTTGGACTTCAAATTCCCCAGATTTCAGTTCGATCAAGCATCTGTGCAATGTGCTGGAAAAACAATTCCGAGCCATGGAGGCCTCATTTCGTAACTTACAGGACTTAAAGGATCTGCTGCTAACGTCTTGGTGCCAGATACCACAGGACACCTTCAGAGGTCTTGTGGAGTCCATGCCTCGATGGGTCAGAGCTGTTTTGACGGCAAGAGGGGGACCTACACAATATTAGCCAGGTGGTTTTAATGTTGTGGCTGATTAGTGCATATTACTATGAAATAGTAGCTTAAACAGTGGGATAGACCATACCTCTATTTGCAACAAAAGTGGAGGTAGGAAGAAATGAAAAAATTGAGGGGGTTCTTCAAAAACTGACAACCCTTTAAAAAAAGTTTTAATATTAATTAAAAAGCCCTATACAGCGCTAAGCAACCCTCTAGGGGTGTGACCGCGTCCCTATTGTGACTTGGCTGTCACAATGGGTTCCCTGTCGTGGGGGCGGGTGCTGCAAATCGTGATGTAATTTGCCATTGAGGCTCCTCGTCCCGCCCACTTCACTAGGAAGTGGCCGTGATCCAGGAGAAATGGCTGCTCCCTCGTTGGTCCAGAAGAACTACTGAAATTCAGGAGTCTCCCAGACTTTCTCTGTAAGATTCCATCTTTGCTTGGATCACTTTGACCCATATTTTAATTTCTGCTCCATTCCAAATGTATATTATATTAGAGAGTAACTACCTCCAGTATCACTGTGTGCCATCCTTTCATGCATTTGTAAGTAACATCTTGCTTTTTGTTGCTTGGGAGAGAGAATTGCAACACTCATCATTGAACATTTTATCAGCTGTCTATATTTTGCTGCATTCCACTTCATGTTCTGCAAGCAATTAGCTGTGATAACAGCCCACGATTGGCTCTCCTCTTTTCCCCATTCCCACTGCGTGTCAATATGATTGTGTAACACACTTCCATAAAGCACTGTTTGTCTTTCAGATTCTTAATTAGAAAAATATTAGCTTTTTATGTGTTTCCTGTTGATCTGTAGATAACTAGTTTTTTGCAATATAAGTGCTATCTGTTTGTTTACACTTGATGACAAAGGATAATTAGCTTTACTTTTTACAAGGCCATACTTGAAATTCTATGTAAACATAATATGTAAACATAATATTTAAAGTGTTTCCAGAAAATGGTTTCTTTCAGTGAAATGTGTGCATTTTCATTGGATGTTGTGTTTAAAAGGTTGTATAACTGTTTATTAGTTACATTTTCTTCTTGTTTATAAAAATGTATTGTATGCATTACGTATATGCTCAGGAATTTATGAACCAACACCCCAGATTGTTAATGCATTCTCCAAGGATCGACCTGTAAAGGTTCACAGGATGTCAACGTGATTATTGTAAACATTATTGTAAATTATATTATGCTGAGGTAGATTGTATAACATGAGTATCCCACCCTTTCAAGCTGCTATTTATGCATTGAGAGTAAACAGTGCTTGCCTGGCCCCTAGTGGTTATTTCTAGGCAGGGAACAGTAAACTAGTAACACTGAAGACATTTGCTTGTGACACTGGTTGTATTCATTAATGGGAGGCCATAGGATCCAGTCAGTTGTCATAACTACCAAAAGGTCTAGATTTGTACAGTTTATCTGTTCAGATCTGACTGGGACACAAATTCTAACACCGCACTAAGATAAATCATTATTCCCTTATTATTATAAATGAACTTGTACTTATATATCTAATTCTTTTTCATACAGGGAGGTGCACCAATACATATATTAAATTCTACAACTGAGCAAGAGAAAAGAAAATGTGTATACATTGGGCAATCAATGATTGGGATACTAATATTGTATTTAGATAAAAATGTGCATTACGCTTTATTGATATACATTAAAAATGGGAAATGATCATATCTCATCCCCATATTATCTGAAACAGCAAAATATTTAAAAGAGAGAAAAGGAAATGAATTCTATAGGATAAATAGATAATATTCTGTTAAAATGGTAGATATACTACCTAGCCACCTAACTGCTCATTGGATTTAGATATTCGTATTTATCATTATTCCATCTTATAATGAAAATATTTGTTTATTATGTTTATTTTTCTCAAATAGGATGTATACATTTTAACATCCACTTAAATATTGTTAATATCTTATAATAAAGATGAGCGAAAGAAAACCACCCCTGATGATGATCTATATGTAAATGAAAATCTCGTTCCCTGATTTTATGTTTTCCAGAATTTACACTTTTTTCATGCTACTCTAATTTTCCATTGCATGTTAATGGGCCAATTGCCCTGATTGTACACTACCTAATGTGATATGTTACTCAGATACAGTATTTTGTGTGGTACAATAGATGTTTGTTGTGTATTGCACAACAATAATTTATGTTTTAGTAATAGAAAAGTCACAGGTTGCTGAATGTACAGACTGTCTATATTTGCTCATATAAGGGTAACTCATTAACTTTTTATTTTACTGTACAGATGTGATTTTTGATGGGAAGTCTACAACTTTACACATTAGAGCACACTGTTTAAGCAAAGATAAATTGAATTAAATGAACTGTTTCTATATTTTCCTGCTAGGAGCCCTGAACTGTTGAGATCAGATGGCTCTTTTTCCATTGAAGGAAGACACTCCTCTACAGACTCAAATAAAGCTTCCAGTGGTGATGTTTCTCCATATGACAATAATTCCCCAATACTGTCAGAACGATCTGCGAGTGCAAGGCAAGAAAATAACTCTGACAAACTATTTAAGGCTCCAGAACATCATACGTTGGTTAGCCATTTACTGTCCAAGACAAAGGAAAATCCGGCGGCACAGTGGTGTTTGAAAGGTATGGCTATCCATCTTCTGCTTTTAGCCGTGGTGATAAACACTCTTGGGTGTACCTGCCACCTATTAGAGTGAAGGCAGCTATTTTGTGAGCTGAACAAAGTGGCTCAGTGATACCCTCCCCTTTGCACATATAGATAACGGACACACATCATAATCAAGTTTTACTTGTAATGAATCCTATCATTCTTTTGTTCCATCTTCCTTTACAGTTTCCCACATTTGTGTGTCCACCTATGATTTAACATTTGTGTTCTTCCACATTACCTGAGCTTTAGATAATGCTGTTCAAAGACCTAACAGCTATAGCATGTGAGCAGCATCACTGTGATCTATGCCTTTCATAGGCTTTGGGTGTTGTGGTGATTTATTTATGGATGATTGTGTGCTATGTAATTGTTCTTTTTCTTTTTTTTTGCAGAAGCTCCACAAGAAAATTTTGATATATGGGGAACATGGCATACAACACTAAAATCAGCATCAAAAGATCAAGGAATAACAGGTAGAGAATTGTAGACAAGTATAAAGAGAAATGATAGGGATAAGGACAGCATCCTGTGATATTGTGGGCTAATTTACTACAAACTGCTTAGTATTACTATTGTCTCAGTTTCTCCAGCTGCACTGCAACTTGTGTTTCCCAATTTATTCAAACTACTGTGCAGCTATTATCTAATAAAAGGAAATCAGCTGTGCAGCTCTCAGTACTGGAGGACTTATACCATTCAGTCTTTTTCTATAGAGCTCCATAGATTGGAACACTAGATAGCCATGCCCCAAAGCAAAATTTAGGTGAGTGGAGGTGATACATGTTAATTCACCCTGGAGGTCCACACTCTGCTCTTCTAAGCATTAACAGGGGCTGGCAGTGAACATCCCTAACCGAGGTGTCTAGGTGCATACATCAGCCATTGTACCCTCTGCAGCAGACGGACACGTATTACCTCCTCCGCCACCGGACCCCACAGGCTGCTACAGCGGTAGCTACATCACTGGGCTCTACTCTGTAGAGAGCTGCAGAATAAATGAGTCACAATCTGACATCAGGAAATGGCAATGGGAGCGTTTAAGTTTATTTATCTTAATTCAACATTTTGACGAAAATGCTTTCAATAAGAGATAATTATTTAAGTAAGAGGTAAAGATTTAACGGGAACCTTTCCTCTACACACATAGAAAAAGTCATTTTTTGGGATGCACCAATATTTAGTCTTTAAATTGCCTCATACCTCAGTGATGCCTCTAGATCCTAATGAATTTATAGTCTGGATTTGAATGACTATTAGCCCAGCCCACATAATGGCTCCGCCCCAGTGTGAGGTGATGATGGGAAATGGATGACATCCACACAGAATTCAGTTAATTACACTGAGTACATCATGGTTGATATTTTCATTTGTTTTGGTTTGGCTTTTCACAAAAAAACCCTCACAACAATATATACCAATTACAATGCTCACACCAATTGCAGCGATAGTACACTGGGGCCGTCAATGACATGCATTTAGTGATTGTTAGGAACCCCAACAGCCAGCAACACAAAACCCGGAGTCTACTCAGAAGTCTGGTTTTCGCTGGAGCCCCTAGTGGTGGGGACAGACTTGGCCGCAGACAGCTGAGGGTCGTGAGTTGTGCACTGACTGGGGAGAACCCAGCGATAGCGTAAAGGAGCAATTAGCAGAGTGAAATCCAGGCAAGGGTCGAGGGCCGGCAGCAGACAGAATATCCAGTACACAGAACCGAGGTCAGACGTCACAGGCCAATCAGCAGCTTAGGAGTCCAGGCAAAAGGTCTAGGGGCACAGGCAATCAAACGAAGTCAGGAATCAGGCAAAGGTCGGCAAGAATTAATCAAATCCACAGGAGCAAGAAATATAGCAGGCTAGTAACAGCAAAGCAGGAACTATAACCGGCAGGGAGGGCTTGTCCCTTCCTGCCTTATAAACACATGAAACCCAATCAGGATCTGTCCTGCACAGCAGGTATTATTTAGCCCAGCTGGGCTATAATTATGTATGATGTGCGCCCGGCTGCCCTAGATGCCGGGACGCAGCGCTGGAGGCAAAGAGCATCCCCAGGAGGAAGTGACGTCCCGGTCGTCATGACGACGGCCGGGACACCGAGCAGAACCCGGAAGTGAGTCGCGGCGGTGGCCAGAGCCGCCGCGGCTCGTAACAGTGATATACACCGTTTCAATCTGAAAGGTTGACTGAAATGTTCATTAAAAGTTGAATTACAGGAAGCCTGACATGCTGGGAAAACATCCCCAACAAATGCTTTATACCAAATATATTCAGCTAATCTCCAAAAAAAAATGTCTTTATTCCTTGATAAAGTAAAATACTGTAATATATATATTTGGATTGATGGATTCTTGAGACAATGGGCTAGATTTACTAAGCTGCGGGTTTGAAAAAGTGGGGATGTTGCCTATAGCAACCAATCAGATTTTAGCTGTCATTTTGTAGAAGGTACTAAATAAATGAAAGCTAGAATCTGATTGGTTGCTATAGGCAACATCCCCACTTTTTCAAACCCGCAGCTTAGTAAATCTAGCCCAATGAGTCTGATGTGCATAGGGAATAAACTCATCCAGCATGATCACAGCTTTATCTAAGATACCTTTAGCTCTAATAAACATCTCAAAATGCCACATATATTTGTTAATCTTCTTTGATGTATTTCAGTATTTTAGGTTTAGTGGTCTTGTAAAATGACACTGTGATGAAAATGGCATTATCTTGAAATCAATATTTGTTAAGAAAGGTTCATATTTTGAGTAAAACAAATTAAACTGCCACAACTATACAGAAAAAAGTCCTTTGTTTGAAAGTTATTGTTTTAAAATCCCATGTTGGTTTTCCTTATAGTTTGACCACTTGTTGCTTCTATAATATATATTATATTATGGGTGATAATCGATTTTATTTTGTAATAAATTGGTCAGTGCCTCGCTATTTAACATTCCTTGCTTTGAGTATATTACATCATTTTTTGCTGATCATTTATAGAATAATTAAAAATAAAATATACTTTAAAGTTTTCACCTTCAGATTACTTAATTTATTACTGTAAACCTAATTACTTAATGTGTTGGTTTGTACATGCCTACCTGTAACTTTATTTGTCTAGCTTTCTTATGTGTCTTACATTAAGGTCTTTATATTATCCAATAAGTGTATTTTTATTGGCCTTGGATACAATACAGATAACCTCTACTCTGCACATGATTTGGTTTCTTGGCCATACAATCATTGTACACGTTGTTCATAGTGAACATTCTGTAAATCTGAATGTTTAGTACTGTGCCTCTAAGAAATCCTTCACAATAATCATTGACTTCCCTGACTAAAGCAAAACCCAGGGACAATGGACCTGTTTTGGTATATAATTTCCCATTCACTGCTCAATATATTCAATATATATTTTTTTTTTTCTAGGTTCATATGGGAATATCTATGAGAGTAGTTCCTTGCACCAAGGACAGTGTTCTCTTTCCCATGGAAATCTAACACAGAACTGTCCTTTGTGTAAAAATTCTTCAGTTGAAGTAGACAATGGTAAGCCAAATATACGAAGGACACACACATCAACTGCCATTCCAGAGTGCAGGCCTCACAGTTCAGTGACGCGTGTTAGCAGTACTCCTCAATCAGACACATCCAAAAGAAACATTGAACACAAGTCAAGATGTGCGCAACATTCATGCAGTACAGAAGATATTACAGAGGACAATGCACAGATATCCTGCACTCACAATAGGCCACCGCCGTTAAATTTACGACATTCTGACATCAATAGAAATGAATCAAAGCTCCCTCCACCCTACCCTGGTTCAGTAAAACAAGGTGTGGCACAGCCCCATCGATCACCGGTGTTTTCAGCTGAGCAGGCCTTATGGAGACTACCAAGATCCGAGCCTGTTGTTGGGACATCCATAGAAAGGACTCCATCCACTGAACATTCTGTTCAAAACAGACAGACTTCATTGAAAACCCCAGCCAATAACCAAAACACTAAGAACTTGTCTGATCCAGACTGGCAAGAGTGGCAAAGAGAAAGGTGGCAGATATGGGAGCTTCTCTCTGCTGATAACCCAGACACACTACCTGAAACACTAGTATGACGGTTCAGGCATAAATCAAACAAAAAAGATACAGACTTTGTTATTGCCAATGGACTGAAACAAAGAATGAAATAGTTAAAAACAGTTATCCTTTTATTTTTTTACACAATTTTCATTTAAAAAAACCACAACTGTACTTCTGGGACTTTATTCTTGAAGTAATTTCTAAATATCACTGCCAACTTTCCATTCACTTTTTTATCTACTAATGGCAAAGAATACCATTAATACAGTAATTCTTCCTGTAATGACTGATGGAAAGGAAAATACAGTTTAGCAGCTAAGAAGTTTAATTATAAATAAATAAATATATATATATATATATATATATATATATATATATATATATATATATATATATATATATATATACATTCCCTAAAAATTGTATATTCTATAATGGGCTGTACCTTGCAAGCACATATAGAAAAAAAACCCAAAATAGCCTTTTTAAGTATTCACTGCCCTTGTTGTGCCATGATAATCATTTCTTCATTATCTTTATAAAATACGCACAAGCTGGTTTATGTGCTTTGACTAACTTAACACCAATAGAAGTTCCTTTATGTATTGCTTGGAAAACAAGCAGAATAAATCCATTTTGTGGCACTAACATAACTTATGCAGGCTCATACAATGCCCACGTAATTGTGCACTGTAGAAAGTGATTCATTTAATAGGTCAGATTTCAGGTGGACCCTACATACAAAGGTAGGATTCAAGCAGGGGTCCTGTGTGCAAACTCTGTTAACCGTTCCAGTGCCGCACTGGCCTGCCATGTTTGGAGCACTGCTGCCATACATTTTATATATATATATATATATATATATATATATATATATATATTATATATACAATATATATATATATATATATATATATATATATATATACAAATATACATATATAAGTATTTATCTTGTGTATTTTCCTGTATTATTATCCAACAGTTAACTGGAATCACTGTAGTATTTATGTGTGTATGTATGTATGTATATATATATATATATATATATATATATATATATATATATATATATATGTATGTATGTATATTTATTTAATGTTGGCAAGTAATTCAAAAATAATATTGCTTTTCATTTTTGTCCAGTAATGATGGTTTTAAAGTGTGCTTAGATGATTTGTGGCTTAAATATGCACTTTGCCAGCATGGTCTACTTGCTACTTGTTAATGTTTTGGTGACTTGCCCACTATCCAAATTTTTATAGAGAGGTATTAAACAACTTGCAACAGGCTTCGCTTGCTTTCAAGCCTTTTGTCCCTTGATAATTGTCTCCATAGTGCAGTTATTACTGCATTTTGATTGGGTAGCCTCCTCAGACAAGCCTTTGAAATGCAATAAGGAATGGAGGTGTGCTATCACCTGGAACATAGTGACAATTGTCAAGGTATAAATGAGCGGGAGCACGGAAAAAATGTAAGTAATGTGGACATCTCGTATAAGAATGTTAAAAAGTAACCGAAGTATTTGAAGACTACCGAAGATTCTTTAAACTTTGCTGTAATTAGTAACAATATGTGCCATTGGTGATCAATTTCCCTGTTAAACCACATGTGTCAATGAATGTCAGTATTGTAAAGACAAAAACCTATTTATCCAATATGGTACTGTTACCATATATTTTTTAAATGACCAAGTTATGTATCTATGTTAGTAGATAGTAGTTTCACATATAAAGTGTATTTTTTCTTCTCTTGTACTGGAATAACTCAAATGAAAAGCATATTTATTTTAATGATATTAGATGTTACAGGTACAACAAAATCGTAATTGCATTATGCATCATACACCATATAGCTTCTGTGATAAGGCCCTGTATAAAGATTTCACATGCAGACTACATTCATTCTTTATTAAATATTGACAAATGTAATATATTGGTTATTTTTATGTTGTCTTGTTTATGTATATATAATTTGTCTCATTGCACATTCAGTATAGCTCAGTATTATGCAGGTACTTTATATAGCATTATAATAAATATTCAAAAATAACCATTCTGATCCAAAGTTATCATGAGGGGACAAGGCAAGTTGTCATTCTGGTTTCTTTATATTGTGGTCCAAAGTTAGTAAATTGTTACAATGTTAAGTCTTAAAATATTAAATCTGACAACTGGGTTTTTAATATCAGGGATTTAAACATGGAATACATAATATTCTCCAAAGCACAAACTGAGTTAGTGCATGCAAATGAATAACAGAATAAATCCAGGAAACAATGTAGATTGTACAGTACTGTATTCCCAGTTCTGAATGGTGCACAATATATATAAAGCTGTGTTAGTAAGTTTCCCAGTACACAAGTACCGTATTTCCCCATGTATAAGATGAACCTTTTTCCCCAAAATTTTGGGTCTAATAACTGGGTGCGTCTTATACAGGGGTAGTAGCACTTAACCTGTCAGATGACTCCTCTGTCCGGTAAAGTCTTCTCTCTGTCTGATCCTGATGCTGGAAACCCGATAAAGGTCCTCTCTACAATGTCTGGATGTCCTTTCAGGACCTTAACAAGGTCCTGAAAGTATTGTCAAGGTCCTGAAAGGACATCCGGACATCGCAGAGAGGACCTTAATCGGGTTTCCAGCATCAGGATCAGACAAAGAGAAGACAGAACACTTTACCAGACAGAGGAATCATCTGACAGGGTAAGTCAGAATTCACTATAGCGTTGTCTCTCCTCTGTATATGCTGCAGGATAATTTTTTCACATGATTTATATAGGTGCGTCTTATACAGTGGAGCGTCCTATACATGGGGAAATACGGTAATACAAACTCCATCCAATTGTTCTGTCATTTGATTTTCACTCATTAGTTACTTTGCTGCTTTGTAGGATGTTTTCATTAATGCTGTTATAAAAAATACATTTCATTAAATTGCATGATGACTAGATCTTATAAACCAGATATGTTCCGAATATGGCAGCTCCCACTATGTCATGTATACATTAAGGTTGTCAATAAAACATTAACTGACATATAACATGTTTTCATAACCCGTTTGTATGAAATATGGAGATACATTTAAAAAAAACACATTGTACTCTTGAATTTAAGGGGTAAAGAACCCTACTAATTCTCTAACCACTGATGTAATATATCTCATCTGCATATGTAACTGTATTTTTTATTGACAGGCAGAAATGTGACTTTGTGGTTTTACTTGCTGACGGCAAATTTACTGGCTGCCGGCGATCATGTTTTACTTATGTTTATATTCTTATGTACAAAAGACAGTTTCCTTGGAAATACAAACTATGATCTGCCCATATGTTTTAATCCAATTTCTAATTCATACTTGCCAACTCTCCTGGAATGTCCGGGAGACTCCCGAAATTCGGGTAGAGCAGGCAAATATCCCGCATATGGCATCTTGCTCCTCAAAATGACGAGATTCGCGGTGCATCGCATCATTTTGGCCCGCCGCCCGCAACAAAAACGGCATTTTGTTGTGAGGTGGGGGGTTTGGGGGGGTGATGGAGCCAAAATGATGCAAATTACCCTGCCCCTTCCGCCCACTAACCACGCCCCCCTGCCTGGGATCTCCCGGAATTAACTTACCAAAGGTTGGTAAGTATGTTCTAATGGAAGACTATTAAAAAACTTAAAATGTTTAAAACATACAGTTTCTCTCCACCCACCCTACTTACAGAATCCACCACACAACCAACCTCTGCATGTTCTTGTATCAGAGGCCAGGGACTTATGTCATGGTTCAGATTGGTGCTGATTTAGATTAGGTGCAAAATGAGCCCAACGCTGGCCAGCTCTATTTTTACACAGCATTTTAGAGTTTGGCTAGTTTAGCTAGGCAGCGTGCTGCTATATAAGGTTGTGCATTTTATTCTAACCCTCAACATAAAAAGGTTTTTCCTGGTACAAATTTTGCACACGGTAGCTGGATTTGCTCCTAACTCAGCCCTATAATGTCCAGAGACCTCTAGAAGTCCAACACTCATATTTCTGACAATTTCTGATATTCGTTAATAAATATGATATATACTAGATTTTTGTTTTATTGTTCCAACATGCAGAAGATAACTCAGTTTGTGCTTAAATTGTATGGTTTCTAGTGAGGATGTAGTAAAAGTGGTTGGTTACTCTTACTTTTATATCTTATTTAGTACTGAAAGATTTGTTAGTGTGGGAAAAATGTACTTTGTACACATCACTGCTGGGAGTTTGAAACACATTGCTGGACAGTCTGTGTCAGGCGTTTTCAGCAGGGAACATGACAGCAGGTTTGGATAGTAAGGGAATATTTGTGCAAATAGGTTTCAATAATTATACTAGTATTTAAAATGTATCTGTCGTTCTGCTACTGTACATAATAGAATTTATGATGGGCACATGCTAGTAAGCTATCCACTTTACCGTAAAAAAAAATCAAAATGCTTAATAAAGAGGAGTAATATGTATAACATGGTTTCCGTGTCACATTATTTGGTAGTATATGTGCTTTTCAGACAATTTATTCTTCAGGTTCTCCTTCATAAATTCCTGTGTGAAGACATTGGGGAGTTTCTCCTGTAAATCAATAATCCATGTTTGACATGTTTGTTTTTTCTAATTCTGAAACTATTACCACTATGATAAATCAATTTAATTATTATGAGTTGGAGAGCGCAAAGAAGCATTTTAGACTTTAGTTTAACATTAGTGTAATCAGCTACAGTAAATACACCATGATTTTTCTTCTAACATGCACAAATGAAAGCAGTAGGTGTTGAGGCTCATCCACACATGCATTATCTAGAGTTGTCTTCTAAATGGAACGTGACTCAAGAAACCCACAGAGGAAATAGGGTAGCTCAGAGATCCGTTGGTCAGTTCTCTTCCCTTCTGAGCAGAATTTTATTTTAGTGCCCTAGAACACAAGCTCAAGGCATCCTGGAGTTTTAAATGTCGTGGGGTGTTGCCTGTCACATAGCAGGGGGCTCTTTAACACACCACAGGCACTGCATGAGTCTCCTCTGAGGTGAGATGCTCAGAGGAGAGAAGAGAGAGGAGCAGGGCCTAGAGCAATGCAAGTGGCCATATCAACTGCTACCCCAGTAGATATGTCCATGATTCTGGTCTATTCCTTAACATTCTTTTCATTGCTTGGTTAGTATATACCATTACTGTTTTGAGTCCCTAACAATTTTACTCATACTTGGCCACTTTTCATACCTCCCTTCTAGGAGATGTGGACGGAAAGTATGAAAAGAAGAGGTGGGCCTGACTTCAGTGGTCCATGGTGTAAAATGACGCTAATTGCATCATAATGCCCCAGCCCATACTGTGTTCAATGAGATGGGTGGGGTTTGATTACGTGATTTGCAACATCAGAGAGTACCCCCACCCACCTTGCAATTAGATAAGTACTCTTGCGGGAGAACTGCCTGCTCTCTTTGGAGTCCGGGAGTCTGATATACATCCTAAGAGCATAGGCAACTATGAATTTACTGAACATATAAAAATTATTAATAAAGTTAAACCCATCTTTACAGTTATTTGAATATGTGGGCTTATTGAATAGTGCACACTCCCCACCCCACTTTGCACTGTGAACAGAACCCGCGTGGAGAACTCCTGCAAACCCAATTTATCTCAGAACAAGACAAATGGTACTATGTATATAGAACTGCTAGCCCTGCATACAGAAGAGGAGTGGAACTATGTAGTTGTCATACATATACAAATAGCAAAGTTCACTGAGCATGCAGAACTGGAAAAGTGATACCCTGAGCGTATCCATATGTCATGGCTAGATAATGGTTCTGCTAATTACTAATTTATACACTGCACAAAGACATATATGCTTCTTTTTCTAAAATGAAGTCCAGGGGTAAAATGTATAAAGGTCCGATTTTTTTCAGCATTTTAAAATCGAGGCAAGTCCCGCGATTTTAGTCCCCAAGTCGCCAGATGTATGAAACTGCGATTTTTACTCTGATCTTAAAAATCGCTGGTCTTCTCTGGCGAGTTGCTGCGATGTCAAACACACCCGCCCGAGCACTATTAACCCTAGTGCTGCCAGCCTACTGCTGGTTGCGTGAAAATCAGGGAAAAATTTGCGTGGGTTCCCCCAGACTTTCATTCTACTAGCTCTAGGCAAACCAGCCTGGGGTGGTTGGCACTATAGCAGGGGGACACGCGGCAGGGGTCCCCCTGCCATAATGACAAAGCAACCCCAGGCTGTTCAGCGCTGGGCTGGTTTCCCTAGGGAGTGGGGTCCGCCCGTAAAAACGAGCGGACCCCCCTCTAGGAATAACCAGCCCAGTGCTGAAAGCACTAGGACTCTTCCTACCTCATCAGCTGTGGGTAGTAGGGTAATAACTAGAGATGGGCGGGCTCAGTTCCCCGAGAACCGAACCCGCCCAAACTTCATCTATCCGAGTACCGAGCCTCTGGCGCCAATTCGGAATCGAAATCGAGGCAAAACGTCATTGTGACGTCAGAGCTCGGTTCTCCCAATATTTGAAATCCATAAATACCCGCCTCCACAGCACTCCATTGCCATTTCACAGAGGGAGAGAGAAGGGTTAGGTCGCAGGCAACATTAGAGCAGGGAGAGAGGAATTATTCTAGCAATTATTCTAGCAATTGTTATAGCAGGAAGAGAGGAGGATAGAGGAGGCATTTTTGCAAACATTACCAACTGTTCGGGGTGTCATATTCCCTCCTCCAGAAACTATTTTCTGGCTGCAGAAAGTATTATCTAGCAGCACTATCTGTTTAATATTTTGCACTACAAGTGCTTTGGGGTGTCCCATATTCCCCAGTGTGAAACCACAATTTTTCTTATGTTGAAAGTATTATTGTCATGATCGGACTTGAAGATGCCGCTGACTGGTATTGACTCTACTAGGCAGGAAGGCGCGGAGGAACCCCCACAAGGAGGTATGGGCCTGGCTGTGTGGGGCACGCAGGTCGCGGTCCTTTAAGCTAGTTAAAAGTGCAGCGGGAGTTTGCAGGAGTAGTCGTATGGTCCGGGTCATAGCCAAACAATAGCGCGGTACAGAAGGGTGATCCAGAAGAATGGTCAGGAGGAAAGCCAAGGGTCAGTATCCAATAAGCAAGGGAGCCAAATCGTGAGACAGAGAATGGTCAGAAACACCAAAGGTAACTGAAATAGGGGAACAGGAACAGGATACTATGCTGGAGAAAGGTGAAACCAATACTCTGGCACTGAAGGAGTGATGAGAGTGACCTTAAATAGAATAGAGCTCCTGACCGCCGATATCGCGGAGAAAAGAGTCTCATTGCCTAACAATGGGATGCAGGCACTGCGCATGCGCCAGCGGCGAAACCGGAAGTACGTCCCGTTGCTAGGCAACAGGACGGGGGATCTGACCGAGAGACAGGCGTCCGTTCCCGACACCTGGCATGGTGCGGGAGCGGCACCTGACAATTATCTAGCAGCACTATCTATTTAATATTTTGCACTACAAGTGCTTTGGGCAGGGCCGGATTAAGGAAATGGGGCCCCTGGGCTAAGGGGGCCTCCATTCCCCCGTGAGGCCCCCCCCATGATCCGAGCCGCCCTCCCCAGTGAGCCGAGCCACCCCGCCTCCAAGGCACTTACCTCCTTCTCCTTCTGGCATTGCAGTCCTTCCCCGGCGCGCTGTACGCTCTTTACTGAGGAAATCTCGTGAGAGTGAGACTCACAAGATCTCCTCAGTAAGGAGACTACAGCGCGTAGGGGAAGGACCGTAGTGAAAGTGCTCAGCAGCATTGATCGCGCCGGGGGTGCCCCCGATCGATCGATACTGCTGCTCAGCACTTTCAAGGGCCCCCTGGATGCCCGAAGGCCCCTGGGCTGTAGCCCAGTTAGCCCTATGGTTAATCCGGCCCTGGCTTTGGGGTGTCCCCTATAAACCCCGGTGTGAAACCACAATTTTTCTGGTGTTGAAAGTATTATCTAGCAGCACTATCTATTTAATATTTTGCACTACAAGTGGTTTGGGGTGTCCCATATTCCCCAGAGTGAAACCACATTTTTTCTGGCGTTGAAAGTATTATCTAGCAGCACTATCTATTTAATATTTTGCACTACAAGTGCTTTGGGGTGTCCCATATTCCCCAGAGTGAAACCACATTTTTTCTGGTGTTGAAAGTATTATCTAGCAGCACTATCTATTTAATATTTTGCACTTCAAGTGTTTTGGTCTCATTAAAATGGATTCACAGCAGTCCACATATGAGCAGGGGAGAAAAAAAAAAATTGCCAACATGCCATTCTACACACACAGTGGCAAAGAAAGAATATGAGGCCTTCGCCTTTCTCTATTACTGCCAGATCTAAAAATGTTTCTGAGCTTTCCTCTTGTATGGTCACTCGTGAGCAAGCAAGACCAAGTAATTCGGAGTCCAAAAGTGGTGCACAAGTACTGTTACGTGTGAAAGCCGAGCTGCAAGAAAACAGTAAGGCATTAGAGGAAAATGTATGCTCAGAATCAGAAATGACACCAATCCCTGAGGAGAGTCCATCCACCAGTGGTATGTGTAATTGTGACCATTCTGATAGTGTACCCATAAAGAAGGGCCCTTTCGGCATTTCTGCTGATGTGTGCCTGAACAGCCCGAGTGTAGCCGGTGATACACCAAGTGAGGATGACACTTTGGAATTAGAAGAGGATGAGGGTGAGATTTGGGTATGCAATGTGGGCATTGATGAGGATGCGGTTGTTTGTGTAAGTCCTACACCAGTGGCAGCAGTTCTGGCACGTGAGGTTCTGGCACCAATTTGCAAACACAAGCAGGGATGACGCAGGTAGCAGACCACAACAGTTTGACATCTGGGCTGGTTTGAAAGATTTGACCAAAAAATTTGTGACCTTGCCCATAACTCCAACCAATCCTAATATTAACATGCAAAAGATGGTGGAGGGCCTAGCAGGGATTAAACTGTATTTTTCCTAATTTGCATTCATAAGGTTTGGGTGTAATATACACCCAAAGACGAGTGCTTAATTGCTAAGAGTCATTGATGAAGAGGAAGACAAACAGGCAAATTCTACTGCGTTATATAGGTAACACCCAAAGAGAAGAGCTCCATTGCTCCATTGCTAATTGTAATTGCTGAGATAGAAATTATAGGCCTGCCTGGCTTGGTCTAAATCTGCACTTACATTTTATTGTACCATAGCTCACTCAGAAACAGGAGAGGTGGCAGGGTTCAGTGCTAATCTTCCTCAAACAATACTAATTCATTCCCACTGGAATCCACCATCATAGAAGACTGTGTACTATGATGTAATTGCCGATAATGGCCTTCCAAATGGAATTAGTAGTTCATTTTAGGCAAGAGCTGTCACGATTTTTGGCCAATTCTTTTACAGCAGAGCAAATATTAAAATGTTGTGTGGTCTCCTCTGCATCACCACTGGGTGTCTTGGGAAAGCAAATTTTTTTCCAACAAGCAGTTGCACAGAAACTGAAGGAGAAGACATCATTACAAGATGTTGATAGCTCTTGGATTCTGGCGACGCAAATTAAGTATTAAATCTACTATTAAAATATAGTTAGCACATTTACTTTGTTTTATTTCATACATTAAATTTATGTAGCTCCTTGTCAAAATGTATTGTTAAGGCAATCACTTGACTCAAGCTAACCGTGTCTGCACTCTCTTCACAGGTGACTACTTCGCTGGACTAAAGTACATACCCTCAAATGCTAGTCTTCTTGCACCTGCTACATTCTCCTACATGTTGTTACAGAAACCAGAAATTGACCCTAAATTTATCGGGACACAAACAACATCTCCTGCATGTCATTTTTTAAAAGTTCTGTATCACCAATTTGATTGTGTGAGCAAAACAGGAAATGGGATGGAATTCCACCCCGCTGTAATGCTTGAACAATATTGGTTTCGTTATCAGAAATTACATATCCTCAGGAGAGTCCAAGCAGGATTAGCCATGTTTCAATGACATCCCTTAGTTTTTTTTTAACAGATTTTCAGCTGTATGCCTCTTAGTGAAGCCGCTGATACACAGAGTAGCCTACTTCTGAAAAATGTGACCTGGGTACATGCTGCTGTCCCTGCTGGTGAAGGCGAATGACCAATCCAGTGGGCTGTCACAGTCATATAATCTTTAGTTTGCCCAGTTCTGCTTGTCCACATAACTGTGGTTAAGTTTACAGTGGGTAGAATGCCATTTTGTAGCCCAATAATTAAATTTTTAGGAACCTTCTGGTACAAGTGAGTAATAGCTTTTCTAGTAAAATGGTATAGTGATGACAGGGACAGAACACCTCAATTAAATGTCAAACCAACTGTATTAATAGTGAACATTGGACGCAGATCTTATACTAGCATAGTACCCAGGGCGTCTGTGACCCGCTTTGCGACTGGGTGATAGGTTTCATACTTGCTTCCTCTTGCAAAGGATTGTTTAACTGTCAATTGTTGCTTCTCGGGATATTGATGATGAAGGTGTTGGGGGTGTAGATTGCAGGTGCTGGGATGTAGATGAGAGAAGGGAGGTAGATGATGCTGGACTGCTTGCTGTTTTTTTTTAACCTAAGTTTCTGATTTTCCCAACAGTTTTCCATGAACTCGATGAAAAATGACGAAACATGGATGAGGATCCCAGATGGTTAAGGTCCCTACCTCTACTGAGTGTGGCTTTAAAAACGCTACAAATGGCTAGACAACTGTTGTCAGAATTTGTGTAAAAATAATTCCACACTTGAGAGGTGGATTTTTGGTCTTATGCCCAGGCATGACAATGGCCTTTTTCTTATCACTGGCAAGAACTGCAGCAATTTTTCTGTGAAAGTGTATGAAAATCATATTGTGACCTATGAGGTAGTCAAAATTGAATGGAAATGACTGGAAATTAGTGTTAGTGAGGTTAATAATAATTTAGGTACAAAATAATACCTAAATTAAGTTATTGTAGCCCAAAAAAATATTTTTTTTTTAACAAATTGCAAAACAAAACCAAACAAAACCAAAACCAAAACACACAAGGGTGGTTTTGGCAAAACCAAAACACGAAGGCAATCCAGATCCAAAACCAAACACGGGGGTCAGTGACTATCTCTAGTAATAACGGCTAAAATTATGTTAAAAAAACAAACATACGCCATTTTGTTTATGGAACTACAAGTCCCAGCCACGCCAAGGTGTCCTAAACAGTCTGGGCATGCTGATGCTTGTATAACTACAAGCACCAGCATACCCATGGCAGCCAGGGCATGCTGACACTTGGAGAACCACAAGCGCCAACATACCCTAACACCCATGGCTGGCTGATACCTGTAGTACCACAAAACAAAATGTTAAAAAAGCCACAACTCCCTGTTTCAAACCATAACATTTTAATAAAAATAATAAAACCCCAGTAAATACACTAAACACCTTCATTCATACCAGATATACAGTCAAGTCCATAAATATTGGGACATCGACACAATTCTAATATTTTGGGCTCTATACACCACCACAATGGATTTGAAATGAAACTAACAAGATGTGCTTTAGCTGCAGACTTTCAGCTTTAATTTGAGGGTTTTTACATCCAAATCAAGTGAACAGTGTAGGAATTACAACGGTTTCTATATGAGCCTCCCACTTTTAAAGGGACCAAAAGTAATGGGACAAACTAAACAATCCTACATCAAACTTTCACTTTTTAATACTTTGTTGCAAATCCTTTGCAGTCAATTACAGCCTGAAGTCTGGAACGCATAGACATCACCAGACGCTGGGTTTCATCCCTGATGATGCTCTGCCAGGCCTCTACTGCAAATGTCTTCAGTTCCTACTTGTTCTTGGGGCATTTTCCCTTCAGTTTTGTCTTCATCAAGTGAAATGCATGCTCAATCGGATGCAGGTCAGGTGATTCACTTGGCCATTGCATAACATTCCACTTGTTAGCCTTAAAAAACTCTTTGGTTGCTTTTGCAGTATGCTTCGGGTCATTGTCCATCTGCACTGTGAAGCGCCGTCCAATGAGTTCTGAAGCATTTGACTGAATATGAGCAGATAATATTGCCTGGAACACTTCAGAATTCATCCTGCTGGTTTTGTCAGCAGTCACATCATCAATAAATACAAGGGAACCAGTTCCATTGGCAGCCATACATGCCCACGCCATGACACTATCACCACCATGCTTCACTGATGAGGTGGTATGTTTTGGATCATGAGCAGTTCCGTTCCTTCTCCATGCTCTTCTCTTCCCATCACTCTGGTACAAGTTGATCTTTGTCTCATCTGTCCATAGGATGTTGTTCCAGAACTCTAATGGCTTTTTTAGATGTTGTTTGCCAAACTCTAATCTGGTCTTCCTATTTTTGTGGCTCAAAAATGGTTTACATCTTGTGGTGAACCCTCTATATTCACTCTTGTGAAGTCTTCTCTTGATTGTTGACTTTGACACATATACACCTACCTCCTGGAGAGTGTTCTTGATTTGGCCAACTGTTGTGAAGGGGTTTTTCTTCATCAGGGAAAAAATTCTTCTGTCATCCACCACAGTTGTTTTCCGTGGTCTTCCGGGTATTTTGGTGTTGCTGAGCACTCCGGTGCGTTCTTTCTTTTTAAGAATGTTCCAAACAGTTGATTTGGCTACACCTAATGTTTTTGAAATCTCTCTGATGGGTTTGTTTTGATTTTTCAGCCTAATGATGGCTTGCTTCATTGATAGTGACAGCTCTTTGGATCTCATTTTGAGAGTCGACAGCAACAGATTCCAAATGCAAATGTCACACCTAGAGTCAACTTCAGACCTTTTACCTGCTTAATTGATGATGAAATAACGAGGGAATAGCCCACACATGTCCATAAAATAGGTTTTGAGTCGATTGTCCCATTACTTTTGGTCCCTTAAAAAGTGTGAGGCACATATAGAAACCGTTGTAATTCCTACACTGTTCACCTGATTTGGATGTAAATACCCTCAAATTAAAGGTGAAAGTCTGCAGTTAAAGCACATCTTGTTAGTTTCCAATCCATTGTGGTGTTGTGTAGAGCCCAAAATATGAGAATTGTGTCGATGTTCCAATATTTATGGACTTGACTGTATCTATGAAATTCTAGAAACGCTGTGATGTCCTACACCTGGTTTTCAAATGCAGAGAAACAAGGAGCCAGTCTTAATTAAAAGTTCCTGACTTCTGTCAGGAACCCTTCCAACCAATACAACACTACCCGGAGTCTCCACGGAATCCAAGATCTTTCCTCCGGCCCACGATTTTTCCACTGGACTAAGAAATGGATTTGCCCCTGGACCTTTTTGGAGTCCAGAATCTTCACCACCAAGAGTTCCCTGTGGCTCTCTGGGATGACAGACTGAGATCTGCGTAAGTAACGAAGCTTTGACTTACGTGCAGGAACAGCCGGCTTCAGGAGAGAACAGTGGAAGGTATTCGGTATCCTAAGTGACTGCGGAAGCTTTAGCCTGAAGGCGACAGGATTGACTTGGAATGGCCCAATAAATCTAGGTCCTAGTTTTTTACAAGGCTGTTTGAGCTTGATATTGCGTGTGGACAACCAAACTTTTTGTCCCACCTTAAATGAACAGTCCTTCCGGTGACGGTCCGCAAATTTCTTAGACTGGAAAGAAGCCCAAGTTAATGCAGAATGCACCTTCTTCCAAACAGATTTAAGGTATGAAGCTGTGGAACGGATCTCTAAAGACCAGAATAGTTGAGTGATGATAATGAATTGGACCTTGGATGGAAGCCAAAATTACAGAAAAATGGAGAGACTTGAGTAGAAGCGTGAGATGCATTATTGTACGCAAAATCAGCCCACGAAAGCAATGATGACCAATTGTCTTGAAATTCTGTGATGTAGAGACGTAAATATTGCTCCAAGGACTGGTTTACTCTCTCAGTCTGCCCATTAGATTGAGGATGATAGGCTGAAGAGAGAGACTTATGTTAATTCCTAGGAGACTGCAGAAAGACCTCCAGAATTGGGCGATAAATTGAGAACCCCGGTCGGAAACAATATCGATGGGTAAACCATGAAGACGGAAAACATGTTTCACGAACAGCACCGCCAGATCCTGAGTGCTGGGGAGTTTGGTTAATGGAACAAAATGGGACATTTTGCTAAAACGATCCACTATTACCCAAATTGTGTTGTTTCCTGAAGAACATGGCAGGTCCACGATAAAATCCATGGACAGATGTGTCCAGGGTCTCATAGGCGGAGACAAGGGCATAAGTGGACCTGACGGAGAAGTTCTGGAAGTTTTGTTTTTTGCGCAGTCTTCACAAGTGCGAACAAAACTCTCCACATCCGAGGATAAGGAAGGCCACCATACAGAACGTGCAAGTATTTCAAGGGTCCTGGAGATACCCGGATGCCCTGCTGATTTGTTCTCATGGGCCTCAGCGAGAACAGCTCTTCGAAGGTGCACTGGAACAAAAAGACGTCCTGGAGGTGTTTCAGAAGGGGCAATTTTCTGAAACTGACGTATGGTGTTTCCTAGATCCTGAGTCAACCCAGCGTGAATGATAGAAGCCGGAATAATAGATGATGGTTCACCAGTGGGTAATTGGTTCGGTAGAAAGCTCCTGGACAATGCATCCGCCTTGGTATTCTTAGAACCGGGTCTGTAGGTTAGAATAAAGTTGAAGCGGGTAAAGAATAAAGCCCACCGAGCTTGTCTAGAATTTATCTGTTTGGCGGATTCAATGTACAATAGGTTTTTGTGATCAGTAAGGACAGAAATAGTATGGACTGTACCCTCAAGCCAGTGACGCCACTCCTCGAACGCCCACTTGATTGCCAGAAGTTCCCGGTTCCCCACATCATAGTTGATTTCGGCAGACGAAAACTTGCGTGAGATGAAGGCACATGGATGCACCTTACAATCCCCGGGGTCCCTCTGGGATAGGAGAGCACCAGCGCCTATTTCCGAGGCATCAACTTCCAGAATAAATGGCAACTGTGGATTAGGGTGCTTGAGGACCGGAGCAGTAGTGAACGCTGTTTTAAGAGCTTCAAATGATGCAATGGCCGCTGGTGACCAATTACAAGGATCCGCCCCTTTATGGGTAAGGGCAGTGATGGGAGCCACCAGATCCGAGAAAGCCCGAATGAATCTCCGATAGTAGTTTGCAAAGCCCAGAAATCTTTGGATCGCTTTCAGATTCGTAGGACGTACCCAGTCCAGGATGGCTTGGACTTTACTAGGGTCCATAGAGAATCCATCAGGAGAAATTACATATCCAAGAAATGACACTTTTCCGACATCAAACTCACATTTTTCAAGCTTGGCGAAATAGATGATGTTTTCTGAGTTTAAGCAAAACCTGTTTAACATGATCTCGGTGTTGAGAAAGAGACTTTGAATAAATCAGGATGTCGTCCAGATACACCACTACAAACTGGCCCAGGAACTCACGGAGTACTTCGTTAATAAGGTCCTGGAAAACGGCAGGCGCATTACACAGACCGAAGGGCATGACCAGATATTCATAATGGCCTGATTGAGTGTTGAAGGCCGTTTTCCACTCATCGCCCTCTCGGATGCGTATAAGATTATAGGCGCCACGTAGATCTATCTTGGTGTATATCGTAGCGTCCCTCAATTGATCAAACAGGACAGAGATCAACGGAAGCGGATAAGTATTTTTGATGGTGATCTTGTTCAGTCCACGATAATCAATGCACGGGCGTAGACTACCATCCTTCTTGGACACGAAAAAACATCCCGCTCCTGCAGGAGACTTTGAAGGTCTGATGAACCCTTTTTGCAAGTTTTCCTCCACGTAATCTTGCATAGCCTTAGTCTCCGGGCCAGAAAGAGAGTACAACCTTCCCTTGGGCAACTTGGAACCTGGAAGCAGATCAATGGCACAATCAAAGTCTCTATGTGGAGGTAGCGAATCAGCTGCCTTTTTGGAAAATACATCCTGGAACTCACTATACGCAGAAGGCAGTTGATCCGGGTGCGACTGCAGAAGCCGCAGAGACATGGTCAAACAACTTTGGGAACAGTGAGTACTCCAATGAGTAATTTCTCCCAGATTCCAGTCGATCACAGGATTATGAAGGCGGAGCCATGGGTGACCGAGAATTAGTGGAACAGACGGGCAATCAATGAGGAGAAGAGATAAGGTTTCAGAGTGAAGAGACCCAACTGTAAGACGTAGGGGCGGAGTCGTGAAGGCTATCCTGCCACCCGGTAAAGGGCCCCCTTCCAGACCGCAGACAGTAATGGCGGAATCCATTTTGATGAATGGAATTCCAATGGTCTTGGCCAAACTTGTATCCAAAAAGTTACCTGCGGCACCGCTATCAATAAAGACTGAGGTATCAGAAGCGTGTGATCCATAGGAAAGATTAGCGGGAACTATTAATGCGTTTTTAGAAGAAATGAACTGCAGACCTAGATGAATCTCTTCCACCTTCTCTAGGCCTGATCTTTTCCCGACTTGTTGGGGCAAGAGCGCAGGAGATGACCTTTAGTACCACAATACAGGCAGAGACCTAAGGTGCGTCTCCTAGATCTCTCTTCCTGAGAGAGGCGATAGGCGCCTAACTGCATCGGTTCCGCAGCTTCCATGGTAGGAGGAGGCGCAGTAAGGAACGTACTGGGAATGGATGTTTCTCTCTCAGTTCTCCTTTCCTTGAGGCGTCTGTCAATTTTGATTGTAAGCTGCATGAGTCCCTCCAGGGAAGCAGGTGATGGATACTGTACCAGAGAATCCTTTATTTGTTCCGATAACCCCAAACGGAATTGGCTGCCTAAGGCCGGGTCATTCCACTCGTTATCAGTGGACCAGCGCCGGAATTCAGCAGCGTATTCCTCTGCAGAGCGTCGGCCTTGTTTTAGGGATCTGAGGTGACCCTCAGCAGATGCTACCCGATCCGGGTCATCATACAGAAGTCCTAGGGCTTCAAAAAAGGATTCCACGGACCTCAGAGAAGGACTGTCAGAAGGCAAGCTGAAGGCCTAGGACTGTGGGTCCCCCTGAAGCAAGGAAATCACGATACCCACTCTTTGCTGTTCAGAGCCGGAGGAACGGGGTCGGAGACGGAAGAACAATTTACAGCTCTCCTTGAAGTTACGGAAGAGATTCCTGTCCCCAGAAAATCGATCCGGCAAATTCAGCTTGGGTTTCACATCAGGAACTGATGGTTCTAGCCGAGCTTGAGCTTGAGCGGCTCTGGTGGCCTCTTCCTGAACAGACAGACGTTGAACCAGGTTCTGGACCACTTGTGAGACGGACTGGATCTGACCTGCCAGAACTTGAGCTAGAGAAAGGTTTGCTCCGTTTTCTTCCATTGAAGCAATTCTCCAAAGATATTTTTATGGCCGGTTATAATGTCAGGAACCCTTCCAACCAATACAACACCACCCGAAGTCTACTCTATAGTCAGGTGTTCACTGGAGCCCCTAGTGGTGGGGACAGACTTGGCTGCAGACTACAGAGGGTCGTGTGGTGTGTATCAGCTGTGGGGAACCCAGGGGCAGAGGTAATGGCAGGCAACAGTTCCAAAGGTCAGGCCGAGGTCAGGGGTCACTTGCTAGGAAGAATAGTCCAGAAGCACGCCAAGGGTCGAGGTCACGGGCAATACAGCAGAGACGGTGGTACAGGCCAGAAGGTCAAGGGCACAGGCAAACAGGCAAATCCAGGAAACAGGCAGAGGTCATACACGGCAGAAATCAATCCAAAAGGTTATCACCAAAGGTACAGTAGAGCAACAGCAGGCAGCGACACAGGAACTGGAAGCTATAACCGGCAGGAAGGCTAAGCCCTCCCTGCCTTAAATACTGAAACAGACCAATGAAAGTCCAATACTCTAATTGCCCACAGGCTGTCCCTTAATAGTATTAATTAGCCTGCAGGCTTGCCCCGATGTTGCGCACGCGCCCGGCTGCTCTGTAATGCCGGGACGCGGCGCCGAACAGAAGAGCGTCTGGCCGTTGCTATGGCAGCGGCCGACGAGCCCCCGGAAGTGACGTCCCGGTCGTCATAGCGACGGCCGGGACGGAGGTAGGAGAGTCGCGGCGGCTGGACATCGCCGCGGCTCGTAATACCTTTAATGTTGGACCTTCACTCATCAAAAGATCTAATTAACATGTGGTCTTTCATCAGACCGTTCGGAATACATATTCACACAGAAGAACAAAAACAAAAAAAAAAAAGCTAATTTCCCACATCACAATACACAAGAGGCTTTGTAAACATATGCTCATTGTATCAAGGCGAGAGGCAGAAGGATTGAGTGATAAAATGGAGAACCTGGAAACAATCTTCCTCACAATTCTTTGGAATGACATTCTTGAAAGAGTGAACAAAACAAGTAAGGTTGTTAATGCTCTCCCTACCACTTTATAGATTATCTACCTCCTGCTCCACAGGGCACTAACAAGAAGCCATGATAGGGTAACAGTAGCAAGAGGAGGCTCATACTGCATGCACAGATGAAGATAGCACCCTATTTGATGGCTTAACAGTTTCACCACAATAGGACTTGTAATTGAAGTCCTGCACAACATGGGTGAAGTGAGACAGGGGTATGTAATTTTAGACATTTTTGGAATAAAAAAAAAGACTAAAGGCTAGATTTACTAAAGTGCGGGTTTCAAAAAGTGGAGATGTTGTCTATAGCAATCAGATTCTAGCTGTCATTTTGTAGAAAGTACTAAATAAATGAAAGCTAGAATCTGATTGGTTGCTAAAGGTAACATCCCCACTTTTTCAAACCCACAGTTTAGTAAATATACCCCTAAGTGTTAAGAGTTTAGCTTCCTTTCTTATTGTTTAACTTAAGTGACTTTGCTGTAAAATATCAGCAGATTGTTGTTGCATACATAAAAAAGGAATTATATTTATATTATATTTTATACATTGTATCAGATATATACATCAGAAATAGGCATATCCTATAGCAAGGTTAAACAGAAAAAACAACTTTTCTACCCTGGTCTCAGAGATAACGACTTCCTATCTCACAATATACACACACAATATCAAAATAAGTGCACGTGCAATTACATAAATAAGTGCCCTGCGCTATTTGCTTTAAATACATTTTTACCAAAAGTTATTTAATAGTGATCCAGTCACACATAGTTTATAATTTTGTTGGTGTTGTACACTTTGATAATAAATTATTTATAGTTTATAATAATTGTTTGGCTTGAACACTTTGATAATAAATTATTCATAGTTTATAATTTGTTCAATAAAAAAAAATTGTGAAATCATTTCTGTAGTACAGCATTTTTTTTTAATGTTTTAACACTGAATTTGTTGCAGGCAACAATTAATATAAGCTTAATTTTATCGATAATTTTTTTTTTTTTTCCTGCGAGTGGTTGTGTAGGTAGGGGCCCCAGTGCACTGCTTTGCCCGGGGGCCTATAATGTTGTTAAGATGGCCCTGGGTGAATGATGCTTGCATCTACCTATGTGCTAGCATAAGGCAAAACATATGGGTAAAGTATTTGCAACATGTATGATTACATTTCAGGAAAGGTAGAGATATGATTCGTTTTTTAATAAAAAGACGGGACTGTGAGGTTGGATATTGGTTATTAAAAAGAATAAAATACTGTTATGCAAATGCAAAGAAAGTTTTCCTTACATTTGTAAGTTCAGCTTACAGCTATGTGAAAAACGTAATGTCAGCAGAAGAAGAAGGATTCGCTGAGTGCCCAGCACCTTAAGGCCGAACAACTGGACGAGACATGAGATAACGCCTGGCTAAAATGTTTTACTTTCCATCATGTGCTCAATCCGTACATCATGCATAATTAAATTACGCCTCCTTTGATAATTGTACAATCACGTACACAGTATTTCATGTGTAAATAAAACCAGTCTAGGGGTGGTCCCTTAGAGCTGAGTTGAATTCATCACAACCTGTGTGTCACGGTTCAAAAGGTTAGGATTCTAGATCTGCCTAACTTAGCACTACTTCCAGCAAAGCGCGGAGTCTAACGTGCAGACGGTATTCACCAGGGACCGTTGCAAGGTGGTTTGGTCTTAGCTGCGTCCGCACCGCAGGTCGCGGCCCTGACTGGAATTGTCAGGCGAGACCTATTGGGAATGTAGAGAAGAGAGACTCTGCAGATGAAAGGTTACAACAGGAGTAAGGAAGCGTCAGCTCTGTGAACCACAGGTTTACCGCTGGGATAATGGCGAAGTACACAATGAAGTGTCAGCTCTGCAGACAACGGATTACAGTAGAAGAAATTAATGTCAGCTCTGCACACAACTTGTTACCACTGGGATAGTGGCGAAGTGCACAATGAAGTGTCTGTCCCAGTCACACGTGGTGCGGAATCCGCACATCACTGACTTGTGTTTTGTATCGATGTGCATTGTACCTGTCTGGCTGCAGACCGTTACACGTGTATAAAGCACGTGTGTTATTACCCTTTGCGTCTATGTTGGCAATAATTTCTCATTTAACCTTTATAAAGTTTAAAAACTATTAAAGTTATAGGGGCTAATTCAATTGACGGCGGGATCGCCGAAAATCCCGCGCTCCAAAAATATTACCGTTATTATGGTAATTCTGCGCGGGAAACCCGTTAATACGGTAATTTACTCGCTGGATTTCAGAGCTGCGAGCTGAAATCCAGCAAGATATTACCGTATTAATGGTAATATTTTTGGAGCGCGGGATTTTCGGCGATCCCGCCGTCAATTGAATATGCCCCATAAAGTCATATTAACCTTTATTAAATAATATTTATAAAATACTCTGAATAAACCACACAGTATTAATGCAACAGTTTTATTGCAGGTAAAAAAAATAACAATATAAAATTTGTATAGTACAATATGAAACGTGAAAAAAATAAATAGTATTACACTGAAAGGGTGCTACTGGTTTGTGGCACAACAGTTGCAAACAGCATATACATGTCATCAAAAGTATTATCAAGGTTTTTAATTTTTTTCTTGATGTTGGCAATATTTCCTTTCATTTCTTTAAAATAATCGTTGAGCTTGGCAACATTTTTTTCTTCTTCCGAACTTTCATCGGATATGACGATGGTATCTATGAAGCAAGAAAATAAAAAATATTTACCATTACACTTCTATATCTGTAATAAAGTTAATAAAAGTCTTAATCTAACACCTGAAATGTGCTCACCTTGCACACTGTTCGAGATCACTTTGTGTTGTGGTCCCTCGGGCACATTTATTTTTTCTCATTTTATAACAGGTGTAATTACATCAGTGGTATCTACAGTGTCCTTGTCACCGTTAATTCTTGCTTCTTACAAAACAATAATCACGCGTTTGCATTGGTTTATGTGATAGTAGAATGAAATACATAAAGTCCTTTAAACAGGTACATTACACGACTACACGTGCTACTCACTTTTCTTAATATTTCTACGGATTCGCTCCAGTCTCCTTGCCTCTCTATTTTTAAGGTCCGACCACCTCTTCTGGACTTGAAATTTATTTATTTTCTTTCCAAGTTTTTCCTTCAGTAATCGCAGTAGTTTTTGCATTATCAATTCCTTTCTATTATTAACTTTTCTGTACTTTCGCTTTTGACAGTCATAGTCGTACTGGTCCAGTACTTTTACCATCATCTCCATCTCTCTTGGGCTCATTGTCTTTGCTCTTTTAACTGCAGTACATTCTTCTTGAGCATCTCCATCCCCCACCGTAACTTTTCCAATATTTGTTGGCCCTTCCAGCACAATTTGTGACTGCGTCTCTGTCTCCATTGCTTCAACCCCCACTAACACCTTCTCTTCATTCGCCATCTTCTCACGTTCCTTGGTGCCCGACACGCTCCTCTATAATTTTATACACTCAGACATGGGCGTTTGTTTATGCTGTGTACCAATCAGTGATGATACCCGCAGAGAAAGGAGCATTGTGGGTGATGCCTATTCGTGTATAATAACCTTGTGTATGGATTTTTTTTTCTATAACTTTAAACCGTTCATGACCATTACATACGATTTTACGATTCTTCTGACCTGATCATTTGTTCACATATACGGTAAGTTCTTTCTGATTGGTGCATACATGTGTACTTGCATTGGTTTATTGTACAGCACAGATGGGACATATGTTTCTTTTTATTATACCCAAACAGAACACAATGGCTTACGAAAGAAATGCTGACCTTATGAAGGATTTTATTGAGACCTACAGGGCTCATCCATGTTTGTGGAAAGCCAAATCCAAAGAGTATTCTAACAGAATGATGCGAAACATGGCGATGCAAGAGCTTGTAAAAGCATGTCTGCCATATCACCCTGGAGCAACTGTTGAATGGGCAAAAAGCAAGATCCAAAACCTTAGGACTGCGTATAAAAAATAATTAAAGTTGAAGCAGCCAAAAAATCAGGAGTTGCAGCTGAAGACGTGTATGTGCCAAAGCTATGGTACTTTGATCTGTTACACTTTGTGAGGGACCAAGAAACACCACGTACGTCCATTAGCAGCATGCCCACAGACAGCAGTTCATCCACAGAGGTAGAGCAAGCATATGATATACCTGCAAGCAGCACAGTAAGTACAGTACATTATGATGTTGCCATGTAACCAGGGCCATCTTTTCCATTGGGCACAATGGGCAGGTGCCCGGGGGCCCCACAGGCAAGGGGGCCCCAATAGGCAGGGCTCTTAATAATAAAATAATAAATAATCCTGCAAAAGAAAAAAACCTGCAAAAAAAACCTTCAAGTGTCACTGAGCAAGTACATCTATCTATCTATCTATCTCTATCTCTATATATCTATATCTATATTTGTATCTCTAGACATCTATATCTATATATATATATATATATATATATATATACACAAGTTAACCCGTGCATGATACTCATGCACTCTAGTCAAATCAAGCTACTTAAGGTCTTAAAAAGGTTCTGGTCATGCATTTGGGCCTAGCCCAGGCCTCCTCAGGGGAAGAGCGTTACTTCCCGACGCAAGCGGCCTTTTTAATGTGTGTTCATGAGGTAAAATTACCCCTCAACTCGTAAATTTAGCCTTTACTACCCCTCCCACGGGGGGAAGGGGGGATGATGGAAGTTAACTGACTTGACTATTCTAATTTTTTTGTCAAATAATGTCAGTATACCAAATTTCAGGTCAATTGGATGAGCCCTTTCTGAGAAAATAGTTTTTTCCACACACACACACACACACACACACACTAACGCACGCCTCTACACATGTGTGTTCATGAGGTAAAATTACCTCACGAAAATGAGTTTGAGCCCTACCAAATTTCAGCCCTTTTTGAATTTTTTTTCCCACACACACTAAGAATTTAGTAGGTCAGTGTATAACTCCGCCCAGCAGGTGGCGCTGCAACTTGTTTTTTTTTTTCCACAGACAGACAGACGCCACTAAGCATTTATATATTAGATATATATATATATATATATATATATATATATATATATATATATATATATATATATAGATGTAGGGGCCCCGATGCACTGTTTTGCTCGGGGGCCCATAATGTTGTTAAGATGGCCCTGCATGTAACAGATTTATTCATGTTCAAACAATCAACAACACAATAACAATGCATAACATGTATAAAAACAGTTGCCATAGGCAATCATTCTGCCATGGCACGACACCATCACCGTTGAAATACGTAAGGTACGCTTCCCGATTTAATTTTGCCAATGAACTACTAGTTGTGCAGAACACAACAGGCCATCACTACTTTGTCGATTTTGTCCAAACGCAGGTTTATTGTAGAATGAAAAACTCGGAACCTGTTACTTAGAATCCCAAAGGTATTTTCAACTACACAATGAGCATTTGACAGTCTGTAATTAAATATACGCCTTTCAATGCTCAGGTTTCTTTGTGGGTATGGTTTTAAAACATTGTTGTGCAATGCAAAGGCGTCATCTGCCATAAACACAAAGTTTAGTCCATATTTTGTGCTACTCCGCTATGGAAGGATAAGGGCATTGTTTTGTAGTTTCGTATGGAAGGTAGTATGCTCCAATGCACCTCCATCTGAGACTCTTCCATTTTTTCCAATGTCCACAAATAGGAATTCATACTTCGCATCCACTATGGCCATTAAAATAATGCTAAAAAACCCTTTGAAATTATAGTAGAAAGATCCACTGTTTGATGGTTGCATAATTCGGACATGTATGCCATCAATGGCACCACCGCAATTTGGGAAATTCCATAGTCTCTCAAAGTCTTCTGCTATCACTTTCCAGTCTTCCTCTGTCGATGGAAACTGAAACATAAAGATGTGTAAATAGTTAACATTTGAACATCCATGCAATTGCATTCCCTCATTTGTTTGCTCTTTTTTAGCCTGCACTACTGTCTGATGGGCTCTTGCTGGAAGTTGAAGACCAGGATGCTACAACAATTAATAGCACTGCATGTGAAAGCCAGCTAACACACAGCCAGGACGTGACCCAAGCTGGTACACTAGCAAAAAACATTTAGAAGCGAAAGAGACGCAGAATAAAGGAAATACAAGAAAGTGACGCACTAGCAGAAAAGATGATTGATTGCGCTAACACTCTGATAACAAAAACAAAGGAACAGGACACATTTGATTTCCTGGGAGCAACAATAGCTAGCAAAATGAGAACTAGTAGCAAGCGCATACAAGCTGAAATGGAGCGGCTGCTGTGCGACCTCATGTGTAGGGCTACCGCTGAAGATTTGTGGCCGGACACATTTATTTCCACAACTAACCACAGACACAAACAATCATACACATTTCAGACAGCACAGTTGCAGCATGGTACCATGGGTGGACAAAGCGTAATGTCTCAACCTTGTATGACATCCACGCCAATAGCATCAGGAAGGATGCCACATTACGCAGGGGACACATCTGGTATGGACACAAGAGAAATTTTGCACTACCAACAATTATAAACTGTTGCTCTGGTCCAAATAATTTATGCATTGCACGTTCCAAGTTAAATGTATTTTTACAATGTTATATATATGGTAATATGTATGTTAATAAACCACAATTTTTACTATAAATACTATTGCTTTTCACCAACCTTCATATACTGCTCACTGAGAACTTCGATGATAGCATCACAGGTGTCCGGTATTATCATGCCAAGAGCTTGAGGTGAAATAGCCGTACTGTATTTAAGATCTGAAAGTGTTCTCCCTGTTGCCAAAAATCTTAGTGTTGCCACCAGTTTTTGCTCTGGCGGTATGGGTCTCCTTAATTGGGTGTTCTCCCTCTGGATGAGAGGGGTTACTAGTTGGAGCAGTTCCTGAAAAGTTGAATCATTCATACGAAGAAAATTCTTAAAGTCATCTGTGTTGTTGTCCCGTATCTCCTGTAGCAGGGACATATGAGAGAACGTGTCTCTCCTCTTGAACCAATCTTTGCTCCAACAAGATCTACTCTTTCTCCTTCTTTCTCTTTGGTTCCGTACTTGCAGTCTTCTTGCCACAGCAAGCAGGAAAAGCGCAGTTGCTTGTTCTTGTACTACTGTAGCCATTGTAGGTTTACAAATAGGAATGAATGAAGACAGTGTAGCCTTCTTTTTTATGCTGTTTTTGGAGTTAACTATAGCGAATACTCTGTCCCTTTATGCTAATGTCTTTGGTATCTCGTTACATTTCCCGCAAATGTCGCTGCAGTGTGTACGAAATTAAAATCATTGCTCACTACAACATGGCTGTAAAAAGTCGCTAAAGGGACATCCGCTCTTCCCTTTATCGTCCTAAACAAGGCTAGTGTATGCAGTCCATGGACTGAGCGATCGGACCATCAATCGCATGTAAAATCGCTCGGCATAAAAAGTTGGTTGAAATTTCTGTAGTGTGTACCCAGCTTTACTTGATTCCAGATGGAGAGGAATTTGCGCTGTAAAGTGTTGACAGCAGGGACCTGGGTGGTTGGGAGGGCAGCAAACTCAGGGAAGGATGGATGGAGTCCATAGACAATAAAGTAGGGAGATGTAGGAGTGGACTCGTGGAAGGCATTGTTGTGTTCAAACTCGGACCATGGTAGGAGTTCTATCCAGTCATCTTGATTCACAGAAGAGAACATCCTGAGAAAGGTCTCCAAGTCTTGATAGATACGTTCGGTCTGTCCGTTGGATTGTGGATGATAAGAAGATCACAAGTTCAACTGAATACCAAGAAGCTTACATAGTGTTCTCCAGAACTTTGATACGAATTGGACGCCTCGATCCGGAACATTTTCAGAAGGACAACCATGCAAATGAAAAATCTCCTTGACGAAATGTAGTGCCAAGACTGGAGAGGAGGGAAGGCCAATGAGTGGGACAAAGTGAGCCATTTTTGAAAATCGATCTACCATGACCCAGATGGTGTTATGTGTCTTACTGGGTGGTAGGTCTGTAATAAAGTACATGCTGATGTGTGTCCAAGGTTTATACGGAATGGATAAAGGAAGCAGATGACCAGCAGGGGACTGGCGAGGAGACTTGTGCTGACTACTGGTGTTGCAGGACATAGCGAATTCTTTAACATCAAGGCAGAGACTGGGTCCCCAGTAGCTTTGAGAGATTAACTCCGTAGTGGAGGTCAAAACGTGAAAAGAAGAGGTACCATATAGCTTGTCTGGGATTTAAACACTGTGCAGATTGCAGATACAGGAGATTTTTATGATCTGTGAAGATAGTATTAGGATGCCTAGCTCCCTCCAACAAGTAGCGCCATTCTTCCAAGGCTGCCTTAGTAGCTCCTTGTCTCCTATAGCATAATTCTTCTCTGCTGGTAAGAATTTTCTGGAGTAGAACGCACAGGGGTGAAGTTGATTGAAAATGGATTTTTGTGAAAGGACAGCCCCTACTCCCACATTGGAAGCATCAATCTCTAGGAAAAATGGTGTTGGGTTGTTGGAGAATGGGAGCCGAAGAAAATGCATTCTTGATGAATTCAAAAGCCCCTAGTGCATCCGGGGACCAAGCTCTGGGATTGGCACCCTTCTGCGTGAGTGACACAATGGGGGCCACAATGGTAGAGTAACTGTCACTCACCGGACTGTTAGTTCTCCTGGCTCAAGACCTAGGTCTCTCTCCGCCTTGCCGGCGCCTGTCTTTCGCCGCGGCCACCCGCCATCTTGACCAGGGGTCTGCGCATGTGCAGACCTACAGACTGTTAAAATCTTGTTCCTCTCCTCATTGGATAATTAATTACTTCTCACTATTTAAGACACCTGCTGCCCTACTACCTTGCCTGTTCTTGGTCCTCATTCCTCTGAGGTAACCAAGGAGTTCTCTGTTCCTGTTCGTGGTTCCTGTTTGCTGTGGACGCTTACCTGCACCTGGACAAGTCTCTATTCCACGCGTGGTAATACCTGTCAGCCGCAGACCGCTCCACGCTACCTCATATCTTACCTGCACCTGGACAAGTCTCTACTCCACGCCAGTGGTAATACCTGTCAGCCGCAGACCGCTCCACGCTACCTCATATCTTACCTGCACCTGGACAAGTCTCTACTCCACGCCAGTGGTAATACCTGTCAGCCGCAGACCGCTCCACGCTACCTTGTATGTTATCTATTACCGGGACTAAGTTTCTACTTTGCATCGGTAATATTTGCTAGTCGCTGACTTCTCTGCTACTTTGTATTATTGGCTGCTCGTATAGTCTTTTCCGTTGTGAAGTATCCGTCTGTTACAGTTTACCTGCACTCCAGGCACTTCGGAACCTCTCATTCCCAGTTACTACTGGTCATCATTCTCGCTGTGTCATTACTATTCCTACTACTCAGAGACTATCTAATCTTCTGGCATTCCTCCTCCTATCCAGCTCAAGGAGGTCCTTGCTCTCATTGTGTATAGCTGTATCCGTTCTATTTACCATACTCTCCAAGGGGCCGCGACCTGCAAAGTGGAAGCCGCTAAAACCCATACTTCCTTGCAGGAGTTCCTGGAGAAGACCAGCCACTGTGTTAGACTCCGCGCCTCTGGTGAGTAAAGCTACATCTGGTAAATTCTGGGTCAAGACTCCTAGTGACCGTGACAGTAACCCTTAATGAAGCGTCGGTAGTAGTTTGAGAATCCTAGGAAACGCTGTACGGGTTTCAGACCAAGGCCATTCGAGAATAGCATGCGCCTTCTCTGGGTCCATTTGTAAGCCGGTGACTGAGACTATATAGCTGAGAAATGAAATCCGCGGTTGTTCAAATAAGCATTTTCCGAGGTTGCAAAAGAGTTGTTTTTGCGTAGTCTAGAGAGGACCTTTGCCACATGGATGCGGTAAGAATGAGTATCCTGAGAAAAGATAAAATCATCCAGGTAAACTACAACATAGTCATAGAGAAGGTCTCGGAATATTTCATTAACAAAGCTCTGAAATACTGCAGGAGCATTGCACAGACTGAAGGGCATCAATAGATATTCATAGTGGCCATCTCAGGTGTTAAAGGCCATTTTCCATTCGTCTCCTGGACTGATTCTAATAAGGTTGTAGGCCCCACGGAGGTCTAGTTTACAAAAGACCTTGGTTCCCTTAATGCGGTCGAAGAGTTCAGTGATGAGCGGAATGGGGTATCGGTTCTTGAGAGTTATCGCATTAAGACCGCGATAATCAATACACGGTCGTAAAGTCCTGTCTTTGGGGGGGTTTTTTTACGCAAAAGAAGCCTGCTCCAGCAGGAGAGGAGGAGGGTCTGATGATTGTAGATTCTCTTTTTCATATTTAGACATGGCTAAGGTCTTTGGCAAGGATAGAGAATATACTTGTCCTCGAGGAGGAGTCTTACCGGGCTGGAGGTCAATGTGACAGTCCCAGGGTCGGTGAGGAGGAAGGTGTTTCGATCTAACTTTATCAAAGACATCCAGAAAGGAAGAATATTGTTCAGGCAGCAGCTTGGACTTGGATCCGGGAGAGATGATAGTAGTGACCAGGGGCCGAACCCGAGTAAGACAATTCTGGAAGCAAGTTGGACTCCAAGAAATAATTTGGGAAGTGGTCCAATCCATTTGAGGAGAATGTTGTTGGAGCCACGGTAACCCTAGGATTACTGGGCTGGTAAAGGAAGGTAGGAAATCTTCTCCCCATGTAACGCTCCAACCTGGAGGGTAATTGGTTTGGTGCAGAATTTGATAACTCCGTTAGAGATGCAGGACCCATCAATAGCGGTAATGGAGACAGGGGTTCCAAAGGAAGGACAGGCAGCGATCCCTGTGAGATTAAGGAGAAAGAGATAAAATTCTCGGCTGCCCCGGAGTCTATTAAGGCCAACAAGTGGATGGGGAATGAAGAGCCATAAAGTGTAATGGGGATGGAACAAACTTTGGGAATTTTGAGAGGAGAAGAGTTACCCAGTCTGACCTCTCCAGAACAGGTTAGGGCCTGGCGTTTCCCGACCTCTTGGGGCAGGCATTGAGCATATGGCCAGGGTCGGCACAGTAGATGCACAGCTTGTTTTTGAATCTCCGGTCACGTTCTTCTGGAGTCAAGGGAGACCGTCCAATTTGCATAGGCTCATCCTCAGGAGCAGGGGGATGAAATTGTGGCGCTAGCTTAATTATAGGACAATGGGAGTTGTCCCTCTCAGCAGCCCTTTCGCGGAAATGAAGGTCCACATGATTACATAAGGAGATAAGAGCATTCAAGGTAGTGGGCAGTTCCTGAGAGGCCAAAGCATCTTTGATTTTGTCAGAGAGTGCCGGCCAGAATATAGCCACTAAGGCATCATTGTTCCAATGCAACTCTGATGATAAGATGTGAAAGTTGATGACATACTGAGCCACCGATCAAGGACCCTGGCGGAATCTGAGGATGCTGGATGCTCCGGATGTAACTTGGTCGGGCTCATCCAAGATTTTACAGAAAGCTGTAATAAAAGCAGTACTGTCAGAAAGGAGGGGATCGTCCCGCTCCCAAAGGGGAGAAGCCTAGGCTAGGGCCTGACCAGAGAGCAAAGAAATCAAGTAGGTCACCTTGGCTCTTTGGGTGGAAAAATTGCGGCTGCAACTCGAATTGAATTGAACATTGGTTGAGGAAGCCCCTATAAGCTTTGGGATCCCAGTCAAACTTAGAGGGAGAAGGAATCCGTAAATTAGAAGCGGAGGTAGTTGGTACCTCGTGTACAGGAGCGCCTGCAGCTGGAACAGCGGGAGCAGCCACCTATAGTGAATCGATCCTGGAGGCTAGTGTTTGGAAACATTGTAGGAGTTGACATTGAACACTGTCTTGTTGGTCCACTCTGTTGAGGAGATGCTGAAGCAAGTCTTTGGCGGATGGTTCCCCGGTAGAATCCGTTTTGGTCTGTTTTTACTGTCACGGTTCAGAAGGTTAGGATCCCAGATCTGCCTAACTTAGCACTACTTCCAGCAAGGCGCAGAGTCTAATGGGCAGACGGTATTCACCAGGGACCGCCGCAAGGTGGTTTGGTCTTGGCTGCATCCGCACCGCAGGTCTCGGCCCTTACTGGAAGTGTCGGGCGAGACCTATAGGGGAATGTAGAGAGGAGAGACTCTGCAGATGAAAGGTTACAACAGGAGTAATGAAGCGTCAGCTCTGTGGACCACAGATTTACCACTGGGATAGTGGCTAAGTACACAATGAAGTGTCAGCTCTGCAGACAATGGGTTACAGTAGAAGAGATGAATGTCAGCTCTGCAGACAACTGGTTACCACTGGCATAGTGGCGAAGTACACAATGAAGTGTCAGCTCTGCGGACAATAGGTTTACAGCAGAAGAGATGGAGTGTCAGCTGTGCGAACAATAGGTTTACAGCAGGAGAGATGGAGCCACGTCTAGTACCTAGCAGGTAACTTGAAAAATAGACACTGAGCTGCAGGGGGAAGTGCCTTTTAAACTTTAGAGCCAAAATAGAGCAGCCAATAGGAGAGATACAGAGGACTTAAGGCGATCAAGTCTGCGCATGCGCAGAGCCGAAAAGAAGATGCCGGGTGGCCGGACGGAGGGCGGCTGTCAGCGGGGAGCAGGTAAGTATATCGGGCTTCGGTTGTAGAAACCTAAACGCCCGGCGTGTGACACTGTGTATGTGTCTACTTTTCTCTTCAGCCGGCTGGAAACAGGAGCAGAGATTCTCATGCCTTGTTACCCGGGGCCAGACCTCAAGTACCCTGACGTACCCCTCCTTGGACCACTTTTGGAAGGTACTAACCACTGTATACCGGGAACACCCCACAAGACCTGCTGTTTTGGAGATGTTCTGACCTAGTCATTTAGTCATCACAATTTGGCCCTTATCAGAGTCGTTTATATCCTTATGCTTGCCCATATTTCCTCCTTCTAACACATCAATATCAAGAACTGACTGTTCACTTGCTATCTAATATATCCCATCTCTTGACATTGTAACGAGATAATCAATGTTATTCACTTCACTTGTCAGTGGTTATAGTATTGTGGCTGATCGGTTTACAGTCATGGCCAAAAGTTTTGAGAATGACACAAATATTTTTCACAAAGTCTGCTGCCTTAGCGTCCGATTCAAGTTTTGAGCATCTCTGAGGTACGTGATTTTCAGTCGTATCACGTACCTCGGTCGTATTAGTCATTTCAGCAGCTACAGGCAGGGCCGAAGAGAGGGAGGGGGTACAAATTACCCGGGCCCGGGCATGTCAGGGGGCCCGGCCCGGGCCCTTGCGCTGCTGATTTTTTTTTCAAAAGGTTTTTTTTTCTTTTCTTTTTTTTTTTCTTTTATTGCGGCGTGGGGGGAGGAGGGCTGAGGGGGGCTCGGTCGTTGGTGGGGGGAGCAGGTTAGTTTAAAACAAACAAAAAAAACATACTCACCTGATCGCGGAGTCGGCATCCCTCCTCTCTGCTGCTCTGTGCTCCATTCAGACTGTCTGAATGCCGGGTGTGATGTCATCACGTCATGCCCAGCATTCAGTCAGTCTGGAGCAATGGAGCACAGAGCAGCTGAGAAGACCAAGACAGGAGAAAAGGTAAGTGAAGGGAGGAAAACGAGGGGGCACAGAGGGGTTAAAAAATGGGGGGGGGGGCAGCATGACAGAGGGGTTAAAAAATGAGGGGGGGCACAGAGGGGTTAAAAAACGGGGAGGCAGCATGACAGAGGGGTTAAAAAATGAGGGGGGCACAGAGGGGTTAAAAAAAGGGGGGGAGCATGACAGAGGGGTTAAAAAGCGGGGGGCAGCATGACAGGGGTTAAAAAATGAGGCGGGGCACAAAGAGGTTAAAAAATGGGGGGGCAGCATGACAGTGGGGTTAAAAAATGAGGGGGGGCACAGAGGGGTTAAAAACGGGGGGGGGGGGCAGCATGACAGAGGGGTTAAAAAATGAGGGGGGCACAGAGGGGTTAAAAAACGGGGAGGTAGCATGACTGAGGGGTTAAAAACAGGGGGGGGGGCTGCATGACAGGGGTAAAAAAATGAGGGGCACAGAGGGGTTAAAAAATGGGGGGGGGGCAGCATGACAGTGGGGTTAAAAAATGAGGGGGGGCACAGAGGGGTTAAAAACGGGGGGGGGGGGGCAGCATGACAGAGGGGTTAAAAAATGAGGGGGGGCACAGAGGGGTTAAAAACGGGGGGGGGGGGCAGCATGACAGAGGGGTTAAAAAATGAGGGGGGCACAGAGGGGTTAAAAAACGGGGAGGTAGCATGACTGAGGGGTTAAAAACAGGGGGGGGGGGCTGCATGACAGGGGTAAAAAAATGAGGGGCACAGAGGGGTTAAAAAATGGGGGGGGGCAGCATGACAGTGGGGTTAAAAAATGAGGGGGGGCACAGAGGGGTTAAAAACAGGGGGGGGGGCAGCATGACAGAGGGGTTAAAAAATGAGGGGGGCACAGAGGGGTTAAAAAACGGGGAGGTAGCATGACTGAGGGGTTAAAAACAGGGGGGGCTGCATGACAGGGGTAAAAAAATGAGAGGGGCACAGAGGGGTTAAAAAATGGGGGGGGGGCAGCATGACAGTGGGGTTAAAAAATGAGGGGGGGCACAGAGGGGTAAAAAAAACAGGGCAGCATGGCACAGTGGGGTTAAAAAACAGGGGTCAGCATGGCACAGTGGGGTTAAAAAATGGTGGGCAGCATGGCACAGTGGGGTTAAAAAGGGGGGAGGCATGGCACAGTGGGATTGAAAAAAGGGGGGGGGGAGCAGCATAGTATAGTGTGATGAAGGGGAGCCAGATGAAGGGGGCAAAAGCAGCATGGAGGGCGCAGTTTGATCATAAGGCATGGCGATGATGAAGGGGCACATTATTGTAATATTGGAGCTGGAGGAAGGCCTAATTATTAATCGTGGATGGTATTGATTTAACGCCAGGGTTGTTTGGAATTATCTAAATGTAGCTATTTTTTCCCAAATAGGGCCCCCAGCATTCCAGGATCCAGACAAGCCGCAACTAAAGAAACATGCAGCAACAGGTGGTGAAAGTGAGAAGAACAGGTAGGAGAGAGCAGGACAGTATGTGAAATGTTGTGATTCTAGTAGGGACAATGTCAATTTTTGGTGAGTGTTGTGCCCAATGTAAGGTGGAGGCCAAGACTGAACTCTTTGTGTACACACTGCATTTTTTCTATACTACACTTTGGTGCTAGATGTCCTGAAAGTCAGGAGTGCTTGGACATATGTGACGCTCGGGCGAATTGAGAGCCTAGTGATTTTAATGTGTTAGCCACGCCCCAATGGCGCATTTGCCACGCCACAAATGCATGATCACACCCCTGATTTTTTTTTTTACCATACTCATCTATGAGGGGGGCCCCATGAATTTGTTGTACCGGGGCCCTGAATTCCTCTTGGCAGACCTGGCTACAGGGCAGGTGTAAGTGCCGAATGATAGTGATGCCGGTCGCGTATTCATGATATAACATGTGTTTGCAATCAAGAGCAATTGTATAAATGCATGTTATGTACAGTAGACATTAATATCCTAATAAATGCATTTCATGGGGGGAGGGGACATTTTTTTTTTTTTATGTTTTTTTAAATTAATGACTATATTATATGACTATAACAGATGACAACCACTGAATACTTATATTTCTTCCTGTGCACTATTTTGGGACTTTATATTCCACATACCGTATATACTCGAATATAAGCCGACCCGAATATAAGCCGAGGACCGCAGAAAACTGGGAAAACTCATTGACTCGAGTAAAAGCAGAGGGGGAGCTTTTTCAGCATAAAAAAAAGGGCAGAAAAACTCGGTTTATACACAAGTATATACGGTATGTATTGGACGTATCCTGCAGTGTATTGTGGCTGTCAGTGAAGAGCGTATTTAGACTTGTATTCAAAAGAGACATTTCTTTAGATCTGGTTTTAAAACGCCCGATTTATGTGTGTTTTGAGAAAAAAAAAAAAAAAGCACACTATGTTTGTTTTGTGTTCATTAATGAATCTGGGACTTTCAACTAATGACTTAAAACATGTAAACTCTTTCTCCATAGCCACTTACAATGATTTCAGGATAACCTTGTAATTTTAGTGAGAAACAAGATGGAGAGGTTTCATGAAGATATAAAGGTGATGGAGGAAAATTAGAGCCAATCTAGCTAAAATTATGTCATATTTGGATTCAGTGCCACAAATTTACCCCACAATCACTCTATTGGGATTGACAATAAAATGAGTATTGACCAGTGTTAATTATCTAATGGTAACATATTATGCAGTGCTTTACAATGTTTTTAATCTACCATGTGCACATTGAAAACAAACATAGCAGAATGAGAGAATGCAAAATTCGTTCCAAACTTATGTTGCATCTGTTCCAGCTTTACTGCTAATTTGCAAAAGATGCTTTCCCAGAAGTCAAAATTAATTGTCATTTTTGTTTATTATAGCTTGTTGCACTTCTTTATATTACATGAAAATTCCTGCTGACATGTGAGTATACATTGGTGTCACTTTCTTTGATTATATATGTAGTCTTTACTATTTTTGAGATGTGGTATGATTCTGCGGCCCCTTTGAAGGTTAAACGTCCTTGAAATGTATCAGGTCGTCCATAGGGTTTATCCCATCCGCGACCCGCAGGAGATAAGGGACTGAATACAACAAGGTGCTAGTGAAACGCACCTAAAAAACGTCAACGTCCTTTCAAATTAGCTTAATTTGATTGTGAACTAACAGACTTGGTGGCAGCTCAGGACTACACTGCGAGCCTACTAGGAGCTCCGCCTCCGTCACCATCAGCTTCTTCGTCCCTGCAGAATATGCCGCGCTCCTATTGGTGGAGGTGGCTGCCATTTACAACCTCTCTGTTGTATTGCCATTCCTAAATACGCCTAATTCGGCTCCGCCCCAGAAATGTCCGTTGCTCGGCAACCAGGAGGACGCTGGTAATATCAGCCAGCTTGTTAGTTTACCCTGGTGACTGCGAGGTGCTAAACGAAGGAGAAAGCGTTCTACTCCTTTATCTGTGCACACAGCCTGGTATGTAGCCGACCCGCCGAGTACATAGGAATGCTCACATGGTTTTTTTATTTTGTGCTACTAATACAAATACACTGGTATGTATGCTAGACCCCTGGCACACATAAATTAATGCACTAGCCCGCCAGTATTCTTATTAACCCGGCACATATACACTAGCACCCAAATACTCACCATGGTGGTTACAGATATGCTCTCAGTATTTGAAGATGTATCACTGGAATCCCCTGCACAAGACAATGTTCCATTTCCTTTTTAACAATGGTCATGGTCATGATCATCAGTTTGTATGTTATCCTGGAGGTTTGTAGTATGTAGTAGTACCTATATGTCTGCATTTATACAGTCTTATTAGAAACAACTGGATCTGTCCAGCAGCAATACCGTGGAAATTTCATGTAGATGTAACTAAGTAACTATGTTACATTTACATGTAACTATTACATGTAGATTAACTATGTCAATATTGTTTTGTTGTTTGTTTGTTTTTGTTTGTTGTTATAATTTGTCAATGCCTATTCAGTTTGCAGTGCCCAAATAACATAGTAAAGCCATGGAGGAATTGTGTGATACTGCACTTGGAGTGAGGATTTCCCCATGCCTCCTTCATTTCATGGATGTATTAGTTGGGAAGACATACACAGCCACTATCACAGTGCAAAACATTAGCCATGTAGCCAAAACAATCAAACTGCATGGACCAAAAGATCCACAGGTAAAATCCAATATCATAAACTCATTTTGTTAATTTTGTTTGCTTTTTTAAACATGTTATACTTATTTACAGTATTATGATAGATGTCATCATTAGACTATTAGAGGAAGTATATGGCTTATAAATATAAAAAATAGACAGCTCTAATATGAATGTAAAGTCCTTCAAATGCAGGAGTATGAACAGACGCGGGCTGGCAAATTTCAGCCCAGGGGGCGCGCAGGTGGCTGGGTCAGGGGGCACCGGCCCCCCGGGCCGCTCAGTTTGACCGTTATTTGGTCCGGTCGCCCCCCCCCCCCACCGAGTGGATGCAATATTACCTCAATATGCCCCCTGACCCCTGGCCCAGCCCGCCCCTGAGTATGAAATACACCCCAGATGAATCATATGTTGCCATGTACCAGACTAGTGGAGGAACTACCTTTGATGCAGTAGGTGCGGTTGCATTGGGGCCCATGATGGACATAATGGGGCCCGTTGCACTGGGAACTATCGAGCTGTGGGCCCTGCTTCTCTGCATTGGAGCCCACAGCTTGCTAGTTCCGCCTCTGTACCAGACCATATGTATTTTACATGTCTATAACATTAAATACATCTTAAATATTGCAACTATGTCTTGACTAGACTCTGGAAATTAGAGTCTAGAGTAAAATTGTTTCTCTAGTTTGTCCTGCATATCGCTTTTCATTTAATATCAGTCTAACTAATTTGTTGTACACAAAGGTGATTATTTGATGTATTTAGGTTGCAGTATTAATATTATTATTTGTATTTTTTCCAAGACTTATTTAAAAGAAAGTACTTGACATACACAGACAAGCAAAATTCTAAATTCTGGTTACATCGTATAATGTGCTAAGTTGTGGTAAACATAGAGTTAACAATTTTGAATAATAATAGAAGGGGAAGGGGTATATGTTGGTAATGGAGATGGGGACAGGCAAGAACATGCTGGACCAAACTGTTAAAGGGTCAGAACCAATCGAACTATTGAACGGAGAGAGCTAAAAAGAGGGTGGTTTGAGAAGGTTGTAGTGACTGGTGTGATACTGTGATAAGTAAGCTACTGGAGCCAGACTTTGTTGAAAGGGATTACTGAGCTGTGCAGAATACTTGTGATGCATTATATTTTATATGTGTACCAAAGATGATTAATAATTGGGACAAGCACTGGAGGGTCCTTTATTCTCCTGGGTGCTGCAGTTTGACATGTAGCAGCACTTGTCATGTGATGTATACTGTTACTTATATGTTTGTTGACCACAGGATTGGGTGGGGTAGAAGAAGAAAGTGAAAAAGTAGTTTACAATTTATTCCCCCCAGGTGTCAGTGATACCACCATTCTGTTTTCATCTTAAACTGAATAAACACTACAGTAATTTCATGCAATTTTTCAATGGATTAAACCTTTTGACGCAGAGTGTAAAAGGCATAACAATTCTAAGTTTAGGATGACTGTCTATGCATCTGGAGTGATAGAAATGTCTTGTTTGAGGAAATAGATTAAAGTGCCTATTTCTTAAGGACATTTTAGATTGTAGGTCGGAAAAGTCAGGTAGAGATTCTAACAGTGGGAAGTCTTCTATCTAATTTGATATTTCCTTTTATCCATATGGAAAAGGCTCACAGATCTATAGCAGGCAGGAATTATGACGGAAGAGTACATCCTTTAGTAGTGTAGTCCCATTTGTGGCAAGAGAAAGCTGTAGCAGGTTAGGATTTTAGAACTGTAGGCCTTACATTCTTAGGAAGCCAAAAAGACTAGACATTAAAATGACATTCAAGGAAGCAAATCCAATCTCAAACTGAAATCTGGACACAGAGAGAGAATGCATTTTTTTTTACTTCTCAGTGACTAATTATTAAATTATAATTAATGTGAGACTTCTTATCATTAATGTTATGTTTCTCCTCTTATACCACACATTTATACCACACATTTTGAATGTATTATTTGGCCTGCTGTCTTGTACTTTGTACTCATATCCAGATTATTAGAGAAAAACAATAGGTAGCAGTGCATGTGATTAAGAAGAAAACTTGATGCATTATTTTAATGCAGGCTTGCGTGTCCTGAGACTATATGCAATTGTGTTTCCTCCCTTTCCTCCTGCTATTACACACCTTAATGACACATGAACTTTGAGGACAGTAAAGGTGTGGAGAGACAAGTCAACCAACCCCTATTGAGATATATCCGATTGTGACTTAAATGTATCTTTAAGATGCTAATTTAGGAAGTGTATTTTTTTGCACATCCCGTAGGCCTTGTGGAAGTTTGCGACTTCATGAAGATGGACACATTTTTGCTCCAAATGCATCTGTAAGATATAATTATAGTTGCACCAGCACCTGCAGTTGGGTGTAGTGGTGGCACGTTCGTGTTATTTGGATGTTGCCCACTCTGTCTACTCTCGTTGGGCCTCAGTCATTAAGTAGAGCAAAGTGAAAAAAAAGAATTAACTTTGCGCCTTGGCAAAACCATGTTGCATTGGAAGGGGAGGTAAATTTAAAATGTGGGGACAGATTTATAGTTGGGATAGGGTATGTCCTAGATCAACTTTAAATTTCAGTGTAAAAATATGGTTATCAAGTATTTGTGTGCTACATGACAAAAACTGCCAGTAGTTTGTTTATGTGCAAAATGATAAACTAATTTGCACCACTTGCATTGTAACATGGTATGTCCACGATCAAATTTACTCCTTTTTTTGCCTACTCATCTTAATGACTCAAGCCAGTTGACTGCCAGTGAACAAAAGGTGGTACATGTTGTGTCTTCCATTGCAGGCATGGATTTAGACTTTTCATTTAGGGGGGGGGGGGGTGGAGTGGTTTATTGATTACTACTGACTCCTCCGCTTCTCCAGTACTGGCTCCTCTCCCTCTTTAGTCCCGACCGCTGTAGGCCCTGTGACCTACAACACTATGGGCCTGATTCATTAAGGAAAGGAAAGCAAAACAATGAGTAAGTTTTCTCCTGGACAAAACCATGTTACAAAACAAGGGGTGCAAGCTAGTTTTTGATTTTACACATAAGTTAATACTGGCTGTTTTTTAATGTAGCACACAAATACTTGATAGCTTATTAGAAGTTAATCATGTTTTTGCTTTACTTTCCTTAATGAATCAGGCCCTATTTGTCTCACAAATCAATGTATTTTAAGATGCAAGTGGTCAAGTTTGTTCTTTGCTTTATTATAATTAAAACACTATATATCTATAAAATCACAACAATAAGAGCAACAAATAACTGATATATCTGCCCCATCATTACACTGTTCCCCCTTCATCACACTGCTGGCCCCCTCATTACTGTGCCCTTCTCATTACACTCTGCCCCTCATCACACTGTGTCCCTTATCACTCTGCTCCCCTTCATTACACTGTGCCCCTCCTCACACTGTGTCTCTCGTTACACTGTCCCCCTCATTACACTCTGCCCCTTATCACACAGCCCCCTTATCACACTGTCCTCCTCATTACTGTACGCCCCTCATCACGCTGCCCCCCTCATTACACTGTCCCTCTCACTACTCTGTGCCCCTCTCCCTCTATCTCTCCCAACCTCTATCTCTCCCTCTCTCTTTCTCCCTCCCTCCTGTGACTTACTTCTCAATATGGATTCTGAGGTTGAAGGCATGAATCCTTTAAAATAAATGGTTGGCATTTTGGTAGATCATATTCATATTGAACACTAGTTGCATGCATATTAGTTAAATAGGGTCAAAGTAGGCTTGTACACAGTTTTATTAGGTCACATGTTATTTTAAAAGTGCCTTACTGCTGTGAATAAAATGGGGCTTCTCATCTCTCAAGAGATACTGGAGGTTTTTTTAGTAGTGGTTAGTAGAGATTAGTAGTAGTGGTTAGTAGGATTTAGTAACAATGGTTACTAGGGTAGTACTGATCATTATACAGACATACACAGCGAGACATAACACAGGCACATGCTCCGTAACACTCAGAAAGCCCTATGGAACATCTACTTGAAAGTGAAACACCTGAAAATCTTTTTATGTAGCTTTTTTCAAAACCTGTTTCAAATATACATTGCCATAGAATTTCTGGAGACTAAGGTAACACTTTCCTACCTGTTGCAACTCACCCAGCCTTGTGATTTCGATTTGAATAAGATTGTAATACGTATTCATTTTTTTCAGTTTACACTATCTGTACAAAATCCAGAGAAACCTATAGCACCAGGACTTCAAGTGACAGCCACTGTGGAATATCATCCAACTAATAAGGAAGACATTTGTGACAAGTTACTCATTTTGGTTGATAAGGATGTCATTGATGTGCCATTACTAGGGTATGTTACCTTTGCTATATTATGTATAGTACAAAAACCTTGCTCCATCCCAGACTCACTTCATTGTAATGTCGGCCTTTAAACTTACAACATTGTCCTACACTTATGTGTACTACAGATCCCACTGATCCACCTCTCTGGGGGCTGCAAGTGCAAGTTAAATTCTACTTTGGCTTACTGTGCATACGTGCATAAGAGAAATTTTGCGGACGACAGTCGGACCTATGTCTAACTCTAAATCTGGCCCAACATGTGCACACTGTGTATAAATGTGTCTGATTTTATGGTCGGGTGAGATGGTGCCCTCTTTGGGGAAGCTGACTCTGCACAACCCAGTCATTCTAGATTCAATGTAAAAGTGTGTGTATATATATATATATATATATATATATATATATAACTGCCTACCTATGTTTTTTTCTGGCCCAATACCCGTATTGGAACAACTTTCTTAAAGTGTTTTACTGATCATTTCACTTTTGTATTGTGATCTAAACATCACATGTAATTAAGGGACAAAGAGTGTCATTCATGTATCTGGTCTTCTAGTTTTATGCATTCCTCTGCGTTCATTTGCAAGCTTATTGCTTTGTTTGCGTCTTGGGCCACACCCCCTCATTTGAAAAATGTATGTGGCCAATAAGAAATGAGGAGCATGCCTCTAAGTTTGCCTGTCAGCCCACTTTGCTTCTTTATGTACAAGGCTTGCAAAGCTGTCGTTTTGTTTTTCCAGCTTTGCTTTGCTTTGGGTATTGAAAATGCAATTTTGGGCCATTGTCGAACCAAATTCTGTCCATTCCCACAAATCAGTCATCTACATCCGTATAACTGCCAACTGCAAAGCACAGTAGGCACAATTTCTTACACAGACTTTTACAGTTGTTATTCCTATTTTTCTGTGATCATCAGCAGTGGTAATGTTACGAGGTCACACATTCACAGCAGAAATGCACCATTATAACTTTAAGTGTGAAGTAAGGAAAACTAAGCACTAAGTTTCACAGAATTTGATTTGAGATAATGGAAATTTGAAGTATATATGAAATTATCCATAATGCTTTCAAATGGAAAAGAAATTCATTTTTACCTGACTACAAAGAATAAAGTGGAATCTTTGTCCATTAAATATTAATATTAATGTACCTTCCCATTTCACTACTTTAAATTGTGCTATTATTAAATAATTAATTTAACCATTATCAGTGTAACAGATGTAAGCATTTTTTTTGTCATTTTTAATTTGAAACCACATTTTAAATTTTTACATCATTAAAGAATTGCAGTTGCAGATTTGTGCTGCTACCTAATGGTGAATGAAATGTTGACAACTGTTCTGCAAAATATTCGCCTTGTTCTACATGTAGGTACAAAATTTGAAATGTTTTGCAGCTGAGGTTAGTGTTCCTTATCCTACTCCAATCACACACCACACAACAGACTGTATTCACTGTCGTCATCCCAGCTGTATATAGACTGTAAACCTAGCAAATTGTGAATTTACAAACTGTGCACAATGTCATTGCTCAAAAAGGAGAAGCAAAGCTGGAACTTGACGAATGTGTTGCGGTAATTTCGCACCTCTGTGAAATGGCTTGTTCCACCTTGAAAACGTTTTGGGCCAAATTTTGTGTATCTTTGTTCATCTCTATTCATGATATTAAACATATATTATCTTTTCTTTGTAAAGCGCTAACATTGAATGGATCATGACACAAACAAATTACATGCAAATACATAAAACAAAAGGTATAGAGTTATGGATGAGCTTTTACACCCATCTGCTGATAAATTTACTGAATATTACTCCATTTGGAGCCCATGGCTCGAATTCCAGGACTCCGATAAATATATTCATTTAAACAAACCAGTTCTCTCACCTACTCGCCTTGCTAGGACTTGAATTGTTTATTTACACAATCTGTACTAGGAAACATTCCCACCCCCCTTACCTTCCCTTCCTTTATCCCAGTCTCTGCCTTTTCCTTTTTCTCTTTTCCTTCTTCTTCTATTATAACATTTATTTGAATGTGTTATTATGGCATTTTGTATTAATGAGGTGGTATTGTTACCCACTTATCTGTCCTCGTGAATCTCTGTTGAAACTGCCTTAAAAACTTCAATAAAGATAAATATTATAAAGAACTCAAAAAAACAAACAAAAGAAAAGATGGCCCTGCCTAAAATGATCTTGTAATCTAAGATGTGTGAAGAACAAGACACATAAGGTAGTTGTATAACAATTGTGGCTGCTGATGGGGAGGGTATGTGAGGTTACTGTAGAACAGCAGTTTATCAGTCACCAATAATAAAGCAGTCATTGGTGACTGGCATTTCTGGCAGGTACTGGTGACGCTTCACTGTTTAGGAGAGACAGTGGAAAGCGGATACTTGAAACATGATCTAGTCACTGTAGAAATCATATTTATATATTCGGTCTACAGCATGGCGCAGGAACCGCAAAACACTCAACCAGCCCATTAACAATTTTAGTGTCTGAATAAACTCATATTATGATTTCAATAAAACGTTAAAGGGACTGATTTAAGTGGGTATGGTTTGGATTGACCTGCCAAGATTCTCTGAGTCATAAACATCTTTTTACCTTGCTATAAAAATAAATACCCCTTTCACTTTCATATGCCCCAGCTAACATTCCCTTGGTATGCATGGTGTCAGGCTGTAGCCTTTTGAGGAGAACTACAGCAGGACACTAACCGGTATTAGCGCTACTGAACTAACAGGTGCGGAGTCTAATGTACCCCTGGTGTTCGCCAGGGACCCCCGCAAGGAGGTTTGGACTTCGCTGCACAGGGTACGCAGGTCGAGGTCCTGCTAGCCAGTTACCGGTGTAATGTAGAAGTTTCAGACGGTCCAAGTCAAGCCAAATCAGGAATGCAAGGTACCAGGGAGAAACCAGAGGGATGGTCAACAAGCCGAGGTCACGGAGCAATATGGGTCACACAGAACGAGGGATGGTCGACAAGCCGGGTCACAACGAGGAAGCAGGAACACTGGCAGCACAATTAGTAAACTGGAGTAGGGAAAACCAGGAACTCAGGGAATGAAACCTGTTACACTGGCTCCCTAATGGCGCTAGAGACAGGTTTAAATAGGCAGAGGCTGCAGCTGATAGGAAGGCTGAAGAGGCGGCACGCTGGTGTTAAAGTAACGTCCCGTTGCCTAGCAACGGGACGAGAGATGGGCGCATTCGCCCGACAGGCCGGGACAGGAAGCCGGAGCGAGTCTGTTGCTAAGCAACAACCCGCTCGGTGGAAGCCAGGCGTCCATCCTCGTCAGCGGGGACGGTGCCTGACACATGGACTTACAGTATTTTCTACTGCACTCCCAAAACAGGCACTTACATTTTTTTGGTCTACAAATGAGAAACTACTGAGTTTCTTTGACTAGTAAATTCTGCAGTATGCATTTTATAATTATTTACCATGCTTTGTCATTATATACTTTTTTTGTACTTTCTTTTATTCTCTGGCATTTGTAAGGTATGGTTGATCCTTATGAACTTTATTGCCCAGATCTACCCAAGCTGGTGTGGCCTATAGGCTCCCAACTCCCTGTCTCCTCTGAGATCCTGGGCTCTTGGGTGAGGCTCCAGCAGATCCAGAGTTAGAGGGACCCTCCTAGTTTTGTGGTGATTTGGAATCTGAACTTTTTCATGGTTTTTTTACACTTTTTATTTCACTGGATGAATGAGAGCATGTGCTCCAAGCTTTCTAACAAATAAGATGTATTGCCTTATGGCCAAGATCAAATGTTGTATTGTCCTAGTAGGGACTGACATCCCTGCTATTGCTAACCATGAACAGTCTATCTTGGTCCTTTGATCTGAGGACAAGCAACAGAAACCTGAGGTACCGTGTTTCCTGTAGTTGCTTTTTGTGGGTGCCTGAAATTCACTGGGGAAGTGGTCACCATTACAAGATAAGTAAATCACTTTGTACTGCCCTTTTTTACACATGTTTTCAAGCCACAGGTTAGGACTGTGTACTATTTATTATCTGTCCCCGTAGATCTAGGGGAAGTGGCATAGTCTTTTACTTCCCACTCTTCCCACTTTTCTGAACCTCTCCATTGCTCTCCCATATTGCAGAGCCAAAGATTTAGACCCTGGGGAAGGTCAACATGGACCTCCAGGTAAAGTATTTTATTTACTTATCAGTCACGTCTATTTTTTCATGAAGTTTTCATGAAGGACCGGTACTGCAGACAGGCCCTTATTGGTTTCTGCTCCCCAAGTCTAGGGGAGATTGGTGTGGCAATTAGGATCCCACCCTTTGAGTCTCTCAGTTGTTGACTCCACAGGAAAGAGGTCTTACTTAGCCTTGTAGCAAACAAAGTCTTGAAGGCCTCTGCCCTGAAAGGGCCTTATAGCTTATGGGGGACTCTTCCCTTTCCCTTTTTTCTGGTGGGGCTTGATATGGCCATAATAATATGTTCATATTTACTGCCTTGCTGTGAAATGTACAGGTCATGTTTGTTTGTTTGTTTGCTTGATTTTAATGTGTATCAGATTCCTGAGTATGATTTCCACATGAGCTTGGCTGAGCTGGCAATCAGCCTCGGACTGGCCTGCTGGGCAGCCGGGCTATCCAACGGTAGGCCTGGTGGGGTTGAAGCTCCGCCCCCTCCATTGTTAGGGCGGAGCTTGTTGTTGAACTTTGGGTAGATGGCGGCTGCGGTGACACTTCCTGTAACCACACTACCAGACGCGGCTCTTTGCACCTGCGCGGTAGTGTTTTTGAGCAGGGGAGGAGGACATCCTGTAATCCAGCAGCGGCCGCCCAGAGGAACATGAATCAAGGACCGGAGCTTTGCACAGGTAAGTAACGCAATAGTTTTTGTTTTCATGTTTGTTTATAGCTTGCGCATTGTCAGGTTCTACAGTTGCTGAGGTTGGATTTTTTTTGTGACATTGACACTTTTGTATATTGCGTCGCTTCAGACTCCGTCTCCCCACAAACCTTGGCACACTTTAGCTTACGGAGGCGTCCCCGGAGAGCAGAGGGCAGGTGTGCGCCTAGTTGTGCGCGGAACGGATCATCCAGCACCCGGTACATGCAGAATGTAAGTTTGACGTTAACTGGACCTTATTTGGGTTATAATGATAACTGTGTCTCAGCCTGAGATCCCGCTCTCCCTTACCTTATATTCTCCTCTGTTACTGATATATCAATCATCATGAAACTACATAAATAGGTCAAAGAAACAGGGATAGTGAATACAGTAGGACAATGAAAACTATTGCTGACATCAAATACTAGACATTTGCACTAGTAAATCCCTCTTTGCATATAAAGTGATAACTCTTTGAATTCTGCCTTCAAATCTGCTGCAGATACATTTCAAAGCCATGAAATTGGTCATCAGAAATCCCAGTTGAAGACACATAAAATACGATAACATTAAGGAGGAACTCTGCCCAGGCTCTCTCGCTAATGGAGAAGACTCGGGATTCACCCTGCAACAAAATGGTCTATTTCCAGCGGTATAAAGAGTGAGGAATCGGCACCGCGTGTGTTTTCCACCTCATCTCTCTCTCACTGGGTGGTGGAAGAGAACAATAAGGCTCATTATTTGGGTATCAGCCGGGGAAGTAACCTGCTCAGTGCTGGACCTCTCAATGGAAGTTTACAGAGCAGTTGTCACAAACTCTCATGTGCTATGAGAGTGAGAACTTGGCTTTATAAAGGATGTTCTACACCTGGGACATCTGTCACTTTATGTGACACTACCGAGACCGCAGGACGGACAATGACAAGGATGAGAGGAATTCTACGGTCTCAGATAATCTCACTGAATCCCAAAATATTCCCTGGTGCTAAAAAATAAACTCTGCAAAGCCCTGGTCTCTGGAGAGGGAAAGTATCCATGTAACAGAATTATAACCACCCCCCCCTCTAATTACCACTCTGAATACAAAAATATTGTAAAAATGTTTTAGCTTAACAGAACTGACGTAATCCTCTGTGGACCATTTATTTGTCCCCAATGTAGTTATGAGGGCCAAAATCATCCTTACACCTGAATAAAACTTAAAGTCCTTTCACATTCATCTCTGGGACTGATATAATGGTGGCTGTAGAGAATAACTGCGTAGTCTCCATCTGATGACCTCATGTGATGTAAAAGGAGGCAAAATGGAATCCTATTAGTGTCTTCATCATATGGTATAACACTGAGCATGAATCATATACCTTTTGTGGACCGTATACACTTTATGTGTGTGAAAATACTGAACTTTAGCCTGATTTATTATCCTACAGGCTTTTACCGGATTACACAGACCTGGATCCATTGCTATGCTTCACATATGTACATTCAATTTCTGTTTCATTTTGCTTTTCCAGTGCCCTGGCTGTTATTGTATGTTAACTTTTTGTGCCAAGATTAAATTCTAGCAGTTTTAGCACTCTATTGCTCCAATATTAATATTATTGTCCATCTTACTTACATATAACATATTGGCACCTGCCTGGGATTTATTCTATTAACCAAATAGAATGCAAGACAATAAATATTTCAAATAGTGGAGGAAAGGATCCGCAGGTCTTTATACTGTGCCTTATAAGCTCAATACATGATGGGCAATAACAACATATGAGGCGAGGGTTGGAGGTAACAAAATGATGCACTTATCATAAGTAACAGTCTTGGTGCATTAGGAGACTACAGGAGCTGGTACTGGAGTTTCTTCCAAACCACAAGTGTTTTGTTAATGGGTCCCATGTAGTTCCCTACCAGTAGAGGGGGCAAGGTCTAATGCATTGCATCCAAAAAAGTGCACATTTAAAATAGTGCTATAAGTTGTCCTCCATGGCCTGACCACACCCCCTTTACTAGCCACACCCACTCTTAAAGTTGGCCACACCCCAATATAGTGGGCCCCTATCACTGCATTCCCCCGGTGGGCCCTTCATGCCCCAGTCCGACACTGCTGGCAATTAATGCAGAAATGTCCATCTCAAGGACATTTACAATGTATTTATGTACATTTTTGCGATTGTAAAGAATTTGAGAGTACATTTCAAGGCCATCATCATCAGTTCTTCCTCACAAGCACTGACTACTGTATAGAAAATATTAGCTACCTAACCAATATAAAGTAATTAATTTCTTTGTCTTTTCCTTACAGGTTCACACCATCTTGCTATTTACAAATTGATCCAGAAGTTAATTTTGGGAACATCATTTCAAACAACAAAGTGATATATAAGGAGATTGATATTATGAACCATGGTTCCTCTCCAGGTAACTGACCACTATGTATTAATTGGAACACACCCGCACAATGAGTCCTGCAATTCTTGGTTCTTTGTACATTACTAATCTATCAATATGTACTATATCACATTTAAACTTGAAAAGAGAAGTATTGGGAAATATGATCTAATTATCCATCATTTTGTTAATATTTCATCAGATAATGACAAACTTTTGTCATAATGACACTTTTTCTTCTGTGTGTTAAGCAATCCTCTAAAAAGACCTGCAGGGGTTATTGCTGATATTAATATAGCAGTTAAAACTCTAAAGGAAATAGATTCCACATTACATTTTTGAGTCTGATACAATTGTGCACCAAACATACATAGGTAAAAACACATGCACAATAAAAACATGGATATGTTTAATCGGACGCAACGTAGAAACAGTAGTATTTGCAGCAGGCAAGGTTAGGTGTTATTACGCCCATAGATAAAGACATGGCTTTACAGTGTTAGTAGTATTGCTTATAAGTCACATTACCCTTTTTGTATACAAATTAATAATGTAATGAAATGTCATATACAGAGGAGAGAATAGTGTCTTGACTGTTATTGCTTTCCATATAAAATGTAACAAAATTCAAACATCCCCTCATTCGTTGTTTACACCTTTAAAAATCTTCCTTGCTGCAGTGGTCCAAATGGAAATTATTTAATTTTGCTGCAACACAATTCATTATGTAGTGGAGAGGTCAATACGCAGTTGGCCAATCAGAAGAAGCAAGACAGTGCTGCTGATGGTCATCATCACCTCTGTTTATAACAGCCCCTCCAGTCCACATCTAATTATGTCACACTTATGTGAACACGCTCTTACTGTATTCGGCTTGTCCGTCAATGCAATGCAAGTTTGCATTTCTATGACATTTATGTACACAAAAACATACAAACACATTTTTAGTGCACATTTACAGTATGCAAACAAATTGGTGTATAGCCACATGTAATTGAGAGCCTTATTTAGCATTCTCACTTCTTCATTTGTTTATTTCTACATCTATATTTTCTCTGGCTGTCCTGTCAATTATACTGACACTTGTTTCTATTACATTCTTTGCTTCTCTTTTCAAATTAAGTAATTCCAATGAGTTGTAGGTGGCCCTAGGAATTACTGCAGTGCCTAATATTTATGATGATCAATTTTTGCAAAATCATGCAAAAGAAGCAACTCCTAATGAGCCAACAGTCATTTTGTCAACAATTATTTGCTATCTCTCATTTTTAAAGCACCAAAACATTAGGCAATGAAGTACATTCAGCCGATCATGATACAAACAAATGCAATGACATCAAATAAAAGATAATGATGGTTCTGCCCATGTGAACTTACAAATTAAGAGGTGTAGGGGGCACGTGATAAATATGGTAACGGAATAACAATTGTAGCTATGCATGTGTAGAGACACTGTGCTAGTTTCTGGCTCTGGGCAGTTAGTGGATAGTGCACTGTGCTAGTTCCTGGCTCTGGGCAGTTGGTGATTAAAGGCTCTGTGCTACTTCCTGGCTCCAGTAAGGATGATTACAGGCACCGTGCTAGTTCTTAGCTCAATTCATGATGATTACAGGCTGTGTGCAAGTTCCTGGCTCCAATAATGATGATTACAGGCACTGTGCTAGTACCTAGTTCCAGGCATGGTGATTACAGATATTGTGCTATTTCCCGTCTACAGGCAGTTGGTGATTACAGGGTCTATGCTACCTTGCAGTTCCTAGCTCCAGGTAGTTAGCTTTGCTAGTTCCTGATATGGGCAGTTGTTGATTACAGGCACTATGCTAGTTTCTGGACTGGCGATAAATAAAAGTATGAGCTGCTTTTTGTTTTGCACAAAACATGTTTGCTGATTTGCAAATAGAATGCTGGGTTGACACTGTTCTTTGGAGGCATCTGTGGCTTGTTTGAGTTTAGCTAAGCAATTTGAGTTATGCTGAGCACACCTAATTATTATTATGGATGATTACACAGCAATCATATTGCAACTGGATGGACCATGACCACAAGTAATGACAGCAAGAAGCTATTGTTGTCTTTTCAGCATTCACTATGGACACTGTGTTTGTCGATCATAACCAATCGGTGATCTGTGCGACACGTGATGACAATCCTGCATGGTAAAGCAGATAAAAGCAGCTCGGGCTGAGTACAACATGAAGATACATAATATGTGCACAGCCTACTCATCTTATGTGCTGCTTAGTGCAGTGAACTTGTCCTCAACCCGCATGCATTTTGCTCTACAGCATACACATGTAACTTAAATAGAAAACAGATTTATATAAAGCTTTGTGCACAAAATCATGTTCCCGCTATGGTTTATTACCGGGCACGCACATATTATACAAATATGGTTCTAGGTTAAATAATATTACCAGAAATGGATATACCTCTCAAAATTAGTGGATACATTATGTCATACTTGCCAACTCTCCCGCATTGTCCGGGAGACTCCCGCATTTTGCGAGAGTCTCCCGGACGAGTGTGGCAATCTCCCTGATAGGAAGGGGGAAAAATTTAGTTTAAACGCCGCGATTCACCCGGAATCGCGGCGTTTAGCCCCGCCCCCACTGTAAAATGACGCGATTTGCGTCATTCCGTCACGGGGGCGGGGCCAAAATGACGCGATTTCGCAGCCCCGCCCCCTGCACGCCCACGTCCCAGCCGGCATCTCCCGGAAAAAGAAAAAAAAATGTTGGCAAGTATGCATTATGTATTCCAGATTGCTGCTTATCACATTAGAGTAAGCCTCTTTCAAATGAAGTTGGTGTAATCTGTGAGCAATCTGCAGAGTGATTGCCCTGCTAGTGTAGTAGAGTAAACAGCTGCAAAGACTGGTAATGCAACAGGTAATATAAACAAAGATTGTCAATTGAGCCAAACAAATACATCACACATTCTAAAATGCCACATGGTACGGATTAGTCATAGGATAATAACACACAGGCACTTCCAGCGTTTGTATTTCAGCCCAATAGAACTCTGCCTTTACTCATGAAGCCAAGTGTTTACATGTTTCCTGCTGCTTTCATAGAGCATGTCAGCGTTTTTGTAACTGGAACTTACACTGCCTATGTGCAGGAAAAACGCAAAATACAGCTTGAGACGACTTGACATGGCTGAAACATGCAGGTGCTTATGGGATTATATTTCTTTAGACAGACTCTATAGGGAGTAACCAATTCCAAATTCAGTTTCAAGTCAAGACTATTAAGATCTTTAGTATAAACAATAAAAAGTGGTTATGAGTTCCAGTCAGAACAAGAAAGGTCACACTTCAATCGGATCAGTATTAAAAATGGAGATTATTGGGGAAATATTTAAAGCCATAACACACTGAAAACTAAGCATTTCTATGTACTCTTTCTTAGATAAATGAACAGAATCCGTAGTTTAAATTAAGTATGAGTGTCTCGTGTTCTGACAGTTCAGGGACTTCGATTTGCTAGTTGTTGCTCTAGAAATCCAGTAGATGGCAGCATTAAAACTGGTAAGAAAGAAGACCGTTGTATACTATTCTGCAGAGTAGAAATAACAAGAGATCAGAGCATGCTAATATTTTTGGCTCCAACAAGTCTACTTAATTAAAACAAAAGCAGCAATGAGATTTTGATGACTCCAAGCACTTCTAGTTTACTGGTCCAAGTGCACTCTAATCTACTTAGCTACCCACTTCTGTATACCATTTGCACTGCAGTATGACTAAAATTGTTGTTTTGAATGGCAGGCTATATAGGGTTACCAGTGTCTCAAGCCATATAACTGCTTGTTGTTCCAATGCACAGATGATCTTGTAAATTCAGAGAGGTGGAGGGGGTGAGAACACAAGGTCAAAAGAACATGGATACTGAGACAGGAGCCTTAAGTATGACTACCACAATAGTCTGCAGCAGAGGTGTAACTAGACATTTGTGGCATTTTCTAAGGGCTGTGCGGCGGCCGTGACAGGTATGGTCAGCGGTCGCCGCACAGTTTTAAAGTCTTTTAGAATTCTGTGGCGCCCTCCAGAGCCCGGCGCCCTAGGCAAGTGCCTAACCTTGCCTAATGGGAGCGCCGGGCCTGATCGTCTTTGAAAGTCACGTGACAGGGGATACATAACTCAGTCTCACAGGGCATCTGGCCATGAACTCTCTTCCCGGGTGCTGACACTCCTCAGGACTATATCCAGGGGCTCTGTTCACTTTCTGTTGTCACACAAATGTTTTTCTGTGGCAGTTGTCACTCACTCACCCCTATCCAGGGTCTCTGGCAGCCATCCATCCATGTCTCTCTCTTTCTGGCACACTTTTTGAGCAGCTTCTCATCCAAAGGCTCTACGTTTCTTAAAGTTTTTGTAATAGGGGACTTTCTCCCTCTTGTCAACTGTCATCCAAGAGTCAGTCTCATGTAGGACTCAACCCTCTCATGCTCTCCCCTGCACTGATTCCTCTCCTGGGGTACCCCTGAAGGTGGGGATCCCCCCCTCTGACAAGGCCCCATTCTATGGGGCTCTTTCTAGCTTTGGGGCTCTTTACTGGTCCTCACTGAGCTCTTAAATGTTGCCTTGCGTCATCAGTCAAAGATCCCCCCACTTCACTTGCCCTTCCTGGGCTATTTCTGCTGTGAGCACTGTCCCCCCTAGAAAATGGTTTCCCTTAGTGCGGGAATCCAGAGTCTTTATAGACCATGGCTCCTACCTGACGCTCCATGTCCCTTGATACGTATGCGCCGTTGACCACTCCCCCATTGCCCGTTGCCCACGCCCCACTCCAAGACCCGTCCGCTCACATCACCGGGGGAGCCTGCTGCTCTTACATGTATGTGTGTACCTGTATGTGCAACAGTTTGACAGCAGTAACAACACTAATTTGTGCTGCTGGTGTACCCATCCAATAAAAGACTACTTCCAACATGATATAAATCTTTATATTGTAGCCCAGTTTCCTAGTTACCTGTCTGCAGCCTTCACTCCTTATAAGAAATGTGCCTTCCCTGAATAAGTGAGAGCCTTAATTGAATATTTTTCATTATTTATGTAAAAATACACATTCAGAGCCTGATTCATTAAGGCACACGAAAATAATGTATTGTGCACTTTTATTTAAAAACGCTCGTAATTCTGGCATACGCACATCTGTATACAAGTTCAAGTAGATCTGAAGAAAGGTCTCTTGTAGAATACATGTGTAGGTACGCTCTGCGTATACGGTACTTTGCCGTACTGAGACAGATATAATACACTACAGGATACGTACAATACATATGTGAAATATAAAGTCCCAGGAGAAAGCACAGAAAAAATATATTAAATTACGATCACCTCTTAATAAGTCATTAATGAAAACACATTAAAAAAAAGTGTTATATTTTCACCCCCCATGAAATACATTTATCATGATGTTATTAATGGCTACTGTACATTATATGCAGTTCCTCTTGACAGGCCCGGCGCTCCCATTATGCAAGATTAGGCACTTGCCTAGGGCGCCGGGCTCTGGAGGGCGCTACAGAACTGGAAATTAATTTTAAAACTGTGCGGCGACCGCTGACCATACCTGTCACGGCCGCCGCACAGCATTCAGATGCATGGGGAGGGGGGGAAGAGGCTATTGCTCACCACCGCCGCCTCTCTGCTCCGTCTCCTCCACTCACTAGTGTCAGTGAGTGGAGGGGAGGAGACGGAGCAGAGAGGCGGCGGTGGTGGTGAGACAAGGTAAGAAAAGATGGGGGAGGAGGGCGCCGATTTTTGCGCGGGGGGGGGAGAGGGCGCCGATTTTGCCTAGGGCGCCATGGACCCTAGCACCGGCCCTGCCTCTTGATTGTAAACACGTTCTAGTATGCAAACATGACTGTCATCACTATCATTCGGTACTTACGCCTGCCCTGTAGCTCACGTAAGTGATATGACTGAAAAATACGTACTAGAGATGCCCACAGCTTGAATCGGCTGCTGCTGCATGCGCTCAACCTTGGCATTACTTACTGTACTTTGACTACGTGCATACGTCCCTTCCCTACCCATTCCGGCCCATGAAATCGTAGGCGGAAGTGTCCTTTGCGTTCAAAGATGAAATGGATGTTTTTGCATTAACTGGCGTTCAGTCTGTTTCTGGGCATACGCACGTATCGATACATTCCTTAATGAATCAATCCCTCAGACTTTTATGCTGAAGATGCAATCATTATTTCAAAAATATGCCTCTAAAACGGCACTAAACATTTTAGTGGTATTGTTATAGATTTGATAGTGGTGAAATTTAATATATGATGTTTAACTCAAAAGCTATTTTATAAAAATTAAACTGTTGTGAACTTAATTTGTTGACAATGGAAATAAAAATAATTTTTTTAATCAGTCTTCACAAACGATAATGGCAAAATAAATAAACTGTTCCTTGTCTACAACCATCATTTATTATTTTTCTGATGTTAAATGTGCATCAGACCTTGTTTGCAGACAATGTTTTATAGGTCATAACATATGACATTTCAGAGCAATCTCAACTTTACTGGAACACCTGCAGAAATCTGCAAAGTCTGAAGGGCCCAAAGGACAGCCAATGTTGGCAAAGGAGATTGAAATACATAGAATGCAGAGACATGTTTTTTCTTTTCTTTTTTTTTAAGTTTCATAATAATACATTTAATAATAATAATAGTACATTTCACGACCTAGTCTGTCATTGTCAACTCGTCTATAGTTAATAGTAAATTTTTCCCGCGTGAACCGGAGTTTTTGCAGGATTTAGGGATTCTCCCTATTTTCCAAAGACTCTGCCCATCGGTAGCAATTTTCCCTTGCAAAACATGGGGAAGCCTATTTACCAAGGACAGCAGATGTACAAGTACCACCGCCGTCCTCCTATTGCTAATACCATTTCAGGATGGAGTTAGCCGGTGGTGCCCACAGGAAAAAAAGGCTTTATTATTAAACTAGTTAGCCAAACTCCTGGCATGCAGTTTCAGTGCTCTTTCTGAACCGGCATTGCATCTCACCATTGCACCATTGCACTGAAGTACCCTTTAGTGGAGGTAATTTACAAAATGCACCCATTGGTTTTACAATGGTGTGCTTTAATGGTCCACCCAGCACTCTTCACAGTGCATTCCTCTCCAATCTTGGGAGCTGTCCACATCAGCTAAAAGCGCGTCTCGATGTCTGAAAAATATTTAGAGGCGCACTGTGTAAAAGTGTAGATTTTACATCAAAATCCAACACTTACAATTAAAATAATGCTTGGTTTGCCTAACAAAAGCTATAGGAAAAAGCATACATGGAGGGCGCCTAAAAATGTGATATATCTTACAATGCAGCTGTGCATAGTTTAAAAATAACATCAATAAGAAAGTCCCCCTGATGAAGTCAGGAGAAGATAAGCACTTTATGTCAGGACTTTGTCAATAGATACACACAGGATCAGACCCCAATGGCTGGTAACCTCTAATACCAATTAGCAGTCTTTGTAAATACAGCACTACACTTCACTATCTCTAGCAGGTTTAACAGGAGCAGCAAATCTGGTTTAATGAATAAATGTTGATTTGGAAATGTAGTAGTCATATATAATATGCTCTATGACATTAATCTTTAAAATGACTGGACTGTACAGAGTGAGAAACAAATAGCAGCAAAGCAACTTTCAGGCACAGTTCCCAGAGAATTCTGGGAAAAGATCCAATTGAGGCCCAGCATATAAATTAAAGCAGTGGTCCCAATTTTCCAGATCAGTAACATTATCAATATTTACTCACATATCAAAGTTTTGTGGATCATGATTTATATAGTAATGTACTGAATTTGAACACAGCAGTGGTGGCCCAGTCTCACTGAGCATCTAGGCTTTGGTTCAAAATGCACGTATTTTGACTTTTCGCGAGAGATGGGCGGGCTTGGTACCCCGAGAACCGAACCCTACTTTGCCTATCCAAGTACAGAGCCGAGGAGGATTCGAAATCGAGGCAAAACGTCATCGTGCCGTATTCGTTTTTCTGAGTTCGGTTCTCGCGAGATTTGAAAAGCATAAATACCAGCCTCCACAGCAATCCATCGCCATTTGACAGAGGGACAGAGCAGGGTGTAGTCACAGGCTGATTAGAGCAGAGACAGAGAATATACCTTATTCTTCATCCAATTCTGATTACAAGTCTGATAACAATTGATAGAGAAGAGAAGAGAGGAGGATAGAGGAGTCTTTTTTTTCAATATTTGGCACTACAAGTGCTTTTGGGTGTCCCATATCCCCCAGTGTAAAAAATGTTCTGGTGCTGAAAGTCTTATCTAGCAGCACTATCTGGTTACTTTTTTGCACTCCAAGTGCTTTAGGGGTGTCCCCCATTCTTTTGCATTAATATTTCTGGCTGTCAAAAGTCCTGTTTGTCAGCAGTCTAAAAAAATAATATTTAGCACTCCCAAGTGCTTTTGCGGTGTCCCCCATTCTTTTGCATTAATATTTCTGGCTGTCAAAAGTCTTATTTGTCAGCAGTATCTAAAACAATTTGTTGCACTACAAGTGCTTTGGGCTCATAATGGATTCAAAGCAGTCCACATATGGGCAGAATCAGCAACCAGGTTCTGTCACCAGTCCTGATGGTAGTGTTCCCAATACGTCATCTGGGAAAGGCAATGTCAAACTACACAGTCTTTTGAAATCAGTCAAAAAAACACACACCAAAAAAACATTTACCGTGTTGAAGCGAAAAAGAAGTGTAACTGAGGAAAAGTTAAGTGCTGATAAAAAAAAAAAAAATTGTCAACATGCCATTCTACACACGCAGTGGCAAAGAGAGAATGAGGCCTTCACCTTTGTCTATTAGTGGCAGATCAAAAAATGTTACCGAGCCTACAAGTGGTGCACAACTACTGTTACGCGTCAAAGCCGAGCTGCAAGATAACAGTAAGGCATTAGAGGATAATGTTTGCTCTGAATCACAAATGACACCAATCCCTGTGGAGAGTCCATCCAACAGTGGGATGTCTAATCATGAGCATTCTGTTAGTGTACCCATAAAGAGTGACCCTTTCAGTAGTTCTGCTGATGTGTGCCTGAACAGCCCGAGTGTAGCCGGTGATACACAAATTGAGGATGTCACTTTGGAAATAGAAGAGGATGAGGGGGAGATTTGTGGAGGCGACGAGGGTGCTAATGAGGATGTTGATGAGGTTGTTTGTGTGTGTCCTGCACCAGTGGCAGCAGTTCTGGCACGTGACAGGAAAAAGGCCATTGTCATGCCAGGCCATAAAACAAAAAAATCCACTTCTTATGTGTGGAATTATTTCAACCCCAATCCAGACAACAACTGTATAGCCATTTGTAGTGTATGTCAAGCCACAGTCAGTCGAGGGAGGGACCTTAACCATCTTGGAACCTCGTCTATGTTAAGCCATTTGACGAGAGTTCATGGCAAAGTGTTGGGAAAAGCTGAAAGTTCTTCCAAAAAAATTACAAGCACTCCATCATCAGCTAGGACCCTCCGTTCACCGACATCCCGACGGCTACAAAATACACCCACCACACCATCCTCATAAATATCCTCAGTAGCGCTCGGAGTTAGCCCTGCATCCCACTTACTAAGGCTGGATGACTCCTGCACTATTATTGATTTCTCTGAATAAAGCATTAGTCCCACTGCTGCTGCTCTTACTGCTGCTGGGGGTGAATCGTCAGCTCAGAGGAAGGCCAAGAAAAAGAGCAGTCCTCCATTTCAGCAATTAACTGTGAAACAATCATTTGCTAGGGGAAGCAAATATGACAGCAGTCACCCAGTCGCCAAGCGAATCACAGACGCCATGGCTGCAATGTTAGTGTTAGATCTGCGTCCAATATCCACAATAAACGCAGCTGGTTTTTCACAGTTAATTGAGGTTTTGCGTCCGCGTTACAGAATTCCATTGCGACACCATTTTTCTTGTAAAGCTGTTTCACAACTATACCAAAAAGTGTGTACAAATGTAGAGATTGCACTGAAAAATGCCATTCTGCCCACTGTCCACTTAACCACAGATATGTGGACAAGTGGAAGTGGTCAAACCAAAGACTATATGACTGTGACAGCCCACTGGGTTGGTCATTCACCTTCACCAGCAGGAACAGCAGCAGCATGTACACCACTACGTAACATTTGTCACAGGCAGGCTACTCTTTGTATCACCGGCTTCACTAACAGGCATACAGCTGACAATTTGTTACGCAAACTAAGATGTGATTGATACATGGCTTATACCACTTGGACTCTCCCCAGGATATGTCATTTCTGATAACGTCAACAATATAGTGCAAGCATTACAGCTGGGTGATTTCCAGCACATTCCCTGTTTTGCTCACACCATCAACTTGGTGGTGCAGAGCTTCCTACGAAATAACCGTGAGGTGCAGGAGATGCTTTCGGTGGACCGTAAGATTTCAGGCCATTTCAGGCATTCGGCCACAGCATGTAGGAGATTGCAGCAGCTCCAAGAGCAGTTTAACTTGCCCTGCCACAAACTTAAGCAGGAGGTGGTAACTAGGTGGAATTCCACCCTGTACATGCTTCAGAGGATGGAGGAACAGCGCAAAGCCATCCAAGCGTATTGCACAAGCCATGACATTGGGAAAGGAGGGGGCATGTATTTCACTCTTGCATAGTGGGGAATCCTTTCAGTCCTGTGCAAGGTGCTGAAACCATTTGAAGTTGTGACGTGTAAAGTGAGTGCAGATTCTGCTAGTTTGAGCCAAGTCATTCCTTTAATTAGACTATTGGAAAAGCAGCTTGAAAAACTGAAGGAGGAGATGAAATCAAGCAATTCCGCAAAGTATGTTGGCCTTGTCGATCAAGTACTTCATTCGCTTCACAATGATCCTCGAGTTATTAAGATCTTGAACTCGGATCAGTACGTTTTGGCCACTGTGCTTGATCCAAGGTTTAAGACCTACATTGAGTCTTTGCTTCAAAATGAACAAGATGTGAACTTTTGCAAGGAGCTATTGCTCAGCAAGTTGGCCGCTGAACTGGGCCTCGGCTTGACGACGTGTCCTCCTTCACTTTCTCAAGCTGCTGCTGCTCGTAAAAAATTTAATTTCCCAAAAAGAAGCAGGGAAGACGCAGGGGGCAGAACAGAACAATTTAACATCTGGCCTGGTTTGAAGGATTTTTCAAAAAAATGTGTCACCTTGCCCATAACTCCATCGAGTATAAACATGCAAAGGATGGTGGAGGATTATTTTCAAGAGGTAATTGATATGGAAATGTCAGACAGTCCCTTTCCTTACTGGGAGGAAATGCAGGCCATTTGGAAACCCATGTACAAACTTGCTTTGCAATACCCAAGCTGCCCACCCTCCAGTGTGTACTCTGATCGAGTGTTCAGCACAGCCGGGAACTTAGTCAGTGATCGCCGTAGAAGGTTACTTCCCAAAAATGTGGAGAAAATGATGTTTAAAAAAATGAACTACATCTTCCACGAGGAAGGCCTTCACCATCAAAGACGTGATGTTATGGACTGGAATAATATCTGGCCTAGTGGGTGGTTCCCACGATGGCCTGTGCAGGTGACTAGCTGAGTCAGGATCATACAATGTTTAGAAAATAAGAACACAAGACGGTAGGTCTGCTTAATAAGTACTTCAATGAATATGAGCATAAGTACATAAAAACACATGGAAACAATGCAGCAAAGTTCTGTACACAGCAGAGATGGTGAGTATGATGTTCAGAGTATCACAATGATGAGCATCCGCACACTTGGCATAATAAACAAAGTCTTGTAAAGTGATGCATAGAGATACTTGCAAACAGAGTCCCAAAGATGGTGCTACCAGCACTTGGTTGATGAAGCAGGTTTACCCACAGGAAATCCAACAGGAGAGTTCAGGAATACACAGGGATCAGACAATGCACAGAAGTCCATGGAGACAGGCTAGCAAACAAGTTGCACTGACAGTGAGCAGGTGTCCGTGCTGAGTTTAAATAGAATAGGTTTGAATGGCACGCCCTGAAGTGAGTCATGTGATCCACAGGAGAACAGAGTAGACAGGAAAAGTAGCAAACCTGGAAAGGATTGTTACACATCCAAGCACTGACTGTTCTCTAATGGGGGATTCAAGCGGCGATGAATTGATAGTCTGTGAGGATGACGTACACAATGATGAGGGTGAGGATGAAGCTCCAGATGATGACGGTAACATCTTTTTAAAACTTTCTATTTAAGTCTAGGGTGCAATCTACCCCCAAAGAGGAAAGGGACTTGGGTCATTTCCATATCACGTACCGTCTTGAAAGGCTGCTGTTTTGGCAATTTCTCATTATGGGTAGGGTGTCATACACAGACTGACCCCAAACTGTCTTTGTCCATTGCAATTAATATTGTACAGTCTATAACGGCTGATTTTTTTTGTATTTTCTACAAGTGGAGGGGGGCCTAGAGAGACAGAAACCAAACTGCCTTTGTCCATTTCTTTACATATTTAACTATAAGTGTAGGGTGTAATATACACCCGAAGACGATGGCTGCATTGCCAATATGCATAGATGGAGAGGAAGACAATCTGGTTTGTGTGTAGAATTAATGAAGGCCTACCTACCAGGAATTAAACTGTTTTTTTGATAATTTATTAGCTTTACAATTATTACTTATCCAAGAAACAGGTGGAGCACTAAATTTGGTTATTTTATGCCCAAAAACATTGATTTTCCAACAAAATAGCAAAACAAAACCAAAACACACAATGGCGGTTTTGCAAAACCAAAATCCAAACCCGACGGTGATCCAGATCCAAAATCAAAACACGGGGGTCAGTGAGCATCTCTACTTTTCGCACACCTGAATTCATCAAGGCATGAATCGCAAGATATGTGCACTGTTGAATTTGGATGTAGGGCTGCTGTGCTCTACTACACAAGACACTGCAGATACGTCCAATACCTATGTAGATTATAAATTTGCAAATTTATGAAAATTAAAAAATTATATATAATTAATGCATCAGTTAATGATAAATGCATTAATTATCAAACAGTTAAAAAAGGTATTATTTATTTATTTTTCCTCATGAAATACATTTACATTTATTGTCAGGTGCCGTCCCCGCTTGTCCTATTCTGCCAGGGACGGATGCCATTCCGAAGTTCCTGTGCGCCTCGTTGCAAGGCAATGGGGCGCCTCTGCTCTCGCCTGCTAGGCCCGGCACTAGGGGTGCATGTGCGTCCATTGCTAGGACAACAAGACATTTCTTTCTGTTTCCTGACTAGCTGACCGCCGAAACCACTGTCCACCAATCACATTCAAGTGTCCTATTTCAGGGAGGCGGTGCCAGAGTATCTAGGTCTTCCTATGCTCCAGCACTTCTGTATGTATTACAGACTTATACCTGACTACCTGTATACCAACCCGGCTTCCCCTGACTCTGCTTTGGATAATCCCTTTGTGTATTCTTTGTTACCTGGTTTTGACTCCTGGCCTCCTGACCTTGCCTTTGCCTACTCCTCTGTACCTCGCCTGTCTGCACGGTTTGACCACTGCCTGTACGACTACGTTTGTTCACCTCCCACCTCACTGGTAGCTATCTCGGAGGGCCGCAACCTGCACGTCTCTTGCAGCGAACCCTAAACTCCCTTGTGGGGGTCCCTGGTGTAGACCAGAGGTGTGTTAGACTCCGCGCCTCCTTATTTAGCAGAGCCAATACCTGCAGGTGATCTTCAGCCAGAAACACTCCGTGACATTTATTAGGATTCTGCTAATGTCTACTGATCATAAAATATTTTTTTTTACAGTTGCTCCTGATTGTAAATACATGTTATAGCATGCATACGAGACTGTCATCACTAGTACTCAGGACTAGCCTTGTAGTGGGAGCAAGAGATACGGTAGAAAAACAAGTAACTTTGAGATGCCAAGATATTGATTCTGATGTGGCTGTATGTGCTTGAGTTTGGCATGCCCTTATTGTAAATTGACTGCGGCCAAACGCCCCTTCCCCGCCCCTTTCACTTCCCGAAATTGTAGGTTGTAACAAGTGTCCTTTGCATTTGAAGATGGAGCAGGCATTGCTGCGTTTACTGTTAAATCGTCAGATACATGACTTGATGAATCGGGTCCCTAATATCCAGCCAGTGCTGGAGCGACTGCACTGCAAACAAGTATCTGCCATCATATTAAACTTGGGAACTTGATTCCAAATTAAACACAGTCTCAAGTAATGTATATATTTACAGGCTCACAGAAACTTGAAGAGAAATGATAACTTGGAGTAATAGAGTTGAAGTGAAATTGTCAGCCGGGGTACAGCATCGGGAACATCATGATGCAAACGATGACTGGCTAGTGAGAGGCAGACATAACCCACTTCAGTAACAACAGGGTCAGGAGTTGGTAATAATTCCTTCAGCTGTAGAGTCAAATACAGGTTTCAGAGCAATAAGCAAGTTAGCACTATCACTGCATTCATGGTAATAGTCATGACTGAAAGCTGGAGCAGTGTTCACGGAAGACAAGTGATGATCAACACGAATAGCTGGATCATTATGGTGGACAGCAATTAAACAGTAGTCAAATGGATGCACCAAGGAACAGGGATCACTATGCTGGAAACTAGTCAGATACCCTCAATAATCTTACAAGGCGGCTTTGCACTGACTGGATCTTATAGCCTCAGGTATGTGCCCTGGCATGACATCACTCACCAAGATACTTCAATCTCATAACATTGAACATCACATATGAATGACAACTTTTAGCATAATTCTCATATAGATGCCCCTTTAATATACATGTGACTCTGAGCCCCAGACAGAATCACACCTGACACTTTCTGAGAACCGTTGCTTTCAGTTAATCCTAATTGATGTTATTTTTATGTCAGTGTGTTGACCAAAATTACTCTGTCCAGCATCTCCACTTTGCCAAGGCAAATTGCTATTCTTCCATGGTGCTCTGCAAACCTAGGTGATAATCTAGATTTGCTTTTTTCAAATTGTGATGCATGGTGGATTCAAATGCGCTTTTGTGCAGTCATTTTCAACTTCCTAAATGTCCTCTTTTGAATTCAGTTCTATAATCTCAGTGTTTTCCTGACTTTGACTGCCAAGCTAATTTCTTTCAATATAGGTGGACTTCCTAGGCATGCTGCTATACTGCTACAATTATCGTTATCTTAAATAATAAAAATATGTACACAGATAAAAGTGTTAAAAACACATTTTTGCTACCACTCATTGCTAACTACATTGGAAGTCTGTTCAAATCAGTAACTGAAAACAGGAGAAACTTTCATAGAATTATGACAGCATTCATAAATTCACTTAGATTTGTACTTACATCTTTCTTTTCCACGGAAGATTGGCATTTTTGCAATATGACTCCTTTTGTCTGGAGAGGCAGTATGTGGGAGGGAAGGGGGCAGATGCAGATATGCCAGTCAGGAGGCATATCCCTTGCAAGTGCAATAGGGCTGGTGCAAATATCCGCAATGAGTATGACTATCAGAAGCTTTATCTAGCCACTTCTGATTGGGTGTTTGCCGACTGACCTCCAGCTGATAGTACTTCATTCATTAACATTGTTAGCATTGCAGCTATATTATATATATATATGCTACAGAAAGGACTATTCCCATTTAATTTTTTTAAAGGAATAATCACTGGATATGGAGGGGTATTTAATGTGTTATATATGGCAAACATGACTTTTTCTTATATTATACTGGTACCAGAAGTGGAGTGCTCAGGTAAGCAAGTTTTTGCTACCCAACCTGCATAGACATTAAAATGGAGGAGATTCTGAAGCCCTCTTGAATGTGGCCACCGCACAGCAAGAGCAGCAGTCTCAGGTGCTACGATATGCAGAGGCATTGGAGGAAAATACCAGGCTCTTAAGGGAAGAGTCAATCCAGGTGAGGTGTGACAGAAATGTCTTCTGCTCTGCAGAAAATGCCACCAGTTGATGACATAGAAGCATATCTGGTGTCCTTTAACTGACGAAGCTTACTGGGCTTATATGGATCTGCATGAGGTCCGGGCCCCTGATTATCCATGCTTAAAGTCTGAGATATTGGCTCGCATTGGAGTTTTGGTGCAAGGCCAACCGCATTGGCGTTATGACGAAGACAAACTGATCAGAGCACAATTGGCTGAGCTTTCCAATTTATTTATTTTTTTTAAAAAAATAAATATCTGCAGCTAGAGGAGAATTCACCTACTCCGATTATTGAAGTTTTGGTCATAGATCACTGCATCTGGGGGTTGACTGTGGTCTGCAAAGATGGGTATTGCAATCAGACACATAATCTTATGAAGAGCTTGCCACAGTCGTAGAGTGGTTTTGTGCTTTACAGAAAATTACCAAAGCATCTGCATTTGTGACAAAACTTTATTCCACTCCAAAAGCCAGGTTTGACAATCCTTGCTATGGGGCCCAGTGGTAAAACTGCTACTGACAGAGGGCCAGTTACAAAGCTGTCTAGACCAAAGTGCTTTGAATATGGTGAGCCAGGCCACTTCCGGGCTGAGTGTCCTAAACTACTGGAAGCCGTGGACTGTTCTGTTGTGCATGTTGGTCCTGCTTATTAAGCTGTTATGCTATGAGTCCCACATCAGGAAGTCCTTGTTTGTTCCAGGTGATTCTGCTAATCAACCAAAATCTTTTCCTAGCTTTGGTTCACTTGTGGAGTGAGCTTACATTGGTTTCCAGCTCTGCCTTGCCCGAAACCATAACTACTTGGTTGCCCAAAGTGAAGGTCTTGTGCATTCATGGGACAACTGATGGTCATGAGAGAACACTCTGCCAGTCACAGTGCCTAAACTGCAATATGAACTTATTCTGGGACGAAACTTCCCACTGTTTAAAGAGCTCTTCCGTGAACATGTCTGGCTGGGCATGCCAGCAACTGATACAACGATTGGAAGCCTGGCCTTAAAGGATCTGCTTAAGAAACTACAACATCTTAACTTCAATCTTTGGGAACAGCCAAACTGAAATGCTATCCTGGTGGTCACGGCAGGACTTCGTCAAAAGTATCCCCGTGCGACGCTCCATTGCAGTGTTGGCTGGTGACATCACAGATGAGCCCTACCTACCTGTCGGTGAGGATACGGATTGATCTGCAATATCAATTTTGTTTCCCTTGCAGAAATTTGCACGTTACCAGCTTAATGATGCCACGTTAGAACATACATTTACAAGTGTAACTGAGGTGAACGATGTAGTGAAAGCCGCCCAGCCTGCAGAAGGTATGCCATATCTTATTGTTAAATACAATTTCCTTAATACGGTCATGGGCAAAAGTTTTGAGAATGACACAAATATTATTTTTCACAAAGTCTGCTACCTCCGTTTTTATGATGGCAATTTAAATATACTCCAGAATGTCATGAAGAGTGATCAGATGAATTACAATTAAGTTCTTGACAATTACATTGTCCTGGCAAAGTCCCTCTTTGCCAGGGCAATGAACTTTATCCCAAAAACAACATTTCCACTGCATTTTAGACCTGCCACAAAAGGACCAGCTGACATCAGGTCAGTGATTCTCTCGTTATCACAGGTGAGAGGGTTGAAGGGTACAGGGATTAGACTGCTGAGCACTGGGGTAAAGTCATTTTCTCTGATGAATCCGCTTTCAGATTGTTTGGGGCATCTGGAAAAACACTTGTCCGGAGAAGGAAAGGTGAACTACCATCAGTCATGTGCCATGTCAACAATAATGCATCCTGAGACCATTCATGTGTGGGGTTGCTTCTCAGTCAAGGGAGTGGGCTCACTCACAGTTTTACCAAAGAACACAACCATGAATAAAGAATGGTACTGTTAGGAACCCCTTCTGCTGGCACAACACAACCCAGAGTCTACTCTGCCAATCAGGTGTTCACTGGAGCCCCTGATGGTGGGGGCAGACTGGGCTGCAGACTGACAGAGGGTCGTGAAGTGTGTACCGGCTGGGGAGAACCCAGGCAAGCGGAGTGAGGTCCACGCAGAGGTCAAGGGCCGGCAGCAGGTAGCAAGTCCAGTTAACAACCCGGGATCAAGGGTAACAGGCAAACAAGAGATACGGTAACAGGCCAAAGCTCAGGGGTCACGGGATACACAAGCGAAGTCCAAATCCAAAGCCAAGGGTCATACACGAGAGGTCAGCAGAATACAATAGACAGGAACAGGAACAAGCAGGTCAGCAGACTGAGGAACAGAAGCTATAAACGGCAATGAGGTAGCAGACCTCATTGCCTTAAATAGTAAGCCCAGCCAATCAGAGCCTAGCTCTGGCAATATCCAGCCCCCTTGCACCTAATAATTAGCTTGCAGGCAAGTAATACACTAAGCGCATGCGCCCGGCAACTCACCGCCGGGACGCAGCGCTAAAGCGTCCATCCGTTGCCCCGGCAACTGCCGGGTTATGGGTGGAAGTGACGTCCCGGTCACCATAGCGACGGCCGGGACGTGGGTAAGTGAGTTGCGGCGGCTGGGCGTAACAGTACCCCCCCCTTGAGGAGGGGTCGAGGGACCCCGACATCCAGGTTTTCTTGGAAATCTCCTGGAAAAACTCCTTCAATTGCTTAGGGGCATGGAGTTGTCTCCGCGGAACCCAACACCGCTCTTCTAAACCGCGGTTCCTCCACTGCACCAGGAAGTGCACCTGCCCTTGCACTTTTTTGGAATCCAGGATCCTTTGGACCACATATCTTAGTGGTTTATTCAAATTTCTTCCAGGCACACTGGAAGATTGTCTAGGATACAGTACCGGCTTCAACAATGAACAATGAAATGTGTTGGGGATCCTTAACGAAACCGGAATTTTTAACCTGAATGCTACGGAATTAACCTTCTTGATAATGGAGAATGGCCCGATGAACTTAGGGCCCAACTTTTTGCAAGGCTGTCTGAGCTTGATATTTTTTGTAGAGAGCCATACTTTCTGGCCCACCTTGAGAGAGCAGATGGTACGGTGGCGGTCAAATTTTTTTTTTGCAGCAAATGAAGCTCTTCTCAAAGATGAGTGTACCTTCGTCCAGATAAGTCTGAGGTCTCTGGCAGTGGAGCGGATCTCCTGGATACCAGCAGATTTGAGTGAGTATAAGGAGTTGGATCTGGGGTGAAAGCCATAATTGCAAAAAAACTGAGAGATTTTGGTGGATGAGTGGCACGAGTTACTACAAGCAAATTCCACCCAGGGTAACAAGGAGGACCAGTTATCATGGAATTCTGATGTGTAGCATCTTAAAAATTGCTCTAAGGCCTGGTTAACCCTTTCGGTTTGCCCGTTTGACTGAGGGTGGTATGCGGATGACAAGCTGATTTTAATTCCAAGTAGGGTACAGAAGGATTTCCAGAATTGTGCAATGAATTGTGATCCACGATCAGAAACGATATCAGAAGGAAGTCCATGGAGACGGAAAATATGTTGTATGAAGAGAATGGCTAGATCTCGAGCAGTAGGAAGCCGGGTTAGTGGAATGGAATGTGCCATTTTGCTGAAGCGGTCTACCACGACCCAAATGGTATTGTGTCCCGCAGAAGGTGGTAAATCAACGATAAAGTCCATGGACAAATGTGTCCAAGGCTTTGCAGGAGTGGCCAATGGAACCAACTGACCTACCGGGCGAGTCCTGGGAACTTTGTTCCTGGCACAAACTTCACAAGACAAGACATGACTCTTGACGTCGGTAGACAGTGATGGCCACCACACAGTACTGGAAAGGATTTCCAATGTTTTGAAGACTCCAGGGTGTCCAGCAGACTGACTATTGTGTGCTTCGGTAAGGACTACCTTTCTTAGATGAACAGGAACAAACAAGCATCCTACCGGGGTATTGTCAGGAGCCAACCTCTGGAACCTTTGTAAGGTGCAGCTCAAATCTTGAGTTAATCCGGCATGGATCATAGACACAGGAACAATAGGTTCTGGGCTAGTGACCGGAGCATGATGTGCCAGGAAACTTCTGAACAGGGCGTCCGCTTGAATATTTTTAGAACCAGGAAGATAGGTGATAATAAAGCTAAACCGAGTGAAGAACAGCGACCAACGAGCCTGTCGGGGGTTCAGACGTTTGGCTGACTGTATACACTGCAGATTCTTAAGATCCGTTATAACGGAGATCTGGTGTGCAGCGCCTTCCAACCAGTGTCGCCATTCCTCAAAGGCCCATTTAATCGCCAGCAATTCTCGGTTTCCCACGTCATAGTTGGTTTCCGCTGAAGTAAACTGACGGGGAAAAAAAGGCACATGGATGTAAGCGGTATGTCTGGGGATCTTTTTGTGACAAGACTGCCCCAGCACCGACGTCCGAGGCATCTACCTCAAGAATAAACGGTACCTTAGGATCCGGGTGTCTGAGGACCTGAGCAGACATAAAAGCTTTCTTCAGGGTTTCGAATGCAGTTATTGCCTGTTGTGACCAAACAGCTAGATCACCTCCTTTGCGGGTCAAGGTGACGATAGGAGCCACGATATCAGCAAAACCTCCAATAAATCTCCTGTAATAATTGGCGAATCCCAGGAATCTCTGGACCGCCTTGAGGTTATTCGGTTGTGCCCAATCCAGGATTGCTTGGACCTTGGTTGGGTCCATGGAGAAACCTTCTGAGGAGATTATATAACCCAGGAAGGATACCTTCTGGACCTCGAACTCGCATTTCTCGAGTTTAGCGTAGAGGTGATGTTCCCCGCAATTTCTGTAGGACTTGTCTGACATGACCCTGGTGCACAAACAACGATTTTGAATATATGAGGATGTCATCTAAGTAGAAAACAACAAAGTGTCCTAGGAACTCACATAACACCTCATTAATCAAATCCTGGAATACGGCAGGAGCATTACTAAGGCCAAACGGCATGACCAGATATTCGTAGTGGCCCGAGAGTGTGTTGAATGCCGTCTTCCACTCATCACCTGCTCTAATACGTATGAGATTATAGGCACCACGAAGATCAATTTTTGTGAAGATAGTTGCCCCTCTTAATTGATCAAAAAGTACGGAGATGAGAGGAAGGGGATAGGTGTTCTTAACCGTAATAAGGTTCAGCCCTCGATAATCGATACAGGGTCTGAGTCCACCGTCTGTCTTGGATACAAAGAAGCACCCTGCTCCTACTGGGGACTTGGATGGCCTGATGAAGCCTTCCTCCAAGTTTTCGTCAATATACTCTTGCATGGATTTGGTCTCTGGACCGGAGAGAGAGTACAGGCGTCCCTTGGGTAATTTAGAGCCCGGAATGAGCTTAATTGCACAGTCGAAGTCCCGGTGTGGTGGTAGTGTGTCAGCAGCATTTTTGGAGAAAACATCCCAGTAGTCATGATACTGTGAAGGGAGCTGCTCCGGAATAGACTGAATCACACGCAGAGGTAGTGTCAAGCAAGACTGTGTACAATGAGGGCTCCACTGGACAATTTCTCCTTTTACCCAATCCTTGATGGGGTTATGGCGGGATAGCCAGGGGTGGCCCAGAATTAAAGGAACGGCCGGACATTCGATAAGACGGTAGACTATGGATTCCGAATGGAGAGCGCCAATGTTCAGCTGTAGTGGTGGGGTCTGCCAAGTAATCTTGCCGCCTGGCAACGGACTACCGTCTAAGCCACATACCGTAATGGCAGATTGGAGTTTAATCCACGGAATCCCAGCAGAGCGGGCAAACTCGATGTCAAGGAAGTTGCCAGCGGCTCCACTGTCAATGAAGGCCGATAGTTTCACAGAACGAGCACTGAAGGTGAGCTGTGCAGGAATCAATACAGCATTTTTCGGGGAAACATCTGCAGACCTAGGTGAACTCCCCCCTCGTTCCCTAGGCATGCTCTTTTCCCGGCTTATTTGGGCAGGAACGGGAAAAGTGGCCGTTTGTGCCACAATATAGACATAGGCCTTGTGATTGTCTCCTGACTCTCTCCTCAGGGGAGAGACGATACGCTCCTAATTGCATAGGTTCCTCACCATCCGTGGAAACAGGAATGCAGGCAGATGGAGGTGAAGATGCCTCCTTTTCGGTTTTCCGCTCTTTAAATCTCCTGTCGATTTTAATGGAGAGGTGCATCAGATCCTTCAGAGAGGTAGGAGATGGGTATTGCACCAAAGAGTCTTTAATCTGTTCCGACAGACCGAGACGGAACTGACTACGTAAGGCGGGGTCATTGCATCCACTATCAGGTGACCATCTACGGAATTCAGCGCAATATTCCTCTGCCGACCGCCGGCCTTGTTTCAAGGCCCGTAGATGAGCCTCTGCGGAGGCCATTCGATCCGGGTCATCATATAGTAGACCTAATGCCTCAAAGAAAGCGTCTACAGACTGCATGGCAGGACTGGTCTGTGGAAAAGAAAAGGCCCAAGACTGGGGGTCACCTTGTAGGAGGGAGATGATAATCCCGACTCTTTGTTGCTCTGAACCAGAGGAGCGGGGTTTCCACTGGAAATAGAGCTTGCAGCTCTCCCTGAAATTTCGAAACAGGGATCTATCTCCGGAGAACCGATCAGGTAAATTCATCTTAGGTTCACAGGTGGAACTCGGAGTGGATTGTGAAGTTTTCGCGGCTTCTTCTTGAACGGACAACCACTCAACCAATCCCTGGATCATCTAGTACAAGGCCTCAACATGGCCTGCTAAGGCTTGTGCCGGAGACGGTGTGGATCCGCTTTCATCCATCACAACCTCGTCTCAGTGTGTGGGCTGGTTATAATGTTCGGAACCCCTCCAGCCATCACAACACAGCCCGGAGTCTACTCTGCCAATCAGGTGTTCACTGGAGCCCCTGATGGTGGGGACAGACTGGGCTGCAGACTGACAGAGGGTCGTGTAGTGTGTACCGGCTGGGGAGAACCCAGGCTAGCGGAGTGAGGTCCACGCAGAGGTCAAGGGCCGGCAGCAGGTAGCAAGTCCAGTTAACAACCCGGGGTCAAGGGTCACAGGCAAACATGAGATACGGTAACAGGCCAAAGCTCAGGGTCACGGGATACACAAGCGAAGTCCAAATCCAAAGCCAAGGGTCATACACGAGAGGTCAGCAGAATACAATAGACAGAAACAGGAACAAGCAGGTCAGCAGACTGAGGAACAGAAGCTATAACCGGCAATGAGGTAGCAGACCTCATTGCCTTAAATAGTAAGCCCAGCCAATCAGAGCCTAGCTCTGGCAATATCCAGCCCCCTTGCACCTAATAATTAATTAGCCTGCAGGCAAGTAATACACTAAGCGCATGCGCCCGGCTACTCACCGCCGGGATGCAGCGCTAAAGCGTCCATCCGTTGCCCCGGCAACGGCCGGGTTATGGGCGGAAGTGACGTCCTGGTCGCCATAGCGACGGCCGGGACGTGGGGAAGTGAGTCGCGGCAGCTGGCCACCGCCGCGGCTCGTAACAGGTACCAAAACATCCTCGAATAGCAATTTCTCCCAACCATCCAAGAACAATTTGGTGATGAACAATGCCTTTTCCTGCATGATGGAGGCAAAGGTGATAACTAAGTGGTTTAGGGATCAAAACATCGAAATTTTGGGTCCATGGCCAGGAAACTCCACAGACCTTAACCCCATTGAGTACTTGTGGACAATCCTCAAGAGGCGGGTGGTCAAACAAAATAGCAAAAATTCTGGGAAACTCCAAGCATTGATTAGGCAACAATGGGTGTCCATCAGTCAATATGTGGCCCAGAAGTTGATTGACAGCATGCCAAGCGCGAATTGCAGAGGTCTTCAAAAAGAAGGTTCTACACTGCAAATATTGACTCTTTGCATAAACTTAATGTAATTTTCATTAAAAGCCTTTGACACTTATGAAATGCTTGTAATTTTACTTCAGTATACCATAGCAACATCTGACAAAAAGGTCTAAAAACAATGAAGCCGCAAACTTGGGAAAGCAATACTTGTGTCATTCTGAAAACTTTTGACCATGACTGTAGAGTTGGTATCTTACAGGGGAAAATGTACAACACTTAATGGTTTCTCAGGTTCACATACCCCTAGTGTTAAAAGCAGCACATACACATGTCTATAGTGGACACCTGGGAGAAGATAAAACACAGGAATGAGTTTTGCTCAGATTTTAGTAGCCCAGTGTACACATGGCAGTGAAAAGATATTGCCGGTAATGCCCCATTTGTCAGAGAACTTTTCCAAACCCATGTACATGTAAAGTCTTCTTTGGACATATACCTAATATGGGGACACTGGAGAAATTGTGCGCACCAATATATACATGTGGTGCTTGACTATGCGATCCGATATCCAGAGGCAGTTCCCCTCCAGAATATAAAGTCCAGCACCATAGCTAAGGAGCTTGTATTGATATTTACGCGCTTGTAATTCCCAATGAAATTCTCACGGGTCAGGGCACTCCGTTCATGTCCAATCTGATGAAGGACATGTGCCAATTGCAAGTGGTGATGGCTCTTCACACTTCCGTCTATCATCCACAAACAGAGGGCTTGGTGGAGAGCTTTAACTGCACATTAAAGCACATGCTAAGGAAATCCGTCAAGCAGTTAAAAAAGATTGGGACATTGTTATCCCATTTTTGATGTTTGCTATCGGTGAGGTACCTCAAGCCTCAACAGGGTTTAGTCCGTTGGAGTTGTTGTTCGGCAGACTGCCCAGGGGTATCTTGGATATGTTGAAAGAAGGGTGGGAGCAGCAAGCCACAAGGAGCCAAATAGGTGCAATTTGTATCCCAAATGTATGAAAGGCTACGAAAGATTGGACCGATTGTACAACAACATGTAAAAGAGACTCAGGAATGGTAAGAGAAGTTTTGATAAAAGTGCTGTAGTTTGATCTTTCAGTCCTGGGGACAAGGTCCTAGTCCTGGTCCCAACACAGGAAAGCAAACTTTTCACCCACTGATAAGGTCTGTATGAAGTCCTTGAAGCTTCTCTTCCATTCCTGGGAACACTACTTTAATTGAGCAGAACATTGTCACTCCACTGGGAGTTGTTGTAAAGCAGAAGCCGTACTGCATTCCCGAAGCCAGAAGAGCTGACGTGAAGGAGGTTGAGAACATGATCCAGCTGTATGTGATTGAGGAATCCACTAGTGAGTGGAACAGACCCACTGTGCTTGTCCCTAAGCCCAATGGGAATATTAAGTTCCACAATGACTTTTTGCGGCTAAACAGCGTATCTCAGTTCAATGCCTACCCAATGACACCAGTGGCGCACGCAGGGGGGGTTTCTGAGTCTCCAGAAACCCCCCCCCCGCGCTAACTAAGTGGCTGCTATAGCTGCACTGTCCTATACAGCAGCCGCGGCGCTGTGAAAGAAGCGTCCGCGGCGGTGCTGTAGTGTATACAGCACCACCGTGGACGCTTCTCAGACAGCGCCGCGGCTGCTGTATAGGACAGCGCTGAAGAAACGGAGCATGCGCAGCAGCTATCACGCCCCTGGACACGTGTGGATGAACTGGTAGAAAATCTACCTGGTAGTAACTATCTGACTACTACCAAGGTATATTGGCAAGTTCCCCTTACTTCCTCAGCCAAGCTAAAGACCGCATTTTGCACCCTTGATGGTCTCTTCCAATATAAAGTCTTACCATTTGGGTTGCATGAGACACCTGCAATCTTCCAAGGGGCTATGTTTAAATTGCTACATCTCCACATGGCTTAATCAGCTGTTAATTTTGTGATCTATACCCTAGACTGGAAGTCACATCTGGCCAAAGTCGAAGAGATCTTAGATTCATTGTTGTCTGCAGGATTAACAGCTAATCCATAAAAGTATGCCATAGGTATGAGAGAAGCAAAATAGTTGGTGTTCATTGTCGGGCGAGGCAAGTAAACCCCCAACTAGACAAGGTGAAAGCAATCACATACTAGCCAAGACCAGTAAAGAAATCGCAGTTAAGAACCTTCCTAGGCATAGTAGGTTACTACAGGTGATTTGTGACTCTTGAAACAGTCCTTGATAGGATGAATCGTGTCGGAGTCGGAGATACCGGACATCACCCAGCGATTGACACTGCTTTAAGACTCTATGTTTACGTTTGGCTGCTTTTTACCCACATCACTGTAAGTGCATTTTAATTAGCGTGCAATAAAGCTTGTTTGAATATATTTCATCATGCATAGTTCTACCTTCTTTCCGAGCCCGTATACCTGGCATGCGCGGCCACCAGCTCATGCGCGAAACATCCGGCACGACCACTACAGACGGCGTCCCAGGCGAGGAGACCAATAGGAGTTTGTGTCTAACGGACGGGCGAATCAATCGACACCACTAACGTCCAGGAAGGGAGTCACCACTCGGATCTTACACGAACCCCAGCGAGAGATCGCACATCAAATGTTCATCATCATTGAATCAGCAACTGTGTGTAAACACACCATTAAGATAATCTCATACCCCACACACCAGCAGGGGAACACAGAGCTTCTACACACCACTTGGTCTCCATTTGTACGGGCGCTATTCCACCTCGTACAGTTACCACAGCTGCAGAGGGCATCCAGGCATTATATACCCAGATCGCAGGCGTCACCGAGTCAAGATTTATTTATTTATCTTGCTTGTTACCTTTACATCTATTTTAGTATTTACTTGCCATCACCCATCCGTCTTTTTTCTCACTGCTTCTATCATTCCTATAATTGATGCCTATTATGGTATCCCCACCATCCCATTTATGAGGACACAACCACAGATCATTACACCGGTACACTGTGCCAACATACTACACACTAGTACCACACTTTTATATCCACTACATCTATCGTACTGTGAGTGCTTAGTGTGCCCCCTTTTTCCCTATTTAAACCTAACTGTTTCGTTGCTCAGTTGTGACCGATGCTATATAGTGGCCGGTGGCCAGGGAGTTGGTCTATCTAGCATTACATCATTTGGACAGCTGGTTGTGCGTGCCTCGTTTGCCTTGGGAATAGATGACACCACGATGCACTGTGGGAAAAAGGCAAGTCAGTGGAGGCAGTGTAATGCTCTGGGCAATGTTCTGCTACTGTTATTCATATGGATGTTACTTTGACACTTACCACCTACCTAAACGTTGCAGACCAAGTACACCCCTTCATGGAAACGGTATTCCTTGATGACAGTGGCCTCTTTTAGTAGGATAATGGGCCCTGCCACACTGAAAAAAACGTTTAGGAATGGTTTGAGGAATATGACTAAAAGTGGAAGATATTGAATTTGCCTCCAAATTCCCCAGACCTCCGTCCGATTGAGCATCTGTGCGATGTGCTGGAACAATACGTCCAAGCCATGGAGTCTAACTGCTTGGTGCCAGATACCATAGGACACCTTCAGAGGTCTTGTAGAGTCCATGTCTCGACCGGTGAGACAGTATGTGTGTATGTATGCATGTATGTAATAAATATATATATATATATATATATATATATATATATATATATATATATATATATATATATTACACACATTATCTTCATCTGTGGATCTAGCCACATTACCCTAATTGTACATAGCATAGGCCTAATAATATATTAACACATGTTTTTATTACATTTTTAGGTTTTATACAAATAAGAATGCCACTTCTGTATTAAGTTCTAACACATACACCTAACAATTGCATATTCTATACTTCCATCAGGTTTACATACACACAATGGCTTAGGAAGTACTCTGTTTCAGTTGTCCACATCACAAAATGCATCCGACTCTACATAATGAGTGCAAATATGCTTTTTCTTGATATATTATTTTTTGCAGTTCTCAATTTTGTAATACAAACTTTAACTATATTTATTTGATTAATATTCCATTAGGTACTTTCAAAATAAAATACAGTGGCACACTTCCCATCACCATATCCCCAACCAGCGGAGTAGTGGAGCCAAAAACAAAGCAATTAATTAAAGTGGATCTTTGTGCTGATATTCCAACCATCATTGAAGAAACTGCTAAGTAAGTGAAAAAAAACAGTACATTCTTGTACATGGATTCCAATATTTTGCAAACAGATAGAAAATACAAAGGGGGAGTTTAGACCTGGACATAAAAGTTGCCTGTATGTTTAAGCTCAAATATACATCTACACACTTACGTTTCCTGGTTTGTGTTTTGACTTGCACATGTTTTAAGATATGTGCAGCCTTAACTCTGGAATACAGATGCATCTCAAGCAAATTTGCGTCAAATATCAACCTCATTTTGGAAACTGCACCCGTCTTGTGTAGGCGCAGAATTTACTCTTGTAAAGGACATATTTCCAAGATACCTGCTTAATTATATTGTATTTGCACATGAACGCATCTGATCTGCCTCTCAAAAAGCAAGGCATTGCAACAGATACGTTCAGCTGAAAATACTGGCGCAAGTTGTTCTCATGCACAGTCTGACAAATCTTACCTGATGCACAAAATAATGATACGGCTATGTACTTGAGTTCAATTCTAAAGCATCCCCTTTGTTTAGATTTGAATTCACAAGCATTTACAAAGTATTTATTTGATAGCTGTATTTATGCATATTGTTTGTACTTGTTTTTAGTTTGTAAAGGTCAAATGTCAATTATCTTTTGATGAATATCCTATTGATCACTTGCTATGTTCAAATATTCCAAGAATGTATGTGGGCCTGATGCTGAGGGATTTTTCCTTCTGTACAAACGGTTACCATGCAAGGGGTGCAAATTATTATTTATTTTTTTATATGCAACGAAAATTCTAGCTTCTTTTTCATGTGGCACACAAATACATGATAGCTTTATTTTTACACTGAGATGTAAAGTTGATCATGATCTATCCCAACTATAAATCTGTCCCCACATTTTAAATTTACTTCCCCCTCCAATACAACATGGTTTAGCCAAGGTGTAACATGTTTTTTGTTTTGCTCCCAACTGAGCATCAGGCGCTATTTATCCACCCCTCATTCATAGCAATCAAATTAGAAAAAGCAATGTTTGCACAAATGAAAATGCCAGCTATGAATGGCTCTGTGAGTGAACTGTTGTTTACATTCAAGAAATGCACCTTAAGCATATGACATGTTTGATCATTCACATGATGCTATAGCATCTTTTCTATGACACTTAGATGTATGTTTACTAAACTGCGAGTTTGAAAAAGTGGAGATATTACTATAGCAACCAATCAGATTCTAGTTATCATTTATTTAGTACATTCTCCAAAATGACAGCTAGCATCTGATTGGTTCCTATAGGCAACATCTCCGCTTTTTCAAAACTGCAGTTTAGTAAAAATACCCATTAGTAAGACATTGGGAAGGCAGGCAATGTTACAGAGATGTCTTGCGTATACTGACATAAAGGACTTTGTAGTACCACACTCAGAGCTGTGAAGTCACGTGTTACATTTCAAAAAGTATAATGATTCACTTATGAAGCCGAGATAATTGTTTGGTTCCTGGAAAACTGCTCAGTTATCACAGAGGACAGAAGGACATTTTTTAGAATTCTAGAATTGACAATGTATTTAAAAATTACAAATAATTTATTATAATCTTGAGAGATATTTACTTAATGCACTGAAGCAAATTGGTTTGATTATATTAATAATGGTTTGTTAAGGAAGAAAATGGTATATAAATGAACTTTGTTGTGTAAAAAATCCCACCTTCGGCTTCAAAATACACATAAGTCATATGAAGTAGCCAATCGCTGCATTAGAAGATTCACATGCAAGGCTTTGTTTTATAAACCCTTTGCTCTCTGAAGGGCACCTATATTGCTTTATGGAGCAATATACACTCCTCTGTATTGATTGTTTTATACTTATCCTTATACTGTGTACATATTTAACCTAATACGAGGTTGCAACCTTCATTGCTATTGAAACAAATTAATAAAACTATTTACAACCACCTTTAGCACACTTATTTGTATATTCTTGTGCCTAGGGACATACCTTTTGTTCCTCAAGGCTTTGTTTAATGGCTGAAAAAAAGAACAAACTGTATGAATGTTGTTGAACACACTTGCACCTTTTGTAAATCTGCCTAATAAACTGAATTTTTATTGGCATAGTAATTTAGCAGGAAAGCATTTTTTTAAGTTATTCTTCACTTAGTAATTATTAGAATGCACATCGTAACATGTGATTTTAAGTCTGGTTTATCTATATATCTGAAAAATGATCACTAAGCTATAGGAATTGTACAGGAGTGGGACGTATCTGGCTGAAGAGGTCATTCCAGGATTTACGGTGAGCGTCAATTGATTGACTCACATCCTGTCTTTGGATGACCTCTTCGATCATGCAAGTCCTGTTGTTATCCAATTTCCAGCTGCATTGTGATAAATGTTATGTACACCAGAGTTTAATACCTCATTAAGCACTGTTATACACTGATTGCATCGTAATGTATGTACTTAAATGTCATGTTATGTTTGAAAGCTACTTACTATTAGGCACCTTTTCTATAGGGTTAGACTACAAGGTCGCGAGGAAATGCTCTTGCAAATTAAAGGAAATATAGTCAACCAAACCTTAGGATTGCTTGATTTGTCTGGTAAACCTCTGAAGTGCATTCAATTTGGAGCTGTCTATTTTGGAACATCAAAGATTCACAAAGCAGTGATATACAATGATAGCCCTGAGGCAGTAAGCTGGGTGTCTGTCCTAGATGATAATGCAGTTGGTGCTGAGATGGTAAGTTAGAGATGTTTTTTATTATATTGGTTTACTTATTTTGCTTAAGGAGATAATGAATATGTATGGTATATAAGATAATATGCTTGTATATTGCATATTACAATAATTTGAATGCATTTTTAGTAAAGCAGAACACTGTATTGCTAACTGTAGAAGAGCATGATGAAGATTTCTCCCCTGTGCTGTCTAATCTGACAGTTTTACAGCCAATTAGGGGCAGACATTACTTTTTAAGCTTTCCACACACATCCAAATGTCATTAAAATCAAATTAGACAGATATTGTGTCTCTGGGTAGCAAATGCTTTAAGACAGTGTAATATGGATTTCCTAGTCAGTTACAAATTTAATTGGTCAGGTTTGAACATTTTGGTGAACCACATTGTGAATTTTCACCCAAGATTGAAACAACCAAAATAACTGCACATGTGATTTGGGGAATCAGATTACAATGCACCTGGAATATTTTTATAGGTTATTATTGAAAGATCAAAATGCTACTAACAGTAGCTGTTGGGTGATTTGTCAGAATTCCCAAACAGTACAGGGGTGTTTACTTTTTCCAAAATCTGTCAAATCAGATGAATTACTGTTCTCCCCACATGCAAGCCTAGTCTGTAACAGATTGGTTTCCCAATTTTTTGATGGAATTAAACGTGGGTCATTAAATTGAAATTAATTGCTAGGCAATTGCTCTAAAATAACTGTGCACCGCCCAACCCTAACCTTTCTCCCTAACCAAGCCTCCACCCAAAATCCAAACCTAAAACACCCCCAAAGAGCAGCAATGTTCTCTTCCAAGCAAACTAATTCTCCAAGTAGCAGCACCCACCACAGCCACAGCCTCGCTCTAACTTCCTCACAGTCAGGAAGTTCACTTGCAAGCAATTGTATTAATTAGCCAACATCAATTGTCTCTATGATCAAAGCCTGCTTTCCCTCAGTAAGTCAACAGCAATGTATGTATGTATGTATGTATGTTTGTATGTATTTGTAAAACATACTTTGTGTTAATATTCTTTTCCAGGGCACAGGTATGCAAGACATGGATTGCAGAAACTGGGCAAATGAAACAGACGTTTCTAATTTACTTTCCTGCTTCCCCAATCAAGGAGTCCTGCTGCCTTTCCAGAAAACCACTGTCGCTATTTGTTTCAGTCCCAAGTGAGTCAAATATCTTTCATTTCTTTTGAAATTTTTCTTTAAAAGGGAGTGCAATAAGTGAAAAGAAAGTGGATGGAAAAGAAAGAAATGGAAGAAGTTTATATTTGTTCTTCTTTTGTAAATTCAAATACAATTCCCACATAAAATTTAATCTATCATTTTTTGGATCCCCCTTGCTGAACCTCAAAGTATTCCTCCATAACATACTCCTCATATTCTACTATTCCCAACAATAGTGAGATGTACGCAGGCGCGGCTGGGATACTGCAGGCAGGGGGGCACACAGACGGCCGCATCTCATTACACGGGATGCGGCCGCGTCATTGAAAAAATTCCGGAGAAATTGCATCGGGGGGCGGCCGACCGGCCTACCCCCTGGCCCTAAAAGCGGAAATTCTGAGCGGCCCGGGGGGGCCGATGCCCCCCTGTCCCCCGGCCCAGCACGCCCCTGGATGTACGACATTTCCATGATTCTGGGAAATGCTAAAGTTATAACATTTCCCATCTCTGTAAAGGACACTGACTTTTAATGTTCCATGTTCAATGAAATATTTGGCTTCTTTATTATGCACAATATATTATATTTTGTATTTTTAGAAATCTAACTGGTGTGTACTCCAGAAATGTATGTGCTAATGGTTGTCAATAGTGGTTCTGACATGTCAGTGTAGTCATCTCATAAGATCTTCCCATGATAAGACCATGTGGGATTTGTATTTAATAAAAGTGCCGTTGTAAAAAAAAAATATTTCGAAGCACTGGGAATTGTGTGGTTCTATGGAACCGCCACATAGAAAAAATACATCTTGGAATGTATCATAGTAATATCATTCAGAAGTATCTGTTTTAATGGCAAGCATGAATTTTTGAAGGACGATTTGACCACTGGGTGGCACTGTTCTGTGAATGATTATGTATTGTTGCCAGCTTCCACTTATTTGTAAATGAAGGGCCTCATTTAGGGGTGAATTCAGTGTGCCGTGATGTGCCTCAGGAGCAGTCCGTGGAGACACATCGCCTGAATGTTTTTACTCAATTCTCTGCTCATTTTCCCTCGTGTCCCATAGAGTTGCGAAGAGAAAATGAGCAAAGATTGGCCGCATTTTCAGCGGCACCTCACGGCCATTTAAATCTGGCACAAGGAGCATATTTGCACCTTGGTAATGCCATGTATAATGCAAATGAGTTGGAAGGGGCGTGTTCAAGCTCAACTCTAAATCACAGAGTAAAAAAATAAAGCTGCCCAGTATTTGTGTGCTCCATGCAAAAGCAGCTAATATTTTCCCATCATGCAAAAAAATAAATTAAGGCATCTGCACCCAGCATATTGCAACATGGTTTGTCCAGGTGCAGATTTGCTTCTTTTTTTTTGCTTTGCTCCTAATTCTAAATGAGGCCAGAAATGTGCCAATATTTATGCTTCTGTTTGTAATATAATGTATACCATACATCATAAAGATTTGAGTGAAAGTATCCCATTACTGTCTATCTTGAAAATGATGCCTTGATTTTTGTTTCATGCATAGGTTGAAATTGTTCTTCAAAATATTTGTTTCAAATATATTTTATTACTGTTTTGCACTAAAATATGCACACGTCTCTCAGGCAGTTTCATGAAGACATCAGAACATGTGAGATTCCACCTCAGCAGGACTATTCGCTCTTTATGAGGTTTGAGCCAGTAGATGGAAGTAAAGATGGATTCCTCCAATTAGGTGCAGATAGCAGAGTGGGTAATAAAGGTAGGCATAGTCATGTGATATTGCAGCAACACTAACTGAGCCCTCTTAATTCTCATTGGTTCTCAGCTACCTGAGTGTAAACGCATAGTAAAGGATTGGTAATTTTTTGAACTGACAAAAAAGTAGAAATTATGGCGTTGTGGTCAATATTCCAGCTTTTTCACACTAAATATCCATGTATTGTAACATTTATAAGTGGTTCCAGCTTCGAGTTATTTGAATCCATTGGTTTGTATAAGCCATCCTGCAACATTTACTACATGCATTGTTTTAGCTTCCTTCCTTCTTTTTATGTTTTTAATCCACGCCTTTATATCATCAGACAGATTTGTTCTTTTCCGTTACCTTTGGATATGTCACAGCACTGCTCTGCTGTATGGATATATAATGGATAATTTTATCCAGATAGCAGCTTTGTGTCATAGGATAGTGAAAATAAACAACACTGCCTACATGCTTGACTGGAAAACACAAAAGGAAGCCTAAATAGTAAAATTTGCATTTGGGCATATGCCAACTTCTTACCTAAACTGAAGGCAGAAAACCCTTAAATGCAGCATAGGATATGTAGACGTTGGGTGTAAGCTATTGTACAGTAATGAATTGCCTTATCCTTGACACAGGACAAAAGAAACGACACGTGGAATTGGCTGTTACCGCCTCTGTATTCCCTGTCACATTAACATTCAGCCCAGGACCAGTGTACAACTTTAAGGAATGCTTGATTGGTGAAAGGATCGATATTCTCTGTTCACTAAAAAATGAATCTCAGTTGCTCCCTGTGGTGTTTAACTTTCGCAAGATATCCCACTTTCATATTTCTCCATCTAATGGAAATCTGGAACCAGGATATTCCCAGGTACAAAAACATTCACCTAAATCTGTTATGTTGCAATACATTACTGTGCACGACAAAGCTATCAATAGCAAATCTGTAAAACATGTATTTATGATTTTTTTATTAATACTTACTAATTAATTGGGCACCGCAGTTGCATGCTTGGATGTATGTAAGATATTCCAAAAAATAAAACAACCTTTATTGCTAAGAAGAAATGTCACTAGTGCAGAGGCAGAACTAGCAAGCTTTGGGCTCTGGTGCAGGGAAGCGGGGAGGTGGGAACCGGTTTGTACAATGTTCTTTATCGAGCCTGGTACAATCTACAGCCGTCGCCCCCTTAAATTACCACCTTAACAGCAGGAATGATAGTGTGTCCCTTCAAACTGATGTCATTGTAGTGTGCCGGGATCTTCAGCGGTTGCTATTGGTTTAAGTATCTTTTTCAAGCAGTCTGTATTACCACTGTCTGCAATGAGATCTTCGGTGTCCTCATGTGGTGTCAGGGTTTACAACGTCGTTACACCATACTCAACTGCCGCAAAGTACATATAACCATATATCATCATCATCATTTATTTATATAGCGCCACTAATTCCGCAGCGCTGTACAGAGAACTCATTCACATCAGTCCCTGCCCCATTGGAGCTTACAGTCCAAATTCCCTAATATAGACACACACTCACACACAGACAGACAGAGACGGACAGACAGAGGGAGAGTAGGGTCAATTTTTTTATTTTTTATAGCAGCCAATTAACCTACCAGTATGTTTTTTGGAGTGTGGGAGGAAATCGGAGCACCCGGAGGAAACCCATGCAAGCACAGGGAGAACATACAAACTCCACACAGATAAGGCCATGGTCGGGAATTGAACTCATGACCCCAGTGCTGTGAGGTAGAAGTGCTAACCATTAAGCCACTGTGCTGTCATACCCAACTTGTATACAACTCACGGAGAATGTTCACCAAAGTGATAAGAATATATGTTGTACAGATTTACCAGTTATTTTAGATATAGTCTGCTACATATATCAATGTTATAGTGGGATAACTTAGCCCAGTGACACTGGAAATCAAACTACACCCAAACAGAAAAAGAAAAAAAAAGACCTTTATCAATCAATGAAGGAATATGAGTTGTATAAAGAACCCTTCTACATATGGGAACAAACCACAGCACAAGTATAACGAGATTCAAAGCAGATAAAGTACCTATTCTTCTCGATTCTTCTCAAATGTAATATCTGGAGAGAGCTGTAATGAATAATAATCCCAGAGACAATTCAACTCCTTAAGATTACTTTCTCAAATCCCATCAATGGATGCCAAACCCTGGGGTTGAACGGGCAAAATCTCCAATAACAGAAAGTCAGCATCTCTGACGCGTTTCTCTGCTCACTGTTGAATTACTGACTGTTTCTTCAGAGGCAAAAAAAAAATCACATTTTATTCTGAGCTCTGTTTAGAAGATGAGCCAGCGATCACATGATCCCGGCTAGCCAATCACAGATCAGATTACATTGTTCATTTGCAAATAGCTGGTTCTATAAATAAAGCTTGGCAAGCCTGTTGCCTTGACAACTGCTGTATACACACATACTAACCATCTGATCTGTCAGTGTAGCTGGACTAATTACAATCACAGCTAATATTTACTTACTGATAAATGACAATCATTAATTGAAATATGTATAACTTAACACAAAAATTCCGAATCATAATAAATCTTCAATGAGTACAAATAAATGACGCTTAAAAACGTATATTCTTATGTTCCCAGTGGAAATTACAGGTTAGTGTTACATTGAATTAATAACACGTGAAACTAAGCCTGTCAGACAAATGTATCATTTATTTTTTTGTGATGAATATTATAAACATAGTAAAGCTGGAAATAAACAAACAAAATAAACAAACAAACAGACTACTCGGCACCCATGCAGTGGTCAGAGCGAGAAGCGGAGTTATGTCGCAGTTATCTAGCTTTTATTAACCACAAGAAAGGGTCCTGGAAGTCACCTACATAATATAAACATGATTTTTCAGACTTTTTATTGGTATACTACTGATAAGGAGCTTGCACATGTGCAGTAAGCATAGAAACAATACCCTTGCAAAAATATGTGATATGTGGAGACGTTTCTTGTTTGGCCTTCGTTACATAAGCATTGTGAAATAGCTTGCTTATATAAGCATTTAAAGTAACACACACATGAAAGTACAAAACAACAACATGAGGTTCAGCAGCCATTTTGTTAGGCCTGCCACACGTCACACAACATAAATCTTAGAAAAATGTTATCATCTAGCTCTCATGACGTTTATTAACTCTCATTAATGAGAGATACAGAGTAAGTTAGATTCAAACATCTTATTTATTCTCAATCTCAATGACTATCTGAATAATATCTCACTGAGAAGATGTGGTGAAATTCATATTATGCTATAGCACAAACCCATAATGAATAACAATCATCATAAAAGCAGCAATTACAAAGGTTATGAGACAACAATAATCAATATTCAGATTCAAAAACCTATAACCACGTGCACCTTAAAGATGCACAACTTAAAAGGAATAGTGCGGAAATATCCGCTTGATATAGAAATACTCAGTGTCCTAAAATAAATAAAGTAATATATGCATAAAAAGACACTCGGGGCTAGATTTACTAAACTGCGGGTTTGAAAAAGTGGAGATTTTGCCTATACCAACCAATCAGATTCTAGCTGTCATTTTGTAGAGTGTACTAAATAAATGATAGCTAGAATCTGATTGGTTGCTATAGGCAACATCTCCACTTTCAAACCTGCAGTTTAGTAAATATACCCCTCAGTGCCTTACAGCACAGAGAGTGATATAGCTCAAAAGAGGGCCACTCCTTTATCATATAAAACATATATTCTAGCATACTCTCTAGAACCATAATGACAACATTATATGTATATAGTTATATATATTATTTATTGTTTTTATTTATATTTGTAGAATGTCACAATCATTGGGCCAAAATTGAAATATTATTTATTTCTATTGTGTTGTTAAGTACCCAAATGGTACTCAAACAGAAAACAGTGTGGATGAGCAGTACACATTATTTCAACAAATGTTCCTACTTCTTCATGTGTGTACACACAGGTACATGTCCCCATTTCTTCTTTTTGAAGAGCATCTATGGAGACACTTGGTTGACTATTGCCATAATGGTGGTCTGTGATTGGATTGCACAAACAAAAATCATGTGACATATTTAAGATATAAATAAAGCTTTGCCTTTAAAGGCATTGTCGTTGTAAATTTGCATTTCTACATTTTAAGCTTGTATATTGTATTTTACAGATATAAATGCATTTTTATTCATCACAAGCACCTGGATGTTGCAAATGGTGTCCCATCGAAATTAATGGCTGATCTGACTGCACATGTAAATGTTACGGCTAGCACACCAAACATAAACTCCTAGAACAGGCAGTAAAGGTCTTCACCTATAGCAGCCGCCTTTCCCGTTGTTGGGAACCCCCCTAGCCGATACTGCACAACCCGGAGTCTGCTCTGCCAGTCAGGTGTTCACTGGAGCCCCTAGTGGTGGGGACAGACTTGGCCGCAGACTGACAGAGGGTCGTGAAGTGCGTACCGGCTGGGGGAAAACCCAGGAAAGCGGAGTGAGGTCCAGGCACGGGTCAAAGGCCGGCAGCAGACAGCAAATCCAATAAACCAAGCCGAGGTCAAGGGTCACGGGCAAACAGGAAGGTCGGTAAACACACCAGAGGTCGGGGTCACAAGAAACACAGGCAGGGTCCAAATCCAGGCAAGGGATCATACACGGGCACTCCAACAGAATATACAACGGACAGGAACAAGGCACAGAGCAGGTCAGCAGACTGGAAACAGAAGCTATAACCGGCAGTGAGGCTGCAGACCTTCGATGTTTTGATCCCCGAGCCGCTTAGTTATCACTTTTGCCTTATGACAAAGTGCTCCATCATGCTGGAAAAGGCATTGTTCATCACCAAACTGTTCTTGGATGGTTGGGAGAAGTTGCTCTTGGAGGATGTTTTGGTACCGTTCTTTATTCATGGCTGTGTTCTTAGGCATAATTGCGAGTGAGCCCACTCCCTTGGCTGAGAAGCAGCCCCACACATGTTTGGTCTCAGGATGCTTTACTGTTGGCATGACACAGGACTGATGGTAGCGCTCACATTTCCTTCTCCAGACATGCGTTTTTCTAGATGTCCCAAACAATCCGGAAGGGGATTCATCAGAGAGAATGACTTTACCCCAGTCCTCAGCAGTCCAATCCCTGTACCTTTTGCAGAATATCAGTCTGTCCCATATGTTTTTCCTAGAGAGTAGTGGCTTCTTTGCTGGCCTTCTTGACACCAGACCATCCACCAAAAGTCTTTGCCTCACTGTTCGTGCAGATGCACTCACAACTGCCTGCTGCCATTCCTGAGCAAGCTCTGCACTGGTGGTGCCCTGATCCCGCTGCTGAATCAACTTTAGGAGACAGTTCTGGTGCTTGCTCGATGTTCTTGGGTGCCCTGTAACCTTGTTCACAACTATTGATCCTCTTTCTTTGAAGTTCTTGATGATCTGATAAATGGTTGATTTAGGTACTACTAGCAGCAATATCCTTGCCTGTGTAACCCTTTTTGTGTTTTTGTGCAAAGCAATGATGACTGCACGTGGTTCCTTGCAGATAGCCATGGTTAGCAGAGGAAGAACAATGATTTCAAGCACCACCCTTATTTTTAAGCTTCATATCTGTTATTCTAACTCAATCAGCATGACAGAGTGATCTCCAGCCTTGTCCTTGTCTACACTCTCACCTGTGTTAACGAGAGAATCACTGACCTGATGTCAACTGGTCCTTTTGTGGCACGGCTGAAATGCAGCATAAATGTTATTTTTGGGATAAAGTTCAATTGTCATGGCAAAGAGGGACTTTGAAATTAATTGCAATTCATCTGATCACTCTTTATGACATTCTGGAGTATATGCAAATTGTCATCATAAAACTGAGGCAGCAGACTTGAAAAATAATATTTGTGTCATTCTCAAAACTTTTGGCCATAACTGTACTACTGCCCAATCAGAAGCATGGCTGATCCCTGCACTAATTAGCTCCCAGAGGTTTGTTGATCAATTATTCTAACTGCACACGCGCGCCTGGCTGTTTGATAGCTTGCCGGACATGACGGCAGTGGAGAGAGAGCTTCCCGGTTGCTTGGACCGGAAGTGACGTCCTGGCAACAGCTGGGGCAGTGGATAGCGGACGGGCCGTTACAGTAAAAATAAATTTTTGGGCTAAAAAGGCACACCAACTATACTGGGAATGCAGCCCCTTCTCCTCTACTTGTAATTCATAAAATATGCCACCTCACAACCCTAAAATTGTCTTCCATTTGAGTGCAAAATCAGGTGCATTACTGTGGCTATGCTACATTCAGCAGGAAATGCACCAATCCACCCAGTTTTTCCTATAATAAGAGACAGTTATGTACCCCTGTAGTTGCTGCTATCTGAAAGGGCGCAACCATGTAGAAATAGACACATTGGGCTTGATTTATTAAGGAAAGGAAAGCAAAAAAAAGTAAGAGTAACTTTGCACACCTTGGCAAAACCATATTGCATTGGAGGGGGGGGGGGTAAATTTAAAATGTGATTGCAGATTTATTTATATAATTGGGGTAGGGCATGTCCTAGATCAACTTTAAATTTCAGTGTACAAATAAAGCTATCAATTATTTGAGTGCTACCTGAAAAAAACAGCCAGGTGTTTATCTTATGTGCAAAATAATAAACTAATTTGCACCCCTTGCATTATAACATGGTTTTGTCCAGTAGAACACTTACTTATTTTCTTGCCTTAGTTTTCTTAATGAATCAGGCACATTGTGTCACAAGGAAAAGGAATAAATAGTATGTTCTCTGTGTACCACATTTTACCCATTTTTACTTTTGATACACTAAAATGCCACTTAGCAAAGGGCCATATATTTTTGGCTATAAGAAGGTATATTAAAATAATAGCAGCAACTTTGGGCCTGATTGAGAGGTAAGCCCACCGAAAAGATGAAAATTTGCACATTGGCAAAACCAAGCTTTGTTGCATGGGAGCAAATTAAAATGTGTGGACAGATTTTGAGTTGGGAAGGGACAGTGTCCTAGCTTAACTCTAACTCACAGTGTAAAAATTAAGTTGCCCAGTATTTGTGTGCTATATTCAGAGGTAGGCAGTATTTTCCCTGCATGCAAAATATGCATTTGTGGTACTTGCATTGCAACATTTGCTCCTCATTTTAAATCAGGCCCTTTGTTTCCTTATTCAGTATTAACAGCACATCAAATTTTAATTATTTCATGACATTTTCTCTATCAAATAGAGGAAGTTGCTTTTGTAAGACTCCAGTGCTTTTTTTGCCAAGGAGATAATGAATTTAAACAATCATCGTGGAATGAAAAATATTGAGGTAATCTCTAAAAAGAGGCAACATAATTCATTATTTCAAAGGCAAATGTGAAACAAAATGTAATAGTTCAAACATTTTATGGTGAATAATTACATCTGAATTGAAATATACAAATTAAATATATTTCAGAATTTTAATATTATAAATTTCTCATGTTGCCATAAACTAGAAAGTAAGAAGTAAGATTTACAACTGGGTTTTAAAAGTACATTCCAGGGAAATAATAGTTCAAGAAAATACAATGAATTATAGTTTTATTTTTTGTTGTTTGATTGCTAACATTTATGTCTGCCTGTAGCTAAAAGCCCTACAATTGAAGACATTTTCCTTAAGAGCAATTTTTGCAGGAATAATAAAACAGTCAATCCTTTTAGTGTCTCTTTTGTATCTAATATTATTGCTCTGTCCGTTTTGTTTGCTAGGATGTGATGTTTTCATTTATACCACATCAAGTAGGAATCTTTAAAGTGAAACAAGTGGTAGATATTTTGGGTTCCACATTAGATGATAATTTGCTGCCTTTAAAAATGAAAGCCTTTCATCAAAAACAGCTCACTTTTACAGCGGTCTGCAACCCTTTAACCAAGAAAATTGTCATGAAAATTAACTCAGGTAAGTATTTTTAAATTCTTTTTCAAGTGCTATTGTTCTGTATTCTAATGAATCATCTATAGAGATATTATCACTTGTAAGTATGAATGTGCCTTTTATTGTATACACAGTGGGCCTGAGTCATTATCTGCAGGGAGCAGCAAAACCCCACACAGATAAGCTCTGCATACACCTGTAGTCAAGAAAGGCCGGATGTCCAGATACGTGACTTATTGACAGGTGTATTTTGACTCTGTTCTGCTGTACTGCACAGGGCACTGCTTGATACGTATCTGTCATTTCCTGCAGTAGCTGGCGGGTCCTCGCCGGTCCTGCCGACACAATTACACTGTTTAAATAACTAAAAAAAACAGCATAGCCCCCCTTCCCCTTCCAACCTGATTTACTCTTGTGCTGCCAGCCTAGTGTTAGTAGTAGCAAAATCGGGGGGACAAAAATCGTGAGCTCCCCCTGATTTTAATGCAACAAGTCCCAGGCTGGTCAGCACAGAGCTGTATTTCCTAGAAAGTTGGGGTCCGCAAAAAAAGTACATAGCCCTCCGCCCCAAGGGTAACCAGCCCAGTGCTGAAAGCACTAGGGCTCTTCCCACACCCCTGGGTGGTGAGTGTGGGGTAATAAAAATGAGTGTAGTAAAAAATAACCATTTTAAGTGGGTGCTCTACAGGTCTCAGCAAGCCTAGGCTGCCATTAACAGTCTGGGCAAGCTGGTGCTTGAAGTACTACAAGCACCAGCATACCCACAGCAGTCACTTGTTCCAGCATGCCATGGCAATCGGGGCCTGCAGTGACCTGTAGTGCCCCAATCCATAATTTAAGTAACTCACAAACCTGTATGCAGCCACAAAATGTTATTTACAAATAAACAGCCCCAGTAATACTTACCAACGTATGTCTTCATCTGTAAACGATCCAAATCTTGTAATCTTTTAATACACATGACGTTTAAAAATAAAAAACATAAAAATTATTACAAGCGTGTTACAAAAAAAAAAATCTTTGTTCCTTTCAGCTTGAAACAATTCTCTGGAACCTGGGTCAACTCGGGTCTCAGTGAAAATTATTGAATGTTAAAAAAAAAAATCAACATCACAAGAGAAGTCAATCAAAGCTCCTCTTGTGATGTTGCCAGGGAGTCCCGGGCAGACCCAGGTTCAGTGTGAACCTGCTCGGGAGGCTCTGTCACCCGGCAATATCCCGGGTTCATGTACCCGGGACGGCAATGTAAACGCAGCATCATTAGACAGCTCCAGCTTAAAAAACGCTAAATGCAGGGTTTTTTTAATCTCTTATTGCTTTAGCAAAGGGTGGAAAAGTAAGACCTTCTTATCTTTATAAGCAAGCAAGTACAGCTAACCATAGTTTATTGACCATTTTCTTTCTATTTTGTGAAATGGACATTAGTCATATCCCAAATCTAACACCGTGCACAAGTTTTTCGAGAGAAGAAACTTAGAAGCAGTGAATTTTTATTTTATTGTTTATAATAATTTTTTAAAATATGTCCTGCACATTACAGAGTGCTTTACAATCAGATGTTTATTCATCCATATCAGGCCCCATCCAAGTGGAGATTACAGTTGAATTCCCTACCATAGGCACATACATGGACACACTGGAGCCATTTTAGTAAGCTAGTTAACCTGATAGTATATTTGTGGTGTGCCAGAGGAAACCAGAGCAGCTAGAGAAAACCAATGTGAACATTGGTAGAACATATAGTCTCCATGGAGATAGCTTCCTAGTCGGCATTGATTTGAAGGCCCCAGTGCTGCAAGACAACAATATTAACCACTGTAACACTATTCTGCCAAAATATATAAAAATAATCGGTAATAAAGACAATGATGGCTCACAACACAAAATGTGGCACCTGGCTGACTGTTTCTGTGAACAGTTAGGATTGTGTCTGTTCTCCTACTGGTTGGCATTATATTTAATGACGAGTGTATAACATATAAAATAATTAAGCTCCATTTGTCCAGCCTATTATACAGCCCCAGTTGTACATAGTATAATAAAGTTCAATTGAAGATCATTTAATGGTCTCCAGAATTGATCAACATTTAACAGAATGTCAATAATGGAATTCAACCCCTTTATTGTCCAGATTAGAACATAAAATAGACATGCTGTTTATAATAGACACTGGGGCAGCATGGTGGCTAAGTGGTTAGCACTGCTGCCTTACAGCACTGGGGTCATGAGTTCAATTCCCAAGCATGGTCTTATCTGTGAGGCATTTGTATGTTCTCCCCATGTTTGCGTGGGTTTCCTCCGGGTGCTCCGGTTTCCTCCCACACTCAAAAAAAAACCTGCACTGCGGAATTAGTGGCGCTATATAAATAAATGGTAATAATAATTAATAATATTTTGCATTGTGTTTTACAGATCCTAACTCTCCAGCATATAATTCAAACTCATTGCACATAATTTAGTCCCCAAAAGCATCTGGATTGTAATACAACTACCTAATTGTCCAGGATATTATGTAGATCCCCAATTGTTCAATCTATAATACAACCCTTAATAGTATATTGTGTCGTCCCTCACATTCCCAAAGTTCAGGATAAATCATCCCAGGGGTCCAATCAATCCACCAAAACTACCACAACATCATAGTCCCAACGCCACAACTCTGTCCGTGGCATTACTCCAGGCTATAGACGAGCCCACATACCTCCCCACTCCTAAATATGTCCCTGATGACAGTGTTGCACAGAATACACAATCATCAAAGACATGAGAAGTGAAGGACAATTTCAGGAGAACTAAACAATGAATGAGCTAATCCGTGTTCTTGCTTAATGCTCTGGGAAAAAGAGCTCTTTTGTAAAATACCACTATTTTTGTGTAATCCTTTTTCATTGTTTAAACTGCCCTTGCATTTTGCATATATGCCCTATTATAATCTTCTTGTACAAATGATGAAAATTTGTTTTATTAAACTCTCACATACTATTCCCCTCCTTTGCTCTCTAATTAAGCTTTATAACTGCTAGATATTTATGGGTTTTCTTTCTTAAAGGTTACAGGATTCAGACTTGCAGTACTTGGTAATTGATGCTACAGCACTGCCAGGCATAAGATTCTCATATCAAGTAGGCAAAGATATTTCAGCCTGGGTCCATTGCATTGACCTATTGGCATACCTGGTAAACTGAACCTACCAGATATATGCTTAGGCTATTTGGTCATTGGGGTATAAGGAATTTAAATGACCAAGTTAAAACATGAAGGAATTGTCTTTTAATGTAACCTAAGAACATAACATAGTAGACTAGGCTTGATCACACTAGCATGGACTTATCTATTCACAAAAAAAAAAACAAGTTTATTATACTTTGTTTTATATGTTTTATTTTGTTTTAGTATGTTCATTGCCTTCTTTCCTAATGAGGCCAAAAGGTAATTTCTGAAATTTGGTGCAAATGAAATGATGCTGTAATCTGTAGCCACCAATCAAACCCTGTCATAGCATTTAGTTTTGGGTGGACTTCAATATGTTATGATAGAAAACATAGTTCTATTTACCTGGAGCAGTGTATATGAGAAAATAGTTAGCGTTTATTCCACAATGTGTGTAAATGAGTATTTCACAAAGCATGTATAAAGTCCACTTATCCAAATGACCCTCAAATGCCGCTGCAATTATAGGTATGCAAGTATCCTGTACACCGATTACTTCCACTCCAATCTCATTGGCCACAGAGGTGGAATATAGTTGATTGTTGGATACCAGGGCGTAAATGTATCAAGCTGAGAGTTTTCCGGCGGGTTTAAAAAGTGGAGATGTTGCCTATAGCAACCAATCAGATTCTAGCTATCATTTTGTAGAATGTACTAAATAAATGATAGCTAAAATCTGATTTTTTTCAAACCTGCCGGAAAACTCTCAGCTTGATACATTTACCCTCAGGAGTGCTATTAGCCACATGAAGAGATTTATCTTCTCAAAATGCATAGTATAAATGGTACTGGATATCTGGCCCGGGTTGGCTGTCCTATGGATGTGATCGGAAGCGTCCAAAAGTGCTTGTATTCTTTATTAACGTTCAATCGAATATGAGTGTGATTTTGTTGTTTTTAATTCAATTATTTTACATGTTATCTATTTTGTTACTTATGGCAGCACAGTCCTAATATCCAATGATCAGTTTCCTGGGTTATAATGTTGTACTTGATCCTGCAGGTCCTGTAAACTGTCCATTGGTCCAGGGATTCTTTCACTATTGCTTTCTTTTTTCAAATAATCAGCCTTGTTGTCAGTGTTGCTCTGTTAACTTTCCATACCTGCTCTCATGAGACTAAGGAATGGGGCGAGATCCACACCTTCATAAATAAAACTATGTATTCTGCCATAGCATAGTTTTAGATGTAGATATCCTTTATGCTAATTTAGGCACTGTGTTTGCATCCACTGACAATTACTTAGAAATCTCACTTTGTTTATCAGATAATGTTAGGGCAATATTATAACAAGGGCATGTAATAATTTGTGTTTTAAGACAATATTGTAAGCAATGAGCTTGACTGTTTGCCGTTTAAAATAAATTCCATTTACTTGATGGTAGATAATAACTTTAGTTTTGATGCAAATTGTTGGAACTTTTGGAAATTGTTGCAAGTTTTTATCTTGTGAAAGTTGGCAGAACAATCCTAGCTTTTCTGTCTTTTATATCTGTGTAGAATAGCCTTTTCATCTTCATCATTATCATTTATTTATATAGCACGACTACTTCCGCAGCACTGTACAGAGAACTCACATCAGTCCCTGCCCCATTGCAGCTTAGTCTAAATTCCCTAATATACACACACACAGGGAGATTAAGGTCAATTTAATAAAAGCCAATCAACCTACCAGTATGTTTTTGGAGTGTGGGGGGAAACCGGAGCACCCGGAGGAAACCCACGCAAACACAGGGAGCACATGCAAACTCCACACAGATAAGGCCATGGTCAGGATTCAAACTCACGACCCCAGTGCTGTGAGGCGGTCTTAACCACTAAGCCACCGTGTCTTTTTACATCTAATGTTTATTTTTTATATACAGGCATAACCCCTTTGGTTTCTAACCCCACTGGACAGTTTGTCCAAGCAGCGCCTCAAGAGACATCAGTTTTTATTGGATCCACAAGAATTGCCACTTTGAATGCAGCTAAAACAAACATACATGATCACCAGAAAGCAAGTAGTGTAGACAAAGATGTGCAGGTGGCATTTCCAAATGATCGAACTGCAAGCATACGACCTAGTGACCGTAAAACACAGTACAGGTATGTCAAAAAGCCTTTTCTACTTATATGGAAATAGAATTTGTGTGACTGCGTATGACATCTACAGTCTTAAAATGGTAAAAAGCGGTAAAATGCAGTGATGATGAATGTTTGCATACTTTTAAACTTGATAACTATGCTGTTCAAGTATACACCTTTTACATATCAATTATCTCTTATGCACATGGGTGATTTTTACTCATCCGTAGTAAATTATGCTTTCAAGCACTTATATAAACGCTAGGCATTCTTCACTAAACACCGCGTCGTTCTAGAGAACTCCTATGTGTACAGTGGGAATGTTCACCAATGGATACATGATCCCTAACCATCAGTGCCTTCACATAAGCTCTTAAACAAAGTGTAATAAAACATCACGCACACCTGAAAACTGTCCATGTGTACAAGACTTAGAGACTAAAGAGCCAATTTATCAAAATGACAAAATCCCCTATTGGCGACGAACACTGGTGTTTTTGCAGACAATAAGGCTTCGTTTCGCTCAGTCCTATGCATCAAATAGTTACTAGCAGCAATAGTGGTAACACCCAGAGGCGGTAAAAATTTGTCTTTACATGGAAAGGAAACCCTATTTAACAAGGATGTTGGCGTTCGGTACTTGTTCAGTTATTACCATTTCAAGAAGAAATACTTTTTTCAGTGTTTAATGGTTAATGGAGTGGTAAATTAATCCTTATTGCTCTGGACAATTATGAGTAAGCTTCATCCGTCTCTACGAGGTTTTTGATAAATTGCACAATAAGAGATATTTTATCTGCAGTAAATGGTGATAAAAGAATAGTTTAGTGTACAAGTAGTACTTGCTTGAATTTAAATTGTAACTTGTCAATAATGTCAAATGTTTCAGCAAAACGAAAAAAAAAGAATAAAGTAATACATATAATTCTGTTCCATAATGTCCATAGTTTAAAAACATATTTACTTGAAAGCCCTACATGTTCTCTTGGGTAGCGTAAAAAAGTTCACAGTTCATTGACAGTGAAAATGTGAACAATGGGGAGGCATTACCCTAAGTTACCCTAAGTCTGGCACAGAATTAGGGTATTGAAAGGTTAGGCTTGTCAGATCTCTCATGTCAGGAACTCTTTAGCCAGTAGGCATAAACCAGCTTGAATGACTTATAGTCATTTACATCACTGCCTACCTCTCGCTAGCAAAAACAATGCAATCCCTGTTTATTCTTTGAAATAACTGTTAAATGAGATGTTCTCCCATATTAAATAAATATTAAATATATATATGTTTAATTGCAATCTCTGCTCCTCCAGCTAGCAGAATGACAACTCACCCCTATGCAAATGTATAATTAATTATTCTCCTCCTGTAGGAAGAATTGTCCCATGGAGGGGGATGTAGAATATCCTAAATATTTCTGCTAGTTGAAAGGAGGGGTTGTGATTAAATATTTTATAGGGTGAACATCTTGTTTAAATCAAATGCATCTATCTTTATTTCTGGTGGGCTTAGTCTAACAGTCCCTCAGCTTAATTTTCTGTCCATGGGAAGCCCTGACAATTATACGTTATAATTGTCAGGGCTTCCCATGGACAGAAAATTAAGTGACAGTAAAGCACAGTACAGGTATGTCAAAAAGCCTTGTCTACTTATATGGAAATAGAATTTGTGTGACTGAGTATGACATCTACTGTCTTAAAATGGTAAAAATCTGTAAAATGCAGTGATGATGAATATTTGCATACTTTTAAACTTGATAACTATGCTGCTCAAGTATACACCTTTTACATATCAATTATCTCTTATGCACATGGGTGCTTTTTACTCATTTTTTTAGCTTTTAGCTTTTTTTTAGCATATATAGTACAGTTATAATTTATAACTGTACTATATATGCCAGATAATCACAAAGGTATGGGAAAGGGAAATGCTTCTCTTCAGATGTTGTTGATATCTTATGAAATACCAATGTATTTAGGAAAGTTACTACTCCCTTCTTATCCTTCTTGACCTCTCTGCTGCCTTCGATACCGTTGACCACGCACTCCTTTTGCAAACTCTCGAATCTATAGGCCTATGTAAGACAGTCCTCTCCTGGTTTTCCTCTTACCTCATCAACCGCTCATTCTCAGTCTCTACTCATGATTCTACATCACCCCCTCTTCCCCTACCTGTTGGCGTTCCTCAAGGCTCCATTCTTGGCCCCCTGCCCCTGCTTTTCTCCCTCTACACCTCCTCCCTTGGTGTCCTTATCCGCTCCTTTGGCCTCCAGTACCACCTCTATGCTGATGATACCCAAATTTATCTTTCATCCCCTGACCTCTCCCCTTCCCTTCTGTCTCGTGTCTCCTCCTGTCTCTCAGCCATCTCATCTTGGATGTCCCAACGCTTCCTTAAATTCAATATTTCCAAGACCGTGCTTATAGTCTTACCCCCTGCCAGGACTCTCCCACATCCCCCCTCTCTATTTCTGTTAATAACACTACCCTTGTTTCTGTCTCCCAAGTCCGATGCCTTGGGGTCATCCTTGATTCCTCCCTCTTATTCAAGCCTCACATTCTGTCCCTCTCAAAATCCTGCTACTAACACCTTCGGAATATATCTAAGATACGTCCCTTTCTCACCACGGAAGCCACGAAAACCCTTGTTCACTTGCTTGTTATCTCTCACCTTAACTACTGTAACCTCCTTCTCTCTGGCCTACCTTATTCTCGCCTTGACCCTCAAGTCTATCCTCAATGCTGCTGCCCGCCTCATTTTTTCTCTCCCGCCGCTCTGTATCTGCAGTCTTCCTCCAACAGTCACTACATTGGCTCCCCATACCCTACAGAATTAAATTTAAACTCCTCACCATCACATTTAAAGCGCTTAGTCAATCTTCCCCTCCCTACATCTCCAATCTCATCTCTACCTACACTCCTACCCGCCCCCTCCGCTCTGCCTCTGACCGCCGACTCACTACTTCACTGATCACCTCCTCTCACTCTCGTCTTCAGGACTTTGCCCGGGCTGCTCCCCTGCTGTGGAACGATCTTCCACGTTCCATCAGGTTAGCATCTACTCTCAAAGGCTTCAAGCGTCCCCTTAAGACTCATTTCTTTATTCAAGTCTATCAGTCCTCCTCCTATCTTCCTTGTCCTGGCTCTCTCCCTCAGTTAGTACCACCCTATTTGTGTCTCCCCCTTCCCTTTTAAGATGTAAGCTCTCAGGAGCAGGGCCCTCTTTCCTTGTGTGCTCCTTCTACTGTTCCTTCACCCTCTGTAGCTCTTGGCCTGCTTCGCTAGCCCTGTTTTCCCTATTTTCTTAAGCTTCGGCCTTCTTCTCGCTGATTTCTACCATTCCTTTCACTATCTGTCCCAGATATAATCTGATTTGCTTTACCCTGTCACCTGTGTTTGTATATATTTTTGTATCATGTTGTGTCTTGGTTCTGTTTTTTGTATATGTAATGTACGGCGCTGCGGACCCTTTGTGGCGCCTTATAAGTCAAAGATAATAATAAAAGTTAGGATGTATTTAGTAGACTTTAGTAATGATATTTTAATTACTTTATCAGCTACCGGGGAAGGGCTTTCTTTTAATATACTAAAATACCTACTGAATCTGTTATTCCACTCGACAGTTAAAAAGCTAACTAACCTAACACTGGTGAAAGAGGAGTAAAAGGCTAATTTTGTTTATATTCATTGTGATTTACAGTACCTCTGTCTGGAAATATTATGGCTATTCAAAATCTGTACATAAACATCTAAAACAAAACAAACGTCATACAAATGCTTAACATAATGTATAAAAATGGATGACCATGTGCTCCCTGCCATATACAGGTTGGACAGTAGCCTCACAAATGCCCTGATGAAGGTTGTTTACTAGCCTGATTTTCCATTCTCTTGGATGAAACCCAATCCAATTGCATTTTAATCTTTTTAGAATGCATTTAGGATGGGACCGCACACTGTGCAATAGTCAGTTAATTTCACCAAAAGTAACCAAATTAACCAACCTTATATGCATGTGTTCTGCCTGGATTCGTCTTTCAACTTCAACATTTAGTTTCCTAGTTACCCTTTCCTTTCTAGATTATTGGTATGTGGCAACAGCTGCCTAATGTTTGAGACTAGTGCATAGCAGAGCTGTAATTTACCAGAACCTTTCCTATAAATAGCTTGAATTATTCCATGCCCTTTAAGCACAGAAACTGATTTCAGAAATTAAATGAGACTCTCTTGATAAGTCGTCTATGATTAATCAAATATAAATAATAAGAATTGTTTGAGGTATCACTAGTTGTACTCCATAATAAATACCACTATAAATACTGTTCTTTCCTGTGATGGATGTGGGAGGAGCATGCTAAGTAGACCAAGATTCTTTGAGTTCTGGGATTTTTGTGGTATAACCAAACATTGCTCGTAGACCTTCACAATTATTTATATGCCATCAAAAGAATATTACGTCACTGTCTAATTAAATAAATTAGATTACTATTTTGTGCCAATTGAGAGAAACTTCATATGCCTGGTGAGCAATGTCCAAACGGTTGGCTTTCTGAACATTGTCAATGCTACCACGTCTTATTCAAGACCTTCCCAACAGAGTGCCAGGTCACATTCCACCACTGTACTTGTTTCTAATCAGAAGGCTAAAATAGGCAAATATTTCCACAATAAGTAAGAGGCTCACCTTAGTTAACTCAATGTACCCATACACAGCTTGGATCTTTATCAAGAACAAAAATGACAAAATGACTAGGTGCACACTTGGATCAAGTTGTATTGTTTTTATGAATGTTTTTTTTCTGTGTGTTTTTTTTTTTTTTAATATGCTCAAAAATTAGGACTATTTTCACCAAAATTGAGCGATATAACTATGTGGATCCAGATTATGCACACACAGAAGATGAAGAAAAGCTAAAACAAGCTCACAAGGACTACTATACCAATTATATCAAAAGCAGAAGACAAAGGCGTCTGAAAGAAGAAAAGGATAGGTAGGTTGTGTTTGAGTGGACATTCATAATTGGTCCTGTCATTTCATTGTGTGTCACAGTACTGTTTCTGTTTCTTTGTCAAAATTTGTCCCTAAGAAAAAAATAACTTTTTGTAGGGAATTTCAAGAAGTGGACAATGATGTGGATATTGGCATTACACCAGCAGCAGGCCTCCAGCCACCCAGTATTTCAGTTGCAGAATGCGTTACCAAGCAACAAAAGACTAAAGCTGCTCCCTTGATGAAGGGCCGCATGCTAACTACTAGCCAGCTGGCTGCTGGAGTGTCTAGATCGGTAACACGAGAAGTAAGTGCTTTACACCTTAATCTATGAGTAACTGTATATTTACAAGACACTTTAAAGTATGCATTATGTTTACTATTGAGTGCAAAACCAGGTTATATAGATTCACCAGTACTGGGGCTTGCAAAACAGCATTTGCCCAAAAGTCACATTTATGTTGAAAACAGGTATAATGTTTCATTTTGGATCTCTATTATGTCCTGAGCTGCTAACGGCAGCAAACTTCTGGGAACTTCAATTACATTTTGTTTTCTATGTAAACCTGTTAACATGAGAAACATGCATATTCAGTGACTGGTAAAAGTCACATTTCTTATCCTTGTTTACTTTATACAGATGCTACATGGGGGAGGTTAGGGACATGCAGCTCTATATTGATAGGAAAGAGGGGAGTAAAAAATATTTCTGTTTTGAATGCTAATCAAGCAATGCTAACATTCTAACTATATTATTTTGATTCCAACAAGAGCTCTCCCAGATGCTTAGATTTTGAAGAAAGAGACATGGGAAAGTGTATGTATGAAGTAGTGCGTAAAGAGGGGCTTAGTGGAAGCTTAGTGGATCCAGTCCTTCCTTGCTAAATGCAGGCTAAGTGGTATGAACCTCGTATTGCTTTTACGTGCAGGACAGAGATTTTGTGTTGTGGGACAAAATATCTAAATGAGGTTTAAGAGATGGAGATGGGATATTTCTGGTTTAGCCCTTTTCCTCCTCTCCACAAAATGTCATTTTTACACATCGTTATAAGTGGGAAGGCTAAGTTGTTTTACTATACTTTATTGAGATGTCTTCAGCACCAACAATGTGTATTATATATAGGAAAATATATTTTTAAAAAAATGGAAAAATAACCCACACATTAAAATATACAAATGGGACAAATAAAGTGAAGAAACCTCTGTTGTCCCCCTACTCCTACTCTTATGATTTATTTAAAACAGATAATTGAGGCTTCCATAAGCAGTATTTCAGGAAGAACGAAACATAACTTATATTCAATTAGGGGAATAGTATACAAGTGATAATAGGCAGGACCTTAAAGGGAGTGTCTACTTTTACTAGCATGCATAATTCCCTTGTTGGACCTTAGTTGGTCACATAAAAGAGTGGGGTACGAATTTATAGAAGTGCTATAAACGACAGGCAGTAGGACGAACCGAAAAAAAACTAAACTCACTTGACCGACTCATAATAAATGATGACTGACCTTAACAATGACAAAACAAGTCTCCGACAGTGTGCTAACAAATCACGATCAGCAGTAAGAACGGCAGCCTGTTTGACATCAATTTAAATTGCGACCTCTATATCAGTATTTTTAAAGTGGCAATGCTGGGTCCCCAACCTTATTCTTATTCCTAACCCTAACGCTAAGCCTAAGTGTAAAAGTTAGGTCGGCTGAAAAGCGGCATCGCCGCTTTAAAAATACTTATATAGAGGTCGCCATTTAAAATGATGTGAAAACACGTTGCCGTTCTTACTGCTGATCGTGATTTGTTAGCAAACTGTCGGGGACTTGTTTTGTCATTGTTAAGGTCAGTCATCATTTATTATGAGTCGGGCAAGTGAGTTTAGTTTTTTTGGTTCGTGGTAGCCACTATCCAGTGGCGCACGCAGGGGGGGTTTCTGAGTCTCCAGAAACCCCCCCTCCCTCCGCTAACGAAGTGCCCACAGTGGCACTGTCCTATACAGCAGCCGCGGCGCTGTCAAAGAAGCGTCCGCGGCGGTGCTGTATTGTATACAGCACCGCCGCGGATGCTTCTTGGATAGCGCTGCGGCTGCTGTATAGGACAGTGCTGCCGAAACGGGGCTGTTTTTTTGGGGGTTTTTTTTGGCCCCTGCTATTGGTGTTATCGGCACTGCTAAAGTGGCTACCACCGACATAAAGAGTTTGGATAGAGGCAAAGTGGTAAGTGGACGTGCATCTATATATGCACAAAGCGATCAAATCGGCACAGTTGCACTAAATTAAATGTCCGCCACCTTTGATTATTTTGCGGTTAATAAATTACCTTTAATTACAGGATTCAGGAGAGATATTTTTGAGCCAGAATAGAATACAATGTTCAGATATTAGAGGGTGTCCAAACCTCTGTGATCATCCTACCATAAAATTACCAGTTTATTTTCTAGGATTATAGTAATATATTTAGATTTTTTTCCTTTAGATCAATGATGGCCTGAATGCAATTCCTTGCACTTCAAAAGAGAAAGAAGACTGCAGTCTAAGTCTCACACCTCAGCAACTTTATCACGTAGTTATCGGTAAGACTTGACATGTGAAATGAAAGGCTTCAAGCAATAATTGTTCTTTTAAGAGTATATTGAAACTTAAAACGTTCAACTATATATATAGCAGATGAAAATGAATATAGGAATTGCTTGAAGTAGTTCAGGAGGTAACTTTTAGTTTTTTTTTAGTACACAACTAAATAAAAATGCACATTTTTAAGGTTTTAACAGTTAGTTAGTTTATATTTATTTATATTTTGGTACATTTTGCAGGTCCTTCTACAATAGACCTTGGAGAAGTCTGTGTGCGCTCTACATCGGTTAAAGAAATGAATGTCATAAATAGTCTGCCCACGTACATTTGGGTTCAGGTAGAAATTGATTGTGATGAGCTGCAGCAAACAAGCCCACTGTCTCATGTTGTGCCACCAATGTCAAAGACTGAGATCCCGGTTGTTTTTGAAACAAATTCATTGGGAAAATTTAAAAAGTAAGGAACAATATAGTTTTTAAAAAACTAAGATGGCTTTGTTGTGTTGTAAATGTATAGTATTTCCATCATAAAGTTATTATTTAGGGTGTTTTACAATTGATGCCAGTGGTGGGTTCTTACATTTTGAGCTATGGAGGCAGGGCTGGTGAAGAGTATTTGGTTATCTAAGTATATTATGAAGAAGAACTGTTTTTGGCGATGGGTTTGTTGAGGGTCCAGGGTGAACCTAGAGATCCATCTAAACACCTTTACCCTGGAAAATATTTGTACCCAACTTTGTTCTGAATAGGCAGCTCTCTTTCCCAATGTAAAATTACGGGGTCAACAAATCCCTTGTACCTTTTACAATTTTTGGAAACCTTGCTTCCACAGAGAGACATGGCGACAGAGGAGGTAGTGCTCATGGCGATATCCCAGGACAAAGCCAGTGGTTAATAAAATGTCGAAAAACATTTATAGAAGCTACTGTTAGAACCAAGGTGTTTCAAATATGCTAAGGTGTATTCCGTTATGCAAAGTCCTTTTATTTTGTAATCCCAACATCTTATTGTTATAAATCACTGTATGTTTACGTGAACAATTGTTAGAGGAGTCAAAAATAGAGGAAATAATGGTAAATTTTCTTATGTTCAACACAAGTGGTGATAGATTAGCAAAGCCCTTAAAGGCTGAAGAGTAAAACACAGTAGTCTCAACAATCAGAAATTATAGTACTGTAAAGTCTCAATACCACAGGAGTCAAGGTCACAGAAGTGCGGGCAAACTTAAACTGGAAGCCTGGGTACTTTATAATATTGCTTCAAGTTTTAACAACTTGGCAGGCTTGAATGAAGATGAAACAGTTTCTGAGAGTCAGGGTTTTATACCAGTAGTTCAATACAACTAGTGCAGCAGGGGCGAGTGCATAGATGAGAAGCTGGAAGAATCTAAGATATAACAGCCCTGGGAAATCAGTCACCGAATAAAGCTGAAATCAAACAGGAAGCAGCCAAGATCAGGAACCCAAAGGGATTCAGGATACCAGAATACAAACTGGTGGGATACTGGAAGACTGACTTGGTAAGGCTGGAGTTCAGAGAATCAGTCTGTACACAAGAAAAAACAATGACCAGCAATGAGCAATGCAAGGGGCTACATAATTATTTCATTCCTGACAGCCCAAAGTTTATCCTTCGATACCATTTATTGAGAGTATGCAGATGAATCAGTGTGTCCATTACAGGAAGGACAGATCATTATGTGGGGCTGCAGCTTTTTCATGTCCTCAAAAACTAGAGCCATTTTGAAATGACCTGCACTTTAACGGGTCAATAATGTATGTTTTATCATCGCTTTATAGGATGGGTAACCTAGATCTTGACCTCTGCAAGAAGATTCTCCCTTTCGGTCTTCTCTATATAAAATTTAAAATCCTCAGTTGCACTGCTATAAGAAATGTTTTAAGGACAAAAATTGGTATAGTATGAAAGAAGTACATGAGTCTGGGAAGAATCAGCACTTTGACTGATGTAATATACCCCAAGCCCAACTGGGATATTTGGTGATATTCCCTATTTAAATTTAACTCAACGAGCTGTGGGAACTGAATTCCTGGTATTTAAGAGAACTGCATTGCTAGGACTACTTTTACCTCTATTGTAAAGTCTGTAGAAGTATAGGAGAAATATGAAAGAGAAGGAGAGGAGTTTTATTTTATCTAATTTTAGGTAATGAAAGGCTGTGTTGTATCTAACATAGCGCGTAGAGCAGCAACAGAGCTTTAATAGTCCGTCATCAGTGAACACACCTAGTTTATGGTCTGTGCCATAGATAGCGTGACCTTTAATGACCAGAGATGATCTAATTTAATCAGCTAGAGGTTACATTGCTAATGTGATTATTATAGGAAACAAGGGACTCCTTGTCGTGTACGATTAGTAGTGAGAAACCTCACAGTTGAAGCCTCTGGCAGAGGAGTACAATTCCTAGGATAGCCTTTAGAATAAAACGCTCTACTTCTGCTTTCTGGAGCATGACAGTTAGATAGGACCAGTGAAGATGGTCAAATGCCAGTTCACCCTCTGGAGACATTAGCAGTCAAACAATTTGAGTGGCAGATGCTGATGTAATTAAACTAATTAGTCTACATGTTTTATAAACAGGTTATCTACCACAAATAAAACCCACTTGATCAATATAAATGAGTTTTAGAGCAATTATTTGTAGTGTTGTAGCAATGACCTTCACATAAAGTTTTAGGTTTGAATATAAAAGGACAGTCGGTGTATAGTATGTGCAATTAGTCTTTCGTTAATTTAGGTTTACAACTGCAGACAGACTTTTATTCTAGGAGAGCACCACCTTCTAAATAATCATTTGAAATTATGAAAGGTGCGTACAACTTGAAATATAAGGTGGTCCATTATTTAAAAGAAATCTGGTTGCTGCTTTGGCAATATACTGTATATATTAACTTGAGTGTACAACTAATCATTGTGTGCTATTAAGTATAAGGTAATAGCTTGCAGTGCCAACAATCTCTTTACTCAAAGGTGAAGTCCTAACAATATTGCAACTCTGTTATGTTTAGTGGGGTCATATTATGTGTTGGTATTTTTTACCTGAAAATTGTGGAGCTTTTAATACTGCAAACTGAGTTTCTTGTATCTTTACTACAGCTCCTTTGAGATCATGAAATGACTTAAGAAGTAAATTTTTCTTTTGTGTCGGGTTAAGTTTCTTTTACTTTGAAAGACATTTTTTACTCTGATTCATCATGAAACATTTAAGTACACTTCTGATTGTTACCATAATAACAATAAAAAAAACGAATTCACATTTGCTTTATTCTCAGAGCGTTATGAGAGGGCAAGTACTCTGAGAATTTATTCTCCAAGTAATCTGTGCGTTCACCTAGGTCATCTATGTCCGCTCTCATCGCTTTGAGTGTGGAGCATATGTCAACCTGGAGTTTTGCTAACTGCTCTTTCATGGCTTCTGTGGTGACATTAATAGGTTCTGTAAAGCCCTCTATAGCTATTCCTATGTGTGGCTTGTCGCTCTTTCCTACTTTCCCGGGTTCCTATGATAATGAGAAGGCAGCGTTCTTACTGGCTCCATTATGCTCTCTTACTTACCACTATCTTCTTGGCTGCAAGTAATGTGTGACAGGTTATGGAGAATTACTTTTATTTATTATTTGAGACATCTGTGCCCATTGAGAGTCTGGGCATCAACGTGCTCGCTTTTTTGTGTTAATACAGATATCAAGTTTGCTTTAAATCATAAACACTTATTTGAAATATATTTGTTTTCCCTCAGTTATTTAATGTTTAATGGAAATTGTTCATACATCAATATAATGCTTACAGAGCAGATGTACTGTAGCGGTATCAATGCAAATCTGGAACATGATTTACTGCTAAAAGGTGAAGCAGTCAGAGAGCTGAACACTAATGTGAAAATTGCTGCCAGTGAGGAATTAATATTCCAAAAGCTGCATAAAAAAGGTTTGAGACTCCAGAGTGCCTTACAGCATCTCACTGCTTAGTTTTTGTTTAATAGTCACAAGTGTTGTCATGTACTATGTAATATGTGCCTTTCTCCTTCTCATCTTGAAGATTCATTAACATTGTGCAACCTCCTTAATTCACCCCAAAATGTAATCAGTAGCAACACCCCATAGCAGGACCCCCACATATAAGTACTTTAAAGACGTTATAGCCATGTAGGGTTTGTTGTTTGTTTTTTTTTTAACCACATGAAAACGTAAAGATTCAGAGGTCTCTTATTTTGTCATAAGCAGTGCTTTTTTTGTAAGAAAAAAATGTGCCGGAACTCACCTCTTTCTGCCCCCTCATTTTTGTGTAGCCCTCTTTATATACACAACAGCATCATTGTACTATGTGTATGTTATTTAATGTTACTGTAGGTACATTTTGCCCTTGCTATTACCTGCAATATTATATATGTTAGAAATATAAAAACTGTTGTCATATTGTATGAAAATAGCAGGACTGCAGAAACCATTTTGCTTGTGTTAGCTACGGTATTGTCCATTGTTACAAGGTGTGGCTTAGAGCTGACGCTTGTTAGTAATGCAATCAGAATGATATCTGAGTGACTGCTTGTGTCTGAACCGTGAATCAGGCCTTTCGTGTGAAGCTGGAATCTAAGAATGTTTTCTATAAATCTATCTCTCTAGTATGTACAGTTAGATCAGATTGATGTAATTTGCATGAATTAAAGAGCACCTGTCACATGTGATCAATGAAGACCTCAATTTTGGTATATAGAAATTATATCACAGCCGTAGATGGGATGTTGTGTCAATGTAGTATATTAGGAGCAGTTTAATTGTGGGGGTGTCCTGCCTCCTAGACAAGTAGTTTGTGAGCTGAACCAATTCTATCAATTCACTGGTACTAGTGACATTGCTGAATCATTTCATGAGAAATATTCAAAACCGTCAGATGAAGTCTGTGAATACATAGCAAGGTAAAGAACAGAACTCCAATGTATTGCATGGTAAGGGGTTGTAATTCCATTAATACTGTAATTTGAAGAGTAATGCCTCATAAGGCATCATCTGACCTATGCCTTTAGCCATCTAGCCAGGAGGAAGCTGAATCAGCAAAGTTTTTAATTTTTGTATTTGAAATCCCCTGTATCTGTGACAGAAACAGCTTTTACAAGCTTCTTCAAGTCTTAGTCACCATTTGATATGCCCTCTGCTGCTGATCATGTGCCACTTTCTTCTTGAGTGAGTCAGGACACTGTTCTGTCCTTGCAATTGGGTAGCCCTGCAAGAAATGCCTAGGTGAACAGTCTGATGACAACAGAGTTCTCACTGTGCCTGTTCCAGGAGTAGGAATGGGGAGACAGGCTCAGAGTCAAACTCCGTTGTGAACCAGTCCTGTCCAGAATTTTTCAGGAAAGATTCCTTGAATTGCACATATACAACATTACAGGGAGATGACTGGTTCCTTCTGTTGGCCCAAGTGGTGTTTGACCTATGAAAAGCATTTGCATATTGCCTGCGTGTGTTGCTGAATTAAGGACATTTTGACCCTAATTTGAATGTGAAGAGAGGACTCGCCATCTCCAATTGCTGCAAAAAGTTTTGGGATGTTGGCTCCTTGTTTTTCTGAATATGGCTGATGTGTTTAGGAATGCCTGCAAACTTGCCAAATGCCTTGATGTTTCTTTTATCCCCCAATTTCCCCAAAGCCAAATGAAGGAGACGTTACTTGGTTGTAAAAGTAAAGATAGCTTTGGGACTATGGGTAACAGTTCGCAAAATAAAGCAGTCTAGCTGGATGTCAATGTGGCTTCTCTAAATCTAGTCACATCCTTTAGCAGACCATGCCCCTCAATATGGATTAGGTGTGACCAATATTCTTGATGAACTAGTTCGTAGAAAATTTATTAACTGCATGAATATTATGTTCTCAGCCGCAGCGGCCACGGGCACCGCCGCAACTTTTCGCCCTCTGCTACTGGCGTCCCGACCGTTTCCATGACAACCGAGACATCACTTCCAGCTCCCTCGTCCTGGTTGCCAAGGCAACAACCGGGACGCTTGAGGCTTCCTGCCGCCGCGCTCAGCCAGCTGTCAATCAGCCGGGCGAGCGCAAGCAAGGCAGTTTAGAATCTGCCATCTTATTATGCAGCAGGGCACTGCATCTCCATTTGCCACCAGCACTACTACCATTAGGCAAAACCTGGGCATACTTTGAGGGCTTTGCTCTGATTGGCTCTTTGTACTATTTAAGGCAGTGAGAATTGAGCCTCACTTCCAGTTATAGCGTCCTGTCTCAGTACTGCTGCCTGCTCCTGTGCTATTTTGGTGTTGAACCTTGGATTGATTTATCTGTGTATGACCTCTGCCTGTCCCTGGACTCTGAACCATTGCCTATGACCCTGACCTTTTGCCTGTACCTGGACTCTGAACCTTTGCCTCTGACCCAGACCCTGCTTGTACCTGACGTCTCCAATTATGCTGTCCGGTCCGCAGATCTCTGGCCTGTCCCTACTCCGTGTATTACCTCCTGTACCTGTGCGCTGCCATGTGAACATTAACTTGTACTACACTGAGTGTAAGTCCTGGGGGCATCCGAGTACCTGTGAGCATAACCAGTCTCTACGGGAAAGGCAGCTGCTATAGGTTAAGACCTCTTCTGCTAAAGTTTTACAAGTTTATGCCGCACTGATAGCCATAACATATTAATTCAGTGTCTTACAGCTGCCTGTACTTTAATTGTTTAATTTTATTTCATTTAAAAGAAAGATCACCTTACTGCATTTTCATTAGTTATGTCAGGGTACCAGAAAGAGAGTATGTAAAAAAGTCCAACACCAATGGGTTTATTTACTAAGCTGCAATGAGCCAAAAATCAAGAGAAAACATCTATTTTCTCCAGAATATGGCCATCACAGCTCTTTTTTTCATTTATCAAGTGGTTAAAGCTGGAAAAATCAGAGATTTTAACCTGCATAATTCTGGTCACTGCAGTCCTTATAGTTAGCTTAACTTTTAATGGCGTTCAAAAGACTTTGTCTTCGCCAGTAAAGGTGCTTCTCATCCATTGCCGTTTCTCATCGCTATGCGCATTCACGAACTTAGCCGCACATGCACAATCGCCACATAGAGATCAGAGCCTCCATTCATCGGCAGCGTTAGGCTACCTGCGATGGAGATTTTAGTCAGTTTGGGCAGCGGGGGTTAGCCACGGCTCATCAATGAGTCTTGATAAATTCAAGCGGCAGGGCATTTTGTATCGCTGCGGTATGCAGCTTGTTCTAACCAACAGCCACAGCCAGATTGTATGAGTTATCTGCATGAATGCAGATATAGATTCCTGTGTGCATTGCCTCTGAAACCAGCCGCATGTGCATCAGGGATGGCATACAGTCATGGCCAAAAGTTTTGAGAATGACAGAAGTATTGGTTTTCACAAAGTTTACTGCTTCAGTAGTTTTAGACATTTTTGTCAGATGTTGCTATGGTATACTGAAGTAAAATTACAAGCATTTTATAAGTGTCAAAGACTTTTATTGACAATTACATTAAGTTTATGCAAAGAGTCTATATTTACAGTGTTGACCCTTCTTTTTGAAGACCTCTGCAAATCATCCTGGCATCCTGTCAGTGAACTTCTGGGCCACACACTGTCTGATGGTTGCCCATTCTTGCCTTTTCAGTGTTTGGAGTTTGGCAGAATTGATGTGTTTTTGTTTGTCCACCCATTGAGGATTGACCACAAGTTTTCAATGGGATTAAGGTCTGGAATTTCCTGGCCATGGACCCAAAATTTAGATGTTTTGATCCCCGAGTCACTTAGTTATCACCTTTGCCTTATGACAAGGTGCTCTATCATGCTGGATAAAGCATTGTTTGTCACCAAACTATTCTTGGATGGTTGGGAAAAGTTGCTCTTGGAGGATGTTTTGGTACCATTCTTTATTCATGGCTGTGTTGTTAGGCAAAATTGTGAGTGAGCCCACTCCCTTGGCTGAGAAGCATACCCACACATGAATGGTCTAAGGATACTTTACTGTTGGCATGACACATGGTAGCGCTCACCTTTCCTTCTCAGGACAAGCGTTTTTTCAGATGCCTTAAACAATCTGATAGGGGAATCATCAGAGAAAATGACTTTACCCTCAGCAGTCCAATTCCTATACCTTTTTCAGAATATCAGTCTGTCCCTGATGTTTTTCCTGGAGAGAAGTGACTTCTTTGCTGGTCTTCTTGACACCAGGCCATCCTCCAAAAGTCTTAGCACCCACACTTGCCTGCTGCCATTCCTGAGCAAGTTCTGCGTGCCCCGATCCGCAGCTGAATCAACTTTAGGAGACGGTCCTGGCACTTGCTGGACGTTCTTGGGTGCCCTGAAGCCTTCTTCACAACTGCTGAACCTCTCTCCTTGATGTTCTTGATGATCCGGTGAATGGTTGATTTAGGTGCAATCTTACAAGCAGCAATATTCTTGCCTGTGAAACCCTTTTTGTGCAAAGCAATTATGACTGCACGTATTTCTTTGCAGATAACCATGGTTAACAGAGGAAGAACAAATTTCAAGCACCACCGTTATTTTAAACCTTCCAGTCTGTTATACTAACTCCATCAGCATGACCGAGTGATCTCCAGCCTTGTTAACACTCTGACCTGTGTTAACAAGCGAATCAATGAAGTGATGTCAGCTGGTACTTTTGTGGCAGAGCTGAAATGCAGTCTAAATGTTGTTTTTGGGATAAAGTTCAATTGTCATGGCAAAAAGGGACTTTGAAATGAATTGCAATTCATCTGATCAGTCTTCGTGACATTCTGGAGTATATGCAAATTGCCATCATAAAAACTGAAGCAGTAGACTTTATGAAAAATATTTGTGTCATTCTCAAAACTTTTGTACGTTTGACATAATGTTCAAATGCAGCAATGATTTGGAACTTAAAATAAAATTTAAAAAATAAATAAAATACGTGAAAATGTAAAATGTATTAATTAACAGGGGTGAAATTGTAGTTTAAAGTGTTTTTGCGTAAGACAGAAAATATTTTAAATGACTGGCTGTCAATATGAGATTATTTTGGCAGACCAGCAGTTACGATCTTCAGTTGTTATTGCACTTAAGGGAATAACCTTTTGGTTACTGTCAGCATTTTATTTAGTACTGCAGGCTTCACCAGGACTTTATGCCCCATTATTAATAGATGGGCTCTTTAAACACATTCTTTCAGCAGTCACCTTTATGAGCTAACATAGTTCCCAGATGCAATCCATTGTGACCCTCAGGCTACTACTAAGAACACATGCACTGCAAACAATAGAGATGTATGTGAGCAGACTGTTTCCTAGACTAATAAGACATTACAGCTGTATAGTATCTTTTAAATTGATATCATTATGGTAATTCTAAAACTAAACAGCCCTAGTGGTGAGGAAAATATATATATATTATTTCACTGATTATGTCTTGCAGGTCAATTACTTACACTGTGAACAACAAGCATACTGGACACATCCTAGTAACTGCAGAAGCAGTTCCTGTTGCCCTTGAGCTGTCATCACATGAGCTGATTTTGAGACCCAACAACCACTTCTTAGCCGAGACAGGATTTAGATCTTCCATAAGATTGTGTAATCGCAGGAATCACCCAGCAGAATTTAGCTGGAAGCCAATCATAACAGAAAAGGGAATAGCTTTTTCAATACGTCCTGCAAAAGGTAATAAAGAAAAACGACTTTTGAAAATTGTTTTTATAATACAAAATTGATGATAGTGTGTGTAAACTCCTGTAAATAATATATGTATGAGCATTGAGTTCTGATGTTATTGCTTATAATTGGTGAGTTCTGAAAATAATCACTTCAATGTTCTTTAGGAAAACTTGAGTATTTTAATGAATAACGCACCCCTTACTTATTATGTATATTCGAAGTCATCTCTGCCTCACGATTTTATATGGTTACAGAACTCCATGGTGACCTTAAATATCCATTTAATTAGCAAGAAGTGATACATAATCCAGTGTTTTGAATTTATAACTGTTCAATGTGACAGTCATATGCTGAAGCTGCCTGCAGTTTACAGGTAGTGCCACACAGATACAATTATGCACAGACATAATAGCAGAAACATCTCAATTTACTAAACTCATTGTAAGTAAAGAATGCAACGAATGACATAGAGAATACAGTATTTAAAAAGTTCACCAACAATTATGGGTAGCAGGGCCTGTAAAAGGATACAGTGTGCCTTAGGTGCTCCTACCTCTCAGGCACCCCCATCCACTGCCCCACTCCTATCTCTTCTTACCTTGCAAGCAGGAGAGAATAAGGGTGGCAGGAAGAGAAAGGGGATGTCAGTGCTGTTGCTTCTCTGTGTTAGGTATAGGCCGGGTTGTTAAACTCCCAAGTCTATCACTGACAGGGAGGAGCGGCAGCTGGCCACATCACTACAGGTAAGGTAACAAGTGCAGAGGAAACACTCGGGTTAATTTATAGTGTAACACACTCACTGTTCCCCATTATCAGTCAGTATGGAAGTGGGTCTGTGTTTAAGTCCATAGGACATCAGGAAAACTAAAAACACTGTAAACAAGACATGATGTCATTCATTCAGAATTTAAGGCATCCCATAATGCTGGCACTGTAGACTATGCCTTAGGCTCTCTATTGGTAGCTCTGGACCTGGTGGGTAGATACTTGCATATTAAAGTCGCAATGGTCGTTGTCTGGTGTAACATTTCATTACAGGAATAAGATTTTGTAAAGTGTGTATTATAGTCTAACTATGTTGAAGAAAATTTAGTTTTTGTGGAATCCATGATTGTGGACGACACAGAGTTATGGGTACAGACACAGAAGAGAAACAGGCACAATAGATACGTATGGGATACTGACACAGGCTCTTTCACACTTATGCACAATGACCATCAATCACATATATAAGAAAATACGGCTTCATCCACCTCCATCACCTGCTCTGGATCATACAGGAGCTAATGTGGAGATATATTCTTCTAACTCGTACCATATGCAAACTTCTATGTAAACCACACATCACACCCACACAGCAAAGATCGCTGACCCCTCAGTAGATCTTATCTTTTGCTGACATAATGTGTCTGCCAGGAGGATGGGTGTAGCAGCTCTGAGTTCGAAGCAGCTTTCCTAGCCAGCGTCTGCCACTCATGTTGGCCATGGGTTGGCATGATAGCCCAGCTGTCAGTTAACATTTGGAGGTCCAGTATTTTGTCCAAGAAATGTTTCATTCAGTTCCTGCCCAGCACCATAACACTAAAATATTGAGTGTAAAATGCTCCTTTTAGATCCAGTTTACATTGACTCTATTATTTCTGGCAACAGAGGAGAGTTAAGTACACTAATTTATTCTAGTGTACTATATAACTGAATAGTAGCAGATATGTAAAAAAATAGAATGTATTGTATATCTTAGCTTCAGGCCACTAATATATGCAATACCTTCACTAAATGACACATTATATGTGTCCCAATACCTGGGAGAATTAATTAGCTGATTTAAATGTTTCCAGATTTCTAGGGTATAGGAGTTAATAAGGTAGCTGATACCAAGCAAGGCAATTCATAGCCGTGTGCAGGGTTGAGAAAGTCTATTCAAATTGACATTAACTGAATTGTACGCTCTCTTCTTTCTGAATCCTCTTTCCAGCCTTACTGTGGAAAATTCAATGATAATGTCTTGCTTTTGCCATGTATTAATCAAATTAACCTATTTGTTGTCAGTGCATTATTTTCACCGATTTGTGTTCAATAAAAAAACCTGCAATTTCACTTTTTATTTTTATTCATTTAGGCATTGTGGATGCTTATGGAGACCTCGAATGTGAGATTATGTGGCATGCAGGATTCATCTCACCAGACATAGGGGAACTTGATCTGTGTGTACAACAGGGAAGTACACAAAAACTAAAATGCATTGCAGAGGTAATTATGGCTGAACTACACCATATATGCACACGAGGAAGCAATGAAGAAGATATGCTGACAGCTCTGAATAAAATCCAAAATTGAATTAATATGAATGTAACATTCATATCCATGCGTAATAGTCACATGACACGTTAAGTGCAGAAACAAAGTTTCATTTGTTCTTCTATGCTTAGTTAACTTTTTCCTGTTTTACTTATTGGAAACAATAAAGCAATTTTTACTAGGTGTTCATTTATTTTACTCAATTAATTTTTAAGAATTGGGCCTTTTTTTAATTTTGCTAGCATCGTGTGCACTGTAGGACATAATGTATAATGGGATATGTAGCTTCACGCATGTTAGTTCAACGTAATATACTGTATATGCAATCCATATATCTTGCAATATGTAAATTCAAACTTCAGCCACAGTCAGAAAATATTAGAAAACAGTATTTACTACCAGGAAAAGATATAAAAAAAAAGTTTATTAACATCATACTGATACTAAAATGTTTCAAATGCAAATCTTATTCTCCGACTAAGCATCTGTTTTAACAAATATAAACTCAAAGATATGTTTTCTTCTGACTGCTATGAGTGGGGAACCTTAGAATACAGTTATTCTAAATTTTGTTTTAAATGTGTTGACCTTGAAAAATTTCTTTCTCCCCAGTATAGGGTTCATTTTTAGTCAGAGTCAAACTTTCAGTTCATTCTATATGGCCCAAGGCAGTCAGTAGCAACCAGTAATCTAATATCTCTTTCTTAAACTGCAGCTTGGATCCACAAGTGTCCAGTTTACTGAACAAAGGATTCTATTCCATCATTCTCCACTTGGCCTAACAACCGTCAAGACAGCCATTATTCAAAACACAGGAGTGAACCATGCTTACTTCCAGGTAAAGACTAAGTTGTTTGATGGTCTCTACTTTGGGGATACTTCATTACTTACAATAACAGAAGTAACATTTATTGATCAGATTTAGGATTCCTATCATTTTGAAATGGCAATCTGGGAAACCCATGTGACCAGTTGATAAAAGCCACACCTTGCTTTTCTCTGAGAGTCACCTGCAATACCATGGGTATCTACCCCTTTAACATGGCTAATCTACTTGTATCAGGCATCTGTGATCTGGGAAATTAACCAATATAGGTTCAAGATTTTAGTGGTCAAAAACTCAAACTGTCCTAGCACAACAAAGGTTGTCCATTAAATTCTAAAACCGCTCTGCGCTGTGCTCCTTTGCAAAATCCATAACTGTCCACTGAGATGGGATGCATCGCAAAGCAGAGCCTGGTACTCTAACATACTATGGTCTCAACTATTTAACACACCTGATTGAAAAATATATTTTTTTCTTTTGTCTCAGTAGCTGCCAAATCCACTTTAGGGATATTGTGAACATGTTTGAGCACTTGTAGTAATTTTGTCTTTCTGCTCCTAGGTTGTAGATGTAAGCCCTCTGCCTGGCATGACGATTACACCAGCACAGGGTGTAGTGCCTGTTGGAGGGCATGCTACTCTCAGAATCTTCTTCACGCCAGCAGCTGTTATCAAATTTGACACTAAAGTTGAGGTAAATATATACCTAAAAACCATAAATGTTCATGAAGATACATTTTCCTTTACATAAAAGTGATTTTGTTCATTTTAGAATTATATTAACTTTCATCTCTGAAACTGAGTTAGTTTGTATAACGTTTACACTTGTGGTCAATTTGCAACAACAAACTGGGCTGAATTAATTTGAAATACTCAAATTTTACAAAGCAAAGATGCAGTTGTTTGCCGTGGTTATATTATGCTAAGCTGTGCAGTTTGATTAAAATATCCTTGTGGTTTTCCATAAATTTAAAGTACTATATTTGCATGAGTCTACATTCACATTTTTTGTGTGTTTTTTTTTTTTATCATAATGCACAAACGCACACTACAAAATGCATATTTTTTTATTGCTTTTGTATATGGAATGGCTGCAAAAAAAGATAAATAAATGCAGAGCATTGCATTCCTAAAAAACGCATCTCGCCAAGTAATTAATGGAAATTAAATATTTATGTCTTAGAAGTTATTTGTTTTATTTTTATGTGCTTCTCAATCTACTTTTATGTGTGCAGAATGCATGCAAAACAGATGGAAAAATATCACACAGATGTGAATAAGGCCTGCATAAGCAGCAGGAAACATGTACGTATTATGTATTTTTCTTCTCTGTCAGGTATCCGTGCGCAATTCAAAGACTCTAGAATTGAGAATTGGAGGATCGGTTGTACCCCCAGAAGTAGATATTTCTGTCGTGAGTATAAGAGTTACTTCAGTTTATAGTGGCATGATATCTTCTGAAATCCTGTCAGACACTTCTATTTTTTTGATCCACTAGTAATTTGTGCACCTCACTTGTAATCATAATTTTAAATAAACAAGTCAAATGGAAGGTAACACATTTCACACTGACTGCCTTAGAAAAATAAATACATTAGTACATAATTTGGTGTTTGCAGGAATTTCGCTGAAATTGTGTCTGTTCCTCATGGATAACCCCGCTTAGTCACTAGTATTATGTGTTCTGGCCACAAATTGTAACAGAACAGCATCATTAACGCCTGAATAACATGTCACTTTGTAAGGGTAATGCTTACAATGGATTTCTAGGCTCTTGGCAAAACAGCACATTATGTTACTGCAGTGTAAATGGCGGAGATACTTGGAATACTGCTCATAAAGGTGTAGCACCAGGATTTAATGTTGCTATTAGAATATGTACTATATAAGTTTATTGTAACTACGCATAAATACTTATTTAATAAAAATCCATAAAACAATTATAAAAGCAAGCATATTTTTTTTAGATTTTACAATTGTATTTAATATTGGCAAATAAAAAATGAAATCTCTAATTGATTTGATCTGACTTGTTTTTTAACTGGTAACATTACTTTTTGTAACTAGTGGGTACTAATAAATGTCATGTAAAACATTATCTCTTCGTTTATTGATACTCATTATTACAGAACGCGCCTTTATAATTTCCTTTGTATGAATATATATAATGTATCATTTATAACACATCATCATTGTTGTTGAGCTGCATCTTTCAAAGTTATATGTTTGACAGTTCATATTTGAAGTATTTGTGACATACATATATTTTGTTTTACATTTTTATTAGGATTAGATCCATTTATATCAAATTCTATATTTCATATCGCATATAACCTTTGTAAAACACAGACCTTATATTACGTTGTTTAAAATAATTTGCAGTTGGAACTCTATTTCTGATGTGAGTTGTAAACATTTTAGCCAAAATATTTTTCTTTCAGAGCTCATTTCTGTTTTCTGGCGTGTGCGTAAATTCTACCCAGGCGATACCATTTTTGCTTCAGAACAAAGGAGCTGCACGAGCAAAAGTTGAATTTGATCTTTCAAAATACCAGGACTTCTCTATGAAGTTCAAAGAAGAGTCAGGTATTATTATTGTTGTTATTAATGTTATTATTATTATCGTCAGGGCCAGCTCCCCCCATGCATGGAATTTCTCACACACAGGCGTACCGAGGCACCTAATGCAATCAGAGCAGGGAGTTGGGGACTAAAAGTGAAGGCATCCGCAGGAAAAAAATTAAATTTCATTGCATGCATGCTGGTGGGGCATCAGGGTAAGCGCGGTTCCCTCCTGCCGCAGTTGCTGGGCTTACCGTGTTCCGCCAGTCCTGATTATTATTGATTTGTAAGCTGCCACAGTGCTCTATGATGCATCACAGTGGGGGATATAGGACATACTGTACATGAAACAGGAACATACAAGGTAAACAAAATGCAGTCACAATGCTGGTGTTAAAACAGGGATGTGAGTGGGTCTGGCGGCTATACAACCACCAGACCAGGCGTCAGAAAACAGTGAGAAAAATAAATAAATGAAGGGAAACAAAGCATACCCTCCTTCCCTAGTCATATCAACCTTAGTGCTGCCAGCCTAATGCTGGTCGGAGGAAACTCCTCCAACTAGCCCTAGGCTTAGCCAGCCAGTGCTGGTGGTACAATAGCAAGGAACCAGCAGCAGGGGGTCCCCCTGCCATGATGCCAACCAGCCTCAGGCTGGTCAGCACGGGGCTGGAGTCCCTAGGGAGTTGTGGTCCACAAAAAAAATGCCCAGCCCAGGTCTCTTCCCACACCCCTGGGCAATGGGTGTGGGGTAATGAAAGTGTTAAAAAAAAGAAAAGAATGAATGAAGCACTATTTTACTTTGGTGAATTACCAATCTAATATAGTGCAAGCCCAGGTTGCCATGAACAGTCTAGGCATGATGGTGCTTGAAGTTCTGCAATCACCAGCATACCCATGGATGTCATGCTGGCACTTGGGTAACCACAAGTAATAAGAATATAGTAAATAAGCCAATACTATAATGCAAGATGAAATGTCCTTTCAATAAATGGTGTCCAGTTGCCTTTCCCATTATGTCACATTCAATGTCTGCATTACCCTAGGCACCACAAACACAGATATCTGGCAACCATCTTGACGCACCACTTTAGGGCCATGAGGTGGTCAGGGCGAGTCCAGACTAGATAAAGCCTAACAGTCCACAATCTGTCTAGAATGTCACCATATATATGTGTGTTAAGATGATGTTCAGTACTTTCACTAGACGTTATATAGGATACCTAGGCATTATATGACATACTGAAATGGACGCTGTCAAAGTGTTGGAAATCATGTTGCTAGCATTGTATAGAATGCCTATGAAATGTATACGACACCTGATTACAGACTTTGCAAGACAGATACTGTAACGCTCCGGTCCCACAGATAGTACCTGTCTTGTTACCTGCAGTCCATTCATCTGGAAACTTCCATGTCCCAGCATCAGACATTCTCCAGTTCATTCACTCAGCTATATTCAGATCTGTGCAGGTGCAAGCCTATTGCACTTCAGGACCTCCTCCCTCTCTTTCATTGGTTAAGCACTTCTGGAGCACTATATAAACCTCCTGGATTCACCTGTCTGATGCCTGTTCTTCAAGCTCACTTCCTGCAGCCTGTGGTTCTGGTTCCTGTTCTCCTTGTGGTTTGCCTGTGTTCCAGTCTGCTGTCAGTTCGTGGTCTGTGCTAAACCATCGCTGTTCCAGTACCTCTCTTACCATCTCCAGTGTACTTCATTGTGACACCTCCCGTTCTCTCATCGCTAACACTCAGAGCCGCTACTACACCTGTGACTCATCAGCTGTCACCAAGGGTTACCTCTGCTACTCCAGCCTGCTCTCAGTCTCTGGCCGTGTTGAACCTTCGCTGCTCCAGTACCTCACTTACCATCTCCAGTGTACTTCATCGTGACAGTTTCAGTTCTCTCATCGCTACCCCTCAGAGCCACTACTCTCTCTGTGACTCATCAGCTGTTACTACGAGTTACCTCCACAACTCCAGTCAGCCTTCAGCCTCTGGCTGTGTTGAACTATTGCTGCTCCAGTACTTCCATTACCATCTCCAGAGTACTTCATAGTGAAAGCCTCTCTTCTCTAGTTGTATACCACAGAGCACCTATTCTCCTAGTGACTCATTGGCTGCTGACCATGAGCCTATATTATTGTTGTGCCTGTATTTATACCACTCATCTGTGGACTCCATCGTCTCCATCCACTTCACCTGGCTCCCCCACATCGTTCTGCTGTACACTCACTCACGGGACCGCGACCTGCAGACTTGGGGCAGCTAAGACCATACCTCCTTGTGGGGGTTCCTGGTGAAAACCACCTGTCTGTTAGACTCTGCGCCCGTGGGTAGGCTTAGCCATGTTCAGCAGAGCCTAGGGATCAATTTCCTGTAAGCCAACCATGACAGTAACAACAGGCCAAATGTCTGATCCCCGGTGGGGCCTTCAGCAAGAGACTTGGTATAGCATCTAGTTTCACGCATCGAGCAACAGGATAGCATCCAACGGCAACTGTTACAATGTTTCCAGACTCTGACCGGTCGTCTCGTCATTCTACAGGCTGCTCAGCCATCTGTTGCTGTCTCTCCTCAAGACCAGTGCTCTACTCCGCAGAGTCCGTCCTCTTCTCTGAGACTACCTATACCAGCAAAATTTGATAGGGACCCCAAACTCTGTCGTGGTTTCATTAACCAATGCTCCATACAGTTTGAACTACAGCCCCAAAACTTTCCTTCCGATAGGTCTAAAATAGCTTACATTATCTCCTTGTTGTCCGGTTAGGCCTTGGCATGGGTCTCCTTCCTCTATGGGAGCGAGATGACCCTTTACTCAGCAACTACTTAGTCTTCTTAGCTACTTTCCGGCAGATCTTGGACGAGTCCGGATGTTCAGCAGAGCCTAGGGATCAATGTCCTGTAAGCCAACCGTGACAGATACATAAGCTTTATTGTCAGTATTTGGGATATTTTGAACCATATACTAAAATCAGCCTTGTATTGAATTCAATATTGTTTTATTGCTTCCACTTGCATAGAAATAAAAAAAATGCCATGTTAAAAAAATAACATAAATGTTATTTAAATATTGATATTAATTAGACTATGTAAAAAAAATATTTTTCTAAATTACTTTGTATGTTTTCTGTTCTAGTAATTGAGGTTGACCCACTATACCCTCATCTATATACTGTGGACTTAGACGAGAAGGAGAGTTTGCAATGTGCCCTTTATTTCAGTCCTAGAGAAGTAAGTTTTGAAATCTGGTACACAATGAAAATATTCTTGTTTCTATAACATATGCCATTTAGCAGTTTTGTCTGTTGGTGCTGAATTACAGTATTCCCTTCTCATCTCATTGTTTCTTGAAATACTCAGATTGCAATATTATTGAACAGCCTGAATTACATATATACAGCCCACTTTTAATTAATTGAATTGTGATATCTGAACATCAATATAAAGAAAGTAGATGTTAATTAGTTTAAATCCATTATTTGTAGATTTAACCAGATAGGCATAATATGAAATATGTTTGTCCCATTGATCTATTGTTAGACAGATCTTTAAAGTGGCAAAGGAGCTCAATTTTTTGTATTTTAAATTAACTAAAAAATCACCTTTCTATTTGCTAGTAGAGGGTCATGAAACACATTTCTCTAGCAGTGATTACTTCTCACTGCTCTATGAATATCTGTGATTTTAGCCTTTCATGAGCAATTATAAGCCTGTTTTCAAATATATCTAATGTTTCTCTAATTAATTTACATTTAATGCAAATTATCTTGTGGAATTAGGAGTTGAAGCCAATGGCGGCAATTTGTGTCAATTATTGTAGATTATGACTCTATATTCCAGAGTAAGGATGTGAATTGTACACATGAATACTAATGTCTGATGCATCAGCACACTATAACTTCATATAGCAATGAATCTGCCCATACATATTATTTGACTGTGTACTACACACCTGTAAAACACTATGTCCATTTTCCTACAGCAAGGTCAAAGGTACTAATCATTATAGTTATAACTTAGCCTGAACAGAGGAAGCAGCTGGGCTATTTAACATGAAATATAGTGAAACATTACTTATTTTTAAAACCAGATACATCTTGAGAACACATCTTACTGGTTAAGACAGTGCTGGGACTCTTAATGCCAACGTAGGTAAATTAAGTTTTCTAATTAAAGTGGCTTAAGTCTTTGGTTTGCTGATCATTTATTACAACATAAGACTTTTATTTCATAAGGGAAAATAAGTCCTAACTATTAATGAAAGTATTTCCCACCTATATGTAAGATTTCCTTATAATGTGAGCTAAAACAAGAGCCCAAAATCAATTGCTGTAAAAAGGTGGCACTATATAAGTAGCTGATGATATCACCATCATCATCATCATCATCATCATCATCACCATTTACAGAGAACAGAGTACACTGTACAGAGAACTCATTCACTTCAGTCCCTGCCCCATTGGAGCTTACAGTCTAAATTCTCTATCATACACAGACAGACTAGGGTAAATTTTTGATAACAGCCAATTAACCTACCAGTATGTTTTTTTGGAGTGTGGGAGGAAACTGGAGCACCCGGAGGAAACCCACGCAAACAAGGGGAGAACATACAAACTCCTCACAGATAAGGCCGTGATCGGGAATTGAACTCATAACCCCAGTGCTGTGAGGCAGAAGTGCTAACCACTTAGCCACTGTGCTGCCCTTATGATATGTAAATAAAGTTCAGGAGTCATGGTAAAAAAAATAGAAACTTTTACTAAGGTTGGATCGGTAATTTAAAGGGGCCCTGAAAAATATTTTGAAGAGGCCCCATGTAGTAGGAGAGGCCACATTGTCAGTAGGCTGTGCCAAATAAATAGTTGGTGAGACAATGTATGTGGGAGGATGGGGGTGTTGGCCCATGCAGAGGAAGGGGGGGGGGAGGAGTGGATCTGCCCAAGGCTGATCTGTTTGGCATATACAATAAGGAGCTGACCGCCCCCCCACTGTCCTAGTTGAAAGAAAGCAGGAAAAAACGTTTGATATTTTACTTTAGAGCAAGTTGAATATGTATAACAGACATCTTTTTTTATAAACTTGAGCCACATTGATGGCTGTTTTCTTAGCCAGTTTGCTTGATAGTTGATCTTTAAAAGATTGCACTAGAATGAATAATTTTATGGTTATTATTTATTATCCTTATTATGATTTCCAATGGGATATGACTTGTTAACATTAATAAATACATTACGCACAAACACTATCCCTATTAGCTGCAATTTATACACATTGTAAAAATCCCACCCATTGTATGCAGACAGATGTACATAAATGTATATGTAGTGTCACTTGGAAGTATTTCTGCATGGCTTTGACGCATTTGTTTAGCATTGTCCACTGTCTGTATTCTGTACAGTGCTGCGGAAACCTTGTGACACCCTATAAATAAAGATTAATAATAATTGTTTATAGCTGGATGCCATTGCGAGAAATTCAGTATCCTGGATTTCCGCTTACTATTTGTATGTTTATGGTCATTATTTAGTAGAATGGTAAAGTTTGTACAAGTTTCCTATTCATAATATCAACATGAAAAACTCCATAAGGGCACATGAAATGCTCCAGCACTTCACATCACTAACGCCACACTGTTCTCTTACTACTCTGATATACTGTGAAGTGTCTGCGCTGATACTTCCTGTGGTGCTGCCACGCTGTTTGCTAAGCTATCACTGTGTGCTCCCAAGAGACATGACTAGGGTATTAATGGTGCAGCAGCAGCTCTTCTTCTATCACACAGAAATGAAAAAACATCAGCAGGAAAGTATCTTATCTATAAAGGCATTATCAATCACATCCAGCTTTTCCGATAGAGCTACTGTACTTCCTCTTAAATATTTAAGCAACACATTGCCATGTTTTCACTTTACTGGTTACAACACCTTGTGTTGCACACAAAATTATAATGACTATAAATTAACTCTAACGAACCATGGGAGCCATATCAACTCATAGCATAATGAAAACACTATTATAAAATATTTGCTCATTAGTATCTATAAGTAGCATTTTAACCTGCAGATGTCTTGCTTAGGTATTTTTATTATCATCGTATTAAACAATTCTGGAGAGATAATTAGCACAAGGTTGAATGTTAAGGCTTCAAATAAGGCGTTGTTTCAAAATAATTAAAGCAGACTCTTGTTCATTAGATATCGCTAATTATTGTTAAGCTGCATTACCTTGTGGTATGATTGTCTACATTAATTAATTCCATTTTGTTCTGTAACAGTAATATGGTTACGCCATGTTTGGTTTGTTCACGATCACATGTAGCTAAATAAGTTAACTGACATTTCATGTTCACATAAGCATAAATATGTCTGTACACGTTAAAGGTAAGTGCTCACATACCAAGTTTTTACTGCTGGAGCAGGGGAGCAGTTGAGTGAATACATGAACACATAAGGATCATTGGTCCCGATGAAGAAATGCACAGCTAGTTGATTAGCTTTAAGAACCAGGGTAATAGAGGTCTTCACCTTTAGTAGCTGCCTTTCCTATAGCACTGGAATTGTTTGAAGGTACTGGGATGCCCCAAGGACATAACTTTAAGGTAGTAAAAGCTTACCAGAAATAACCATAGCGCAGGATGGAGTAGTAAAGCCAGAATACAGAAAGCAATTACCAGAGACAGACCAAAGGTCGTGGGTCAGCAGCAAGCGGGGTTACCAGAAGACAGGCCTAATGTCAGGGCAGGTTGCAGACAGGGGCAATCCAATCAACAGGCAGAGGTCAAGGGCAATCGTCATACAAGCAGGGTCAAAGCCAAAGGTCACAACAGGAATCAGGTCAGAAGCAGAGTATCCACAGGATAGCGGAAGATGGAGCAGATAAGCACTAGTGCAGTCCACAGATGCTATAATAAGCAGGGAGGCTGCCCTCCCTGCCTTATTTACTCAAGGTAGCCAATGAGGGGAATTCCAGGTGCACTAAATAGTCTCAGGGGGTGTTGAATCAATTACACAGTAATATGCACACGACATGCTGTCAGATCGGCCGTGCCGCGGCACTGAAACATCATCACCATCTATTTATATAGCACCACTGATTCCGCAGCGCTGTACAGAGAACTTATTCACATCAGTCCCTGCCCCATTGGAGCTTACAGTCTAAAGTCCCTAACATACATATACAGACAGACAGAAAGAGAGACTAGGGTCAATTTTAATAGCAGCCAATTAACCTACTAGTATGTTTTTGGAGTGTGGGAGGAAACCGGAGCACCCGGAGGAAACCCACGCAAACATGGGGAGAACATACAAACTCCACACAGATAAGGCCATGGTTGGGAATTGAACTCATGACCCCAGTGCTGTGAGGCAGAAGTGCTAACCACTTAGCCACCATGCTGCCCACAGAGAGTATCCCGGCTGTTGCCCTGGTGGCAGCCGGCCCGAGAAACCGGAAGTGATGTCCTGACTTTCAGGACGCAGCCCCTAATGCCAGTTGACGAGGCATCGCAGCTGCGACTTGTAACAATGCACAGCTAATTTTTCTGTATCCTTGCTTCAACATGCAGTTTGTTTGCAAGCCTGCGTTCATTGTTGTGTACATACATTTGCATGTTTCTTATGATTAACAAACATGCACTTGGCTATAAGCTTCAGAGTTGCCTTATTTTTGGAAGTTTATTTAGTATTGTATTATTTTGTTTTATATTTACATCAATGTTATGGTTTGATTTTTATATCTTAACAAAGCTGAATATTTATATAGTTAAACTACAAACGTTCCTCAGGAAGGTATACTAAAGGAAGTTTCTTTGGAATACACCGATCAATTAACTGATTTCATCAATTGAAAACAACAAGTTGTGACCAGGTTCAGCTAGTCAGCCATTTTGAAGATCAATGTTGGAATGCAGGGGTATGGGGAATTTGTGACTGCATATGGAAATGAGCATTGCCTGAATAATGAGGGTTTCATTATTTTTATTAATAAGGGGAAAAAAATAAGCAGAGTACTTCATGTCATTCAGGCGCTCTCCAAAGCTGAAAGTGTTAGGGTCTTCATTTGAGACTTGCAGTCAGGGAAGGTCAATTATCTTTGTGCTTAAAGCCCACATGCAATATACAATTGATTAGCAGTGGTATTGGCTCCTCCCAGTTATTACATTGCTGTAGTAATAGGGTTTTTTGGTTGTGTAAAATTCCAGCACTGGTCGGAAAGATAATGAAAAGTGCAGACTCCTCTACTGCATCCATGATGCAAGCAGAGTCGGTGACGATGAAAAAAAGTGCAGTGCCAGGCTGTTTTGTGATGCCATGTACCTACTTTGCGCAAATGCACCTGATGTTATGGGTAAAAGCATAGATGTGTGGGCCAAGATAACTGCATCAAAGGAGGTGCAAAAGTGTGCGCCATCAGATGGCAGCAGTTGGGCAAATCAGTGGCGTTCCATAATGAGGGCAGACTACAGGCATAAGTGCACATACTTTTACACCCATATGAGATGTCTTATTGTAGCACAAAGTTATTTAAAAGAAAGCACGTTTAGATGGCGATCCCTGCTTTGCAGGCGGGTGCACAGGCTTTTGCTCCCCAATGAATGACTTGATTGCATCTTCAAATGTACTTTTAGTGGATTGCATTTTGCACCTTCTAGTTGCACTTTTGCTGATATTGCCATTCTAAATTTCCCCTGCAAAGTCGCCGAATATCGGCGTCCTGTAGAATCCGCAGCTTAATACAATTACCCCAACTTTTTTTTTGAAAGAACATTTTAAACTGGAAATCATATTATCAGTTATATATGTAATAAAAAAGACAGACATGGTAGATAGCATCTATAAGCATAATACATTCATATTGCCACATCCCAATTTAGGAAGGACATGAAACATATGAGTTTTGCATTCCAGGATGGAAATGGTAAGTTTAAGGCCCTCCTATTTTGGTTGTCTTTGATTTTTAAATAAATTATAGCAAACCTGGCAGCTTACCTGTGGTTATAGGTAGCTATGATCATATCTTATCTGGATATTCATTTGATAAAATTTTTGGCAGTGAAGAATGACTTTTTGCGTCAGAGGCATGGCCAGGTCTTAAACCTACAGAAATCACCCTTGTAGCTGCCCCTAAAATATTTCCACAAAGATGGTCAGACGCACTGTTTGGGAATGGTAGTTTCTTTACTGTGCCAAAATGCCAGGAGCACTTGGCGATCTCTGTAATACATTCCTTATTAAAGTACCATATTCATAAAAGTTGTGTTACACCATGGTGCTTGTCTCATTAAAGTATTTGTAAGTTACAAATGTAATAGGTTACAAATGCCTTTTTTAAGAGATAGCACAACATGATTGCACAATATCCAAGTAAAAGTGCAATTTGCGGCCTTCATGTTATGTGTACGTAGGGGCCCCACATTGTGCTCAACTATCAATGAGGCTCCATATGTAGTTTGCTATATTATTTGAAACTTGGGTTGATGATGACAATTGCACTTGAACAGTATGAAAAAGGAAACCCACGTACAGCAAGACTTTCTGAATATTTCACTACTTAACTCATACTTAATGAAGGTTAAGACTTTATTTAGCTTTTTTGCAGTGTATTTCACTAAGAGTAGATTTATTTCATTTTCTTTTTCTCTACTTGCCCATTTTGGAGTAGAACAAACTGTAGCCAATCAGATCATCTCAAAACGAGTGTTCTGATTTTGTGTGGGGAAACAACCTGCCCATTTGGGTGGCTGTGTTACTGAGGACCGGTCTGACAGTCCTATGATGTGAGGAGAGCAGTGGAGGCAAGCTGGAACCTATATATTAAGAGTTTCATACTGGAAGTAACAGGATTCCACAACAGTACAGAGAAGTAATATCAAGCTCCTGAAGATTGGTGTGTAAATCACACCTCTAAAGGAAACAAAAATCATACATCCAGCTTGTTATATAATGTTACTTTAATGGGCATCCTAAACAGAGAGATTAGTCCATCATAAATCACTGCTAAAAGCTATTATTGATTTTTTTCTTACTTAGATTCCTTTTTCTTTTTGTCAAATAATGTATCTGAAATGAAATATCTTTGATGGTACCATGCTTGCTTTTCTCAACAAGATTCACACTAAACCTATTTGGTTCTCAAAATCAGTATTTTCAGTGTCATTTGAAATTAGCTTTAGTGGAAGATGAAACACATCATTATAATTTGGATACAATAGAGATTTAATAGAACTCTGGAGAACACATAGTGCACCATACATAAGATATCAGCTAGACTATAAAGAGTTAGAAAGTGCAGTTTAATAGTTTAGTGTCATTCACCAGCTATCGTTTTATGCCAGTGCAATTGTTCTCGTCCTTATTGAATGTCAGTAATCCATTGTACTTTATATTGATGTCATAATAATTATCTGCAGTTCAAAATGTGATTATTGAGCATAGCGGGGATTTGCAGTGACTGCTGTACCCAGAGAAATACATTTGTAGTTCACTAAATGACGTCTTTGTTAGTTAGTGTTACGTATTTGCATCTTTCCTTTTTCTGTTTCTTATTTCAGTAGTTTGTGTTTTGCTGGTGACTCTTAACCGTAAATGTGATAGCATCAAATGCGTTCTTATAGAATTTTTTCCCTGCAGGTGGCAGCATATGACTTTCAGCTTCCAGTAAACATCAACTTTACTGGTGCATTATCTGATGCTGACAGCTCTGTAGCTGTTACTCCAACCCTTTCAGAAAAGCATATTGTTGTTCCCAGGCCTCAAATGGTGAATGTCATCACTCCCGCATGTAAAGTCAATGCTACTGGTATGTCAATAAAATGGTCTTTAATGTATTTATAACCTTAAAATGACCACACTCTCACAAATAGTAAAGATGAACTTTCCATCATCTGCTTTTGCACGCTGTCTGAGCTGTCAGCTTATAAGTGCATAGTTCATTACTCATCTTAAATAGCAAATATCACTTCTACAAAATTTTTTGTAAACAAGACACAATTCTGTACCTCTTCTCGGTTTTTCATATACTGTATAACATAGTGTATTTACAACAAATTTGAGTCATATACAGACCAACAACCATGCTATACTTGAGTTTATGTGGCAAAATAGTATCTAATGCAAACTGATCAAATATTGCATGGGTGTAATATGCAAAGCAACAACCATGCTATAATTGGGTTTATGTGGCCGAATAATGTCTATTGCAGACTAAGCAAATATTGCATGGGTTGATGGGAGACTTTCACTGTAGGATGGGTACAATGATATGCAGGAATATGTTCCTAATATACAACAGTGATTTTTGGTTTTATGAAATAAGATATTTAATTTGCTATATGCTTGGAGCTATAAAACTATACACAATTACACATATACAAATGGACTAGGCCATGCAACTTCTGCACTTCATACAGGAGTCTACTAATAAATAAATCTTAATTGGTACCTGCTGTAAAATGATAATGTGAATCTCAGTTGTTTAGCTGTTTCATTTATGAATCCTTTCCACAGTTTTACAGCAACTGCTCAGATTTTCCTCTACCAAGATTGTATTTGAATTACCGTTTAAAATGCTTGAGCTGGGCATTGCAGATGACTCTTTATGCTCGCAGGTAAGACTCTCATGCACAATATTGGAGGATAAATGGATTTGAAGTTCAGGGTTATCATAATTCAGAGAATGTGATGAGTTAAGAAGAGCTCCCTAAAGCAATATTAGGTCTAATTCATATGGTAATTATAAGATATGAATATATTAGCCTAGATGCAAAGGGAGACAAATTCCTAAGGTTTGCAAATTTTATTGCTAAGAAAATATAAATATTTTATATCCTGTATATAGTTTGCAAGTATTCTGACATTATCTCCCTATCCTTAACCCCTTAATGCTCGTTGTGTAGCTTTGTGACCAATCACATTTTTCCTATGCGGTGGTTAAATGACATTAATTTTTATTCATGGGCCAGGATCTCATAATAAATTTTATATTATTATATTACCATTGGGGATTTGATATCACTTTTAAATAAATAGTCTTTTTTGTTAGAAAAACTTAGTTAGTGAGGAAAAATAAACTTTTTCATGATTTCGCGTTATTATATTCAAGTCATTAAATTCGTTCCACTGTGTGTATTATTTTATTTTTCCGCCCCTCTACAGCAGGTTGTCATGTTAGTAATGTTGTGCTCCTCTAGTTGAGCTTGCAAAGTTTGAGTGATACCTTTGCAAACTTATTTGGTAGAATTGCACATTAGGGTTAGAGTAACAGCTCAGACCAAAGTAGCCTCTACTTTTTGACACTATCATAAAGATGTGGGAGGGGCTTCATCTGTCTATAATGGAATGGTAGGGTGGGTAATACTTTTTAAGAGTCATATTAATTAACTTCCACTTTTCCACAATCATTTTCATTCCTTATCGTAATGAAAGGGAATGAAAGTTCGTGAGCATTTATTGAAAGTGTTCTGCCAGGACAGCAGTCACTGTAAATGGCTGTCCCGGTGAACACACATTTTAGCTATGCCCTATGGCTTTTTATGGTCACTATTTCTAAGTGGGCACTTTGCAATAGCGACCAGAGGGCAGAGCAGGTAAGATGCGGCGAGGGATCCAAAGATACCTCTACCACAATGCTCTCCCACTAGGATTCAATGGCTAATGCCATCTTTGGGCACAACTTCCAAAAATCTTTGATTAATAGAAAGCTATGGGGACTGCTTTTGCATTTGAAGAACTGGGGGGCTGAGTCATTAATGAGAGCAAAGGAAAAAAAGGAGTAAGCTTGCTCCTGGACATACCATGTTACAATGCAAGGGGTGCAAATTAGTTTATTATTTTGCACATAAGTTAAATACTGACTGTTTTTTCATCTAGCATTCACTTGATAGCTTTATTTGTACACTAAAATTTAAAGTGGATCTAGAGCATGCCCTATCCCAACTATAAATCTGTCCCCACATTTTAAAATTACCTCTCACTCCAATGTAAAATGGTTTTGTCTTGGTGCAAAGTTGCTACTTTTTTATGATTTATGTGTTTAGGTAGAGTTTAATTATTGTTCAGTTGTTTAATTGCTTTGATAATATGTTTTATTGCTTTTATATGTTTAAGCACTTTATAAAAAACAGTTACGATTAAGATCTTTATGTTCAAATGACTTGGTTTTAGGTACTTGAAGTAGGCAACATCTCAAAGAAAAGAGTGACATGGAGGTTAAACCTTGATCAGAATGGGGAAACTATAAAGGATGGCATTTTTAGGTTCAGTAAACGTTCAGGGGAGCTCGAACCAGGGGAAATCAGTAGGATAAATGTTCATTTTTGTCCTAGTAAGTATAAAGAAAAACTTATTTTTAAAATATATTTCTGTTTTGCTCCTATTAAAATCAATGTCTTAGATGTGCTTTGTATTTGATGCTGTGCTTTCTATTCTTATGTCTGGCTATATATACTCTTTTATGGCTAGACTATAGACTTCTGATTCTAAGTTGTTCTGTGGACTCAGTGGTCCTCATTTACAGTACGCTACAGTATAGGGTGTATGTCAGTTTTTGTGGCATAAAAGTACACATCCCCGTACTGCACGTGTGCAGAAAAATTATTCTGTATATAGATTTGTGCATATCTCAGACTTGCAGGACCTGCCAGGAGAGGCAGGACGATGGCAGGCTAGAATTATTTCAGTACAGTAAGGGTGTGTTCATGTAAGTATACCACACCCCCTGAAGAGGCTAAGTATACATGTATGTATCACCTTAGAAGGCATACTTCTTGCAGGTACTGGAGGGCTGCTGTAAAGATACACAGTGATGGTGATGACCATCAACAACAGAACAGTCTAGAGGGTTACATGTGACTCAGCAAGCTTCCGCCGGTGGCCTTCAGTTCTGTATAACTAATCTGATTTATTCTCTGCAATGCTTGAACACAGAAGATAATACTCAACAGGAGCAACTTGCTCTGCATCATGTGACCTCCTCTGCACACTTGAGTGGTTGTGCTGCTTAAGCTCACTGCAGAGTGCAGTGCATCCTGCGCCATGTGCAAGCCCTCCTTCCTCTGCAAGCTCCAGCTTTACAGACAAGTATTGTTGAACATGTAAGGGAGATATGAGTGGCATGTGAGCCAGGTCTGTGAAGCATGTGGGGAGGTTGAAATACATTTGGAGAGGTTAAGTGGATTTGAAGGCATGTGCGGAGGTTTGAGTTAAATTTGGGGAGAACTGAGTGGCATGTGGAGGGCATGTGTGGGAGTTTTGGAGTATATCTGGTGATCAGAGTGCTTGTGGTAGGCTGAGGGTATATAGGGCTATTTTGGAACAAGGGGGAGTTCTGTGTGGAATGTGGTGGAATTTTGGAGCAAGTGAAAAGCATGTGGGTGTATTTTGTTTCATTATTGATATTAAGGGTAATGTGCAGCCTTTTTAAAGGTTGGAGGCTGCCCATGCAGCCTATATCGGGTTGCCCATCATTTATCTAGAAGCTTCTGATGCATGTGTTTAGACCACCAGCTGATAATACTTCATACAGTAATATCACAGCTATATTATATCAATTTGCAAGTGTCTATTCTCATTACTTAGTTGTCATTTCCATTTGGACTACTGGAGGAGAGAAGATTCCTGTTTCATTTTTAAAAGTGTAAACAATGGATGTGGGGGTGTTTGTATTTAATTATACTTTATATGGAAAATGGGAGTTTTTCATTTATTTATAACACTGTGAAGATGCTATTTTCTTTTGTGCATATACTTTATTGCATTATTATTATTATTATTATTATTATTATTATTATATATGTGTACTAATAGGGCATTATGACAGTGCAGTTAGTACTAACATTGTCAAGCTGCATTCATACACCATCAGTAGGCGTATATTTACACATTTGTACAGGTGATGCAGAGATACTTGCAGAGAGCTTATGTCGTCAGTGTGTGTGTGTGTGTGTGTGTGTGTGTGTGTGTGTGTGTGTATATTGTGACAAAGGGAGGCATTTATCTGACAATATGCAAAGAAAACATACAAGCAGAGTAAAACATTGGCGCAGTTATGCACCTAGATTCAGGTTAAACCAAATAAAGACATATGTGTAGTTTAAAGTTGGCTAACTTACATGATTTAAAAGCTGCTTCCTCTCAGCAAACAGACAGAGTGTGTCTGTTAGTTGAAACAGAGCCAGTGATGGGCGGTTTCTCTTAAAGAGAAGGTGGGTGTGTCACCTGTCCATCAAGCTAAGGCTGGGGGAGGAGTATCATGTACAAAAGCTTGTTTGTGCCATTTGTTCATTGAGACCAACGCTGGGAATGCTGGCTGGTCCTGAGAGAGAGCTGGTCTATGTATAGCTAGCGTTTACGGTCTCCATGATTGCTTTGCAAGTATACGGTGTCAAAACATTTACCATCCTGACAATAAAGCACCATAAAAAGGAAGAAGTTGTTTGCGTGTGCTTCTGCAGTAGCGGGCTCTTGCCACAATATATATATATATTATATATATATATATTTATATATATATATATATATATATATATATATAATTTCATTACTGTATAATGCAAAGTGTGTATATGCACGAATGCATACACTCTCCCTGCCCACACATATGTATAGACATTATTTTTAAAATTATTATTATTATTATTATTATTATTACAGTCTCTCCTATTTACTGTCGCCATACTTCTCTCCAGACTCGCTCCTCTTGTTTCAGCTGTGCCCTCTTCCCCTTAGAATGTAAGCTCTCTAATGAGCAGGGTCCTCCATACCCCTTGTTTTCATGTAAAAATACAAATTGGGTGTGGGGAACAAAGGACAGTTCAGGCTCAAGGATAATACCCAGACAGTGAAATTGAGGGGTAGTGCTTATTGTCATTTGTCTACAAACAATGAAAAATCATTAGCTGAGTTTTTGAAAGATTGATTTGGAGGAAGAGGAAGAGAAAATATCCAAGATGCAATGGCAGAAAGATGTTCAGTAATTCAGGCCAATACAGATGACGAAAGAGCCAAATAGTATAGATAAGTCAAAAGGAGATTATTTGTTTTCCAAAGGAAGTAATATAGATATGAAAGAGGAGACAAATTTGTGTGATAAGCCTTGTGGTGAATAGAGGTAGCAGGAGGTGGATCCAGAGAAACTAACACTGAAGGAGCAGTTTGATAAGTGGAATGAAAATCTGGATACAAATGTGTCCTGAAGGCCTATGTAATGTAACATTTGTATGAGAAGTAAGGGGCCAACCAAGTCAATGCAGCAGAGAACTTGGAGAATTAGAAATGACCAATCACTGACCACCTTAGTCATTGCCGCCTCAGTTGAGTGTTGGGAACAAAGCATTACTGAAGTGTGTTCCAGTTTGTTGTGTGAGGCGAGTATAGGTGTAATCATATAAAAAGCTTGAGAGTTGAGAGATAGGATGGTAATCTGAAAGAAAGTTTGTTTTATACAGAATAGAAGTAATAACTGTATGCTTAAATAGTGATGAAAAGATACCAATGGATAGAGAGATTACAGAAGCTAGTTAAGGCTGGGTGAGCACAGGAGACAACAATTGACTGATTTATAAGTTGACATTAGTCAATATTATTACAAACAAATTAACAATGGCATTGCACAATACTAACACTTAAACCCTTAATGTTTTATTACTTTGCACAATTGACTTGTATTAATACATATACAGTTCGACAGATGCTTTAGTCATTAACTCTCGTTTCTCCATTTTTGGACAGCTGGTCTTGGGAATTATGCTGTTGATGTACCAGTAATTCTGAATGGTAATGACAGTCACTACACACTTCTCAATGTGTTTGGAAGCTGCAAAAATCCAGGGCTAACCTTTGACCCTCCATTCCTCATACTAACTCCTGTACCATTGGACACAGAAGTCCAAGCAGTGGTTGATATCACTCCAACAGATTTTTTCAGGTATATTTTTTGGTTTTACACTTGTAAAAAAGCATTGAAATAACTTATTATTATTATTATTATTATTATTATTATTATCATCATCATAATTACTTCTATAGTGCAGATTTTGCAGTGACTTACAAAGAATATTCCATTATTCACATCAGTCCCTGCCGTAGTGGAGCTTACATTTTAACTTCTCTACCCACAAATACACCTAAACAAACATTAACCTTACAGTATTTTTTTGGGATCATATTTAATGAAGTGCACTGTATTTATGATAACAACAGTGAAAGAAATCTAGGGCTAGATTTACTAAGCTGCGGGTTTTAAAAAGTGGGGATGTTGCCTATAGCAACCAATCAGATTCTAGCTTTCATTTATTTAGTGCCTTCTACAAATTGATAGCTAGAATCTGATTGGTTGCTATAGGCAACATCCCCACTTTTTAAAACCCGCAGCTTAGTAAATCTAGCCCCTAGTGTCACTTACTATCTTTTCTCCAACTGACTCACAGAAGGACTGATTGAAAACTGTAGCATTTTCTCCCAATACCCAATATGAAATCATCCATGTGCCATGTATTTTATAAATTTGTTATATAATAAGTAAACTATTACTTACCTGCAAAAAGCAGACTTAATGTTCAAATATGTAGTATATAACAAATGTAAACATACTGAAATAGACCAACCTTTTCTTTTTTTTTTACATTTCATGTACTGAGTAGTCATTTCTATTCAGTAGACAGCCCATTCTGTTTGTGTAAACACCATGTTTTATATCTATCTAGGCAATCTTCATTAAAGGTTGAAATTCCAGAGGTAGAACTTGATAGTGGAGACCGAGTAAAAGTGTTTTCTGTACATTTCCCCAACGGACAAATGATTGCAGACTCTCGTCACACCAGCGAACAACTTGTCTGCCAGATCATCTTCAAATCTTCTAGTCCTGTTTCTTGCTTGGTTGATCTATTATTCACTGATGAAGATAATAACCAGTAAGTTGCATATTGTTTCTAACACACTATTATTCTTATTTTATTTACTATTTGTTATGAATACAGCATTTTGTAATTTCAGTTCATCTAAAATATTAACATCTCAGCATCTCTGGATTATGAATGTCTCCCTGCCAAGTCTGTGCCATGATAGGAGGCAATAAATTCAACCATCTCCATTCAGTTTAAGAATATCAATGGTAGAAAGACCATAGAATTTTCATTTTCTTTAAAATTGCAAGGCTGTCAGTTTGATTTCAGATGGCAAGAATAATCAAGCGTTAGATTATACTCTTGGAAAAATGTAGACTGGAGCAGAAAAACAGGCCACATTTGTCAAAGTGATAAAAAGAGAACACATATTAATGTGTGCTGTGTTTGTACAGTTGATCTCTTTACAGTGATGTGTGGTAGTAAAATTATTTTTTTGTATGTGTTTACTAGTAGTTGGTATTTTTTGTTGTATCATATATCTTCTATTTCACTGGTAGTTATGTAAAGCATTTGTTTTTCTCTAAAAGACAGTGTTTGTATTAGTTAAATTGCTGATGAGAAGGTGAATGGCTATTGGGGTGATAGACCAAGGTTAAGGGCTGTAGGGGGCTCTGAGTAACTGCAGCTTTACTTAGTGGTTGTTACGACTGCGGTTACTAGATAAACTTTTAGAACCAGGCTAACTGAGGTCTTCACCTTTAGCATCCGCTTTTCCCGTAGAACTATACTTGTTCAGAGGTACTCGGATGCCCCCAGGACTTAAGCTCAGAGGTAGTAAAAGCTTATCCAAATAACCACAGCGCAGAAGGTAAGTGGAATGCTGGAGGAGGATGTCCGAAACAGGTCAGGGTCGTGGGAGACTTGAAAGCAGGATAACCAAGGGACAGGCAAAAGGTGTCTGGGCAGGCAGCGTACAAGAATATCCGAAAACAGGCAGAGGTCCAGGGGCACAAGGGTTCAAGCAGGATCCAGAAAACAGGCCGAGGCCACAACAGGGAATCAGGTCACAGATATCTAATATCTTCAGGAGCAAAAGCAGGTCAACACACATGCAGCACACAGGACGCTATAACCGGAAGGGAGGCTAAGCCCTCATTGCCTTGAATACTTTGATGGGCCAATCAGAAAGGAGGAGAAACAGGGCTGATAATCAGCTTCAGGAGGCTGCTAAATAATACTAGGTTAGAACTGGCATAGGTAATAACATAACCCAGAAACATGTATAAATATATGAATGAACCAGCTTAATTCATAAGAGAGCTCCCCCTGGAGTTGTAGAATGTCCCTACACACTCCAAATTCTGCCACACAGAAGGCCTCAAACAAAAGGCCACACGTATAAAATATATAAATAATAACAGTATTATAGTAACTCATGCATGCGCCTAGCTGTTAGATCACGCCGGAACGCGGCGCTATTGACAGAAGAAATGAAGTCCCGGTCGTCATGGTGATGGCCAGGACGTAGCTGCAGAGTGGGCAGAGAGTCGCGGCGACTTAGGGCACCACCGCAACTCGTGACAGTGATGCAAGATTGTACTTGGATAACATTGTCCCAGCAAAGGCTAAAGTGAAAAACCTGAAAACATATTTTGCTATGTTACAATGGGAATATAAATTGTTTTATCATCATCATCATCAACATTTATTTATTATGCGCCAGCAAATTCCCTAGCGTTTTACAATTGGGGACAAACACAGTAATAAACAAACTGGGTAAAACAGACAAAGAGGTGAGATGGCCCTGCTCACAAGTTTACAATTTATGGGATTGTCTGGCTTTCTATTGCAAAATAGCTCTTTTGCCAAAACATAAATTGTCAAATTGGATGAAATCCAACCACTCAGCTGCATGACTCCTAGAATCACTGGGATCATTTAGCTTGGTCAGAAGATGACTTCATGCACATATAGAAAGAGGTGATCTCCTTTTAATAACATGCCTGATAGTGATCATGAAGATGGTCCTAGGAGGACCATAAGCATCACGTGTTTTTGCATACGCCTAACACACAATATTAAGCCATGAGTAGTTGCGCCTGTATATTTCTACAATGCTATATTACATTAGCTAGGATCATGATTCCTAGCACGAGTGAGGGTACCTGCACATGTATATTGGATTACAGGGTTCCATCTACCGTAAACAAACCTAATATTTACTTCAGGGGAGGGCTGGCAAGACTTGTCTCAGCAGCCTATTTTAAAAGAAAAAAATGCAGGTGGCCCAGTGACCCAGACCAAGGCAGGGGCGGATCCAGACTTTTGCTATACCCCGGGCGATTTTAGGGGGGGCGATTTAGGCCCCGCCCCCTTTCTAATTTCTAAGGCTGCCGGCGGCTGCACAGTATGTGCAGGTCCGCTCGGCAGTGACAGTGTGCTGCCCCGCTGCTCTGATTTTGTTTAAAACACTATCAGAGCAGCCGGGCAGCACACTGTCACTGCTGAACGGACCTGCACATTGTGCAGCCGCCGGCAGCAAGCCCCTGCTAGGGGGGGGGGGGGGGGCGATCGCCCCGATCGCGCCCAACCCTGGATCCGCCACTGGACCAAGGTAACCTAATATGGGACTGGCCCGGACAGCCCAGCCTGCCCCTGATTTACTTGGACTGATTATGATCTTGTTTTTTCAGAAGGATTATTATCCGGCATCGCAAATGTTTTGGGGCCACATATCTTGGTGATATATTGATTGTGGCCACTGATCTCTGTGTGGGGGCGTAGACACTGACTTAATAAGTTATTTCTACTGCTGTGGACACTTTATACTACACTCTCTTTAAATGGAATGTATACATAGGGTGTACTTAGCAACTACAACAACTTTGATATCTTAAATTGTTGCTTACTAAGGGTTATATAATATAAAATTCTACACACATTATTGTGGCTCTATTGCTAAATTATGAGAGATCAGCTCTCTAGACACCAGCAATCTTATTCAGCATCGGTCACACCGAACAATGAAAACAGACATCTATAAATACTTCTCCCACTGTCCTAGCTTGATAGACAGGTGACCCTTAAAAGGAGTTCTGCTCAGGTGCTCTGCTTGATTAGCCTTAGTGAAGATACACCCTGGCAGCCTACTGTTAGCTGTGGAAAATTACATTTTCAAACCATTTCAAAACATGTAAGTTAAATCAGACTCTTTAATATTATTTTGTCACACATATGTCCTCCACTTGTATCTCTTTAACACAGGTGCACTACTGTACAAATGTGTAACTCTGTTTGCAGCCTTGCTGTGCAGATTGCTAGCTAAATACCTAACTCTTCTCTTAGAAGCCTGTGGCACACAACCCCCTTTGTCGCAGTTTATATAAATGCACTTTCCTAAATAAAGTGTTCCTGTATGGTGCAAAATGTGTCCATTTAAGGCGGCGGTTCCCAAACTGTGTGCCGCGGCTCCCAGGGGTGCCGCGGCGCTGTCACTGGGGTGCCGCGGGCCAGCCATATAAAAATAATAGAAAGAACACAGTAACTTACCAATCTGCCGGGCGCTGGAACCCAGTAGACTCCTCTCTCCCGCAGCAGCTGTCACTAACGTCGATATTCAGTGACAGCTGCTGCGGGAGAGAGGAGTCTACTGGGTCCCGGCGCCCGGCGGATTGGTAAGTTACTGTGTTCTTTCTTTTATTTTTATATGGCTGGCCCGCGTCAGAGGAGTTAGAGGGATCGTGACAGCGGGGCAGAGGAGGGTGACAGCGGGGCAGAGGAGGGTGACAGCGCGGCAGAGGAGGGTGACAGCGCGGCAGAGGAGGGTGACAGCGGGACAGAGGAGAGGCAGAGGAGGGTGACAGCGAGGCAAAGGAGGGTGACAGCGGGGCAGAGGAGGCTGACAGCGTGGCAGAGGAGGGTGACAGCGGGGCAGAGGAGGGTGACAGTGGGGCAGAGGAGAGGCAGAGGAGGGTGACAGCGGGGCAGAGGAGGGTGACAGCGGGGCAGAGGAGAGGCAGAGGAGGGTGACAGCGGGGCAGAGGAGAGTGACAGCGGGGCAGAGGAGGGTGACAGCAGGGGCAGAGGAGAGTGACAGCGGGACAGAGGAGAGTGACAGCGGGGCAGAGGAGGGGCACAGCAAGGCAGAGGAGAGGGGCAGTGGAGGGGGACACAGCATGAGAGGGGCAGTGGAGGGGGACACAGCGTGAGAGGGACAGTGGAGGGGGACACAGCGTGAGAGGGGCAGTGGAGGGGGACACAGCGTGAGAGGGGCAGTGGAGGGGGACACAGCGTGAGAGGGGCAGTGGAGGGGGACACAGCGTGAGAGGGGCAGTGGAGGGGGACACAGCGTGAGAGAGGGCAGAGGAGGAGGACAGCGTGAGAGAGGGCAGAGGAGGAGGACAGCGTGTGAGAGGGCAGAGGAGGAGGACAGCGTGTGAGAGGGCAGAGGAGGGGACAGCGTGTGAGAGGGCAGAGGAGTGGACAGAGTGTGAGTAGGCAGAGGAGGGGGACAGCGTGACAGAGGGCAGAGGAGGGGACAGCGTGAGAGAGGGCAGAGGAGGGGACAGCGTGAGAGAGGGCAGATGAGGGGACAGCGTGAGAGAGGGCAGAGGAGGGGACAGCGTGAGAGAGGGCAGAGGAGGGGAACAGTGTGACAGAGAGCAGAGGAGAGGGGGCAGTGTGACAGAGGGCAGAGGAGAGGGGACAGCGTGAGAGAGGGCAGAGGAGGGGACAGCGTGAGAGAGGGCAGACGAGGGGACAGCGTGAGAGAGGGCAGAGGAGGGGACAGCGTGAGAGAGGGCAGAGGAGGGGAACAGCGTGACAGAGAGCAGAGGAGAGGGGACAGTGTGACAGAGGGCAGAGGAGAGGGGACAGCGTGACAGAGGGCAGTGTGTCTGGATGCAGAGGGGGCAGAGTGTCTGGATGCAGAGGGGGCATTTTTGCATACAACTAAATAAGTATTTCTGTCCTGACCTAAATACTTATTACAATTTTTTGACTCAACTACTTCTAAAACAGGACTGCTCAATAATTATATTGGAGGGGTGCCTTGAAAAAATTTGGAGACTCTAAGGGTGCCGCGAACTGCAAAAGTTTGGGAACCACTGATTTAAGGACATACAAATATCAAGCCGGCATCTTTATAAGTGACACTTCATTTGTGATTGACTTTCTCAATGTGTTATGTTGTGTATAAAAGTTTACCTATTGTGTGATTTGCCAAAGCAGGCCTATAAAAATAATCCGTGACTGGCAGTAAACGATAAGAGTCGGGGGTCCCTGGGAACAGGTGGTGGCCGGGATACAAAGTATTGGCAGACTGTAATGGTAGCGGATGGGTGACAGCCCAGGGCCCTGGAGGGTCAATGGCTCTGGCCTCTCTTCCCATTAATGACCCTATCCGAGCATTAAGGTGGCACTCTGCCCATTACTCCCTTCACCAGCCATCAAATCACAAGTGGCCAGCAAGGTAATAAAACGCTTCACACACACCAAAATGCCACCTGAAATAAAGACAGTCTTGATGGCATAAATGGGGCTAAACTGATCTGTGGTTTAGAGAAAAATGGAAAAGTTTTATTTACTGGGGTAGAGAGCTGGACTCAGTTGTGAAGTCTATAATTTTGCACAGTGTAGGCATTAGTCATTAAGGAGAGCAAGGCTAAAAAAAGAATAAATTTGATCCTGGACAAACCATGTTACAATGCAAGGAGAGCAAATTATTTTTTTTATATTGCACATAAGGAAAATATTGGCTACTTTTTCATGTAGTACACAAGTACTTCATAGCTTTATTTTTACATCGAAATTTAATATTGATCTAGGACATGCCCTACTCCAACTATAAATCTGTCCCCACATTTTAAATTTACCTCCCGCTCCAATGCAACATGGTTTTGCCAAAGTGCAAAGTTACTCCTTGTTTTTTACTTTGCTCTCCTTAATGAATCAGGCCCTGTATGCCTAAAGAATTTTCCGCCTCTCCTCCATAGAAGTGCACTTTTACTGGTGGCTCCCAAAAAGGTACAGGGAGCCTGCAACTTAACTGTGCTATGCTGGGTGGTCCACCAAGGTGCAGTGGTGCAAAACAAGGTGTTTTGCAGTACTCTTTGCGGGCACTTCATAAATGATCTCCACTATGTGTTTTTGTCATTTATATGTTGTAGATTTTAATATGCTGTGAACAACTCTGGATTTAGTATTAGGAAGAGGCTGGAAAACATCTCTCTCACTGCACAGATTCTGTCATTTGTTTTTCCTTCATAAGCAAAAAAGATTAACAGAAGGAATGAATATAAACTAAACTGGTTTTAAGTTTAAAAATGGTAAAATGTTACTGAATTTAGGGAGATTTGCTAAAGGAAGATGACTTGTCTGAGTTGAGGATGAATAGGCCATTGTCTCTATAATCTGCTCTCTGGCAGGACTGGTAAAGCTGCAGTGTTCTGTGTAAAGGAGATGATGGGACGTGATGGAGAGAGCTAAAGGATGTGTGCTAACAGACTCTAGTTATGGTAATCGAACCATGACTATGCATATATTACGTCTTGTGGAATCTTCCATATGAAGTCCACTAATTGCCCATCATTCCTAGAATGCTTAAGGGATCAGATAAGTGGGAATGGAAATATTAATATTAAAGTATTGTATTTATAGATATGATAATCCTATGACACGATGGACCGCCTATGCTACCCTGTCTGTTGTTGCTGCTAACTGGCTGGGCTTACTTTGCCAGCTTCCCCTTTCGTTATTCTGAATACGCCCCTCCTGACGCAGTAGGAGGAGCCTGCTGCCACCACTGGACTCCTTTATGGCGCCCAGAACCACGTTCCTTCTGGGTAACTGTTGCTGCTAGTGTACTCCTGTGCTGTTATACATGGGCTTGTACCCCTGATCGCTTACTCTGGATCAGGGTGCTGTGGATGGACCCCCCTGGCCTAACACACTGGCCAAAGCTGCTGAGTAGTGGCAGAAAGGTGGTACTGGAGAGCTGGGTCTAAACCTCAGAAATAGACGGAGGATGGATTAGATTTAGGGTCTAATCAGTAGGTCACAGGATTATAGCAATATCAAAGAAATTGTCAAGCAGGGTCTTGAAGCAGAGTTATGTTTATTTCTCAAGTGTCCTGACAAGGACAGTTCTACTGATTAAAGGTATCAGTGGTCAGGTCAGATGGAACATCAGAATGATACATTTTCAGTTTACAAGGGCTCCCTTTTTATACTATTTTCGACACAGCCTTACAGACTATTTTTGAATCAGGATATAACCTGTTTACCAAAACACAGATTTACATGCATTGCAAAGCTAACAATATTTACACTTATCTGTGATATCCTAAAAACTTGCTGTGATTTCCTGCATTTTATGTAAGAGGCAGGAAATCTACTAGCAAGTGAAAGGGTCTAATTAACATTAATCCTTTCTTCAGACAGTTGCAGAATACACATTCCCAAAGAAAGGTGCAAACCCCAAACAAGCCATTTCCCCACATCACAATGCACAAAAGACTTCCATCCACAAAGGCTTATTGTATCCAATATATATATATATATCCAGAAATAATGCATCTCCTCTAGCAAGGTTAAACAAGAAATTAATTTCTTTCCCTGGTCTCAGAAATAAGGATTTCCAATATCAAAATATACACGCATTGGCAATTATATAAATAAGCGCCCAGCGCTATTTCCTTTAAATAAATTTATACCATAAGTTATTTATAAGTAATCCAGTCACAAATCCATATTTACTTCATATATGCTGAAAATGGAGACCTGGAGACAGAACCACAATTGACGCAATAATCAAAAAGACACATTTTTGTTAAGATTGTTAGTATATATTACTCTTTGTCCCACCTATTCCTTTTTTTGGCTCCCTTCCCTTAACCATTTTAGTGCAAAAACTCAACATCAAGCATCACATTACTTTGCTTTTAACCTTTGATTTATTTTTGTAGCGAGTGGACAAAATGTTATTTTATATCTGACCTGATGATTCAGACATATATTATTCCTAAAACGTTAGAGGATGATTAATAATTCAACTGTGAACTTCCTTTTAAGCAAGCATAAATTCTGCAACTAACATTCCTTTGTTCCTCTCCCCCAGCGCTCATAAGTATGCTACATCTCTTCCCATTGTTTTACAGATTCGGAATTCTGCATAGTTGTACTAACCCCATGGCTATTCTAGATTGATATATGTAAAAAGAGCATAATGTAACAATAGACTATTGTACTCCCTAGAATTTTATCTTAAACAATACATTTAATTATTTTGTGTGAAAATTCTATATCTGCTACTAAAGATTACAATCTAGAAACAATTTGAATACTTCTTTCCTTTGAAAAATTTGCAGTATATGGTGTATTGAGACAAAAAAAATTCATCTTTTTGTCACACTTCTAAAGGATTCTGTTCAGCGATCATCAATTACTTTCCATCTAATTCGTTAAATATATGCCACACAGAATGGTACCCATTGAGGAAAATGTCATTATACTTTACAGGATTAGAATAGAGATTAGAAAGCAGTAAAAAAAAATAAAAACCCCTAGTCTGTGGCTGTCTTCTAGTTGAAAATAGATGAGAAAATCACAGAGTATGTTTAATGAAAATGAGCTTCCTGCTCTTATGAGTTTTTCAGTCTTCACAGTCGGAGCTTCAGCATTTTTTGGCTACCAGCAGGTTGCAAATGTTGATGCACATAATATATTTAATGACTATTGCCTATTTTCTGTAACTTCTTTGCAAGTGCACATTAGGGAAATAAGTATTCAAACAGGAGAATGGCTGATGGATAACGAATGCATTTCTCTCTTTCAAGATGGTGATATTCAACATATATTGCGCAGTTTCAGTGAACACAGATTTTCTGCCTTTGTTATCTTTTTTATTGTTGTTTTGATTTTTTTCTTTACACAGAACTTTCTTTAGTTTATGTGTTGAATGTGTGTCTTATCATTGTTTGATCAGTCTAAATTGTCTTCCTTTTAGGTCATTAGATAATTAGGACTGAACTATTTAGACAAAGCTGCATTTTATGTCTTTGTCTTGCAGAAACTGCTAACAATGTTCATGTTTACTAATGTATGCTTGTATTATTTCATTGTATTTAAACTTTCAATGGTTAAGAGTATCTGTTGCCGGCTGGGTACACACTATACAAAATTTTTCCCAATGCGATATCCTAAATTTTTTTACTAACGACTTAAAGAAAAAGTCCCGGTCAGCATGCCGATTCATGTGTACACACTAAACACATTTTACACAATTTACCTTCAGATCTGTGCTATTCATTTGTCATAACCATCGTCTGAAAAGATCGTGAATCTGCACACTCCATAGAGGTCTGTGGACACTGCCGGTCATGAGTACATACACACTCAGAATTGGAACAACATCGTTTCATTGTTGAACAACATTTTTAGTCCAGTTTAAAAAAACAAATGAAACGCTACAAAGTGCTTTGGATTGATAATCGTTCATTGTTCATCGTTGCAGTGTACACGCTTGTATGATACCGGACCGAATGGTCATTTATCGTTTGATTGGCCCGATAATCAGCTGAAAGCACTGTAGTGTGTACACAGTGTTATAGTGGGCCAGATAATTTTGACAAGATTACAGTCTTAAATTTCTATAAAAAGGGCCTCAGTGATGCTGCTGGTTCCTATTGATTCAACAAGCTGTATATTCATAAATATTGGTTCAGCCCATAAAACTGTCTGTCTCCACTATGTGTAAGTGAGAAGTATCCAATGCTCTATGACATTGGGATTGTGTGGCTCGGGGATCAAAACATAGAAATTTTGGGTCCATGGCCAGGAAACTCCTCAGATCTTAATCCCATTGAGATTTTGTGGTCAATCCTCAAGAGGCGGGTAGACAAACAAAAACCCACAAATTCTGACAAACTCCTAGCATTGATTAGGCAAGAATGGGCGGCCATCAGTCAGTTTGTGGCCCAGAAGTTGATTGACAGCATGCCAGGGAGAATTGCAGAGATCTTCAAAGAGAAGGGTGAACTCTGCAAATATTGACTCTTTGCATAAACGTAATGTAATTGTCAATAAAAGCTTTTGACACTTATGAAATATTTGTAATTTTACTTCAGTATACCATAGCAATATCTGACAAAAAGGTCTAAAAGCACTGAAGCAGCAAACTTTGTAAAAAACCAATATTTGTGTCATTCTCAAAACTTTTGGCCATGACTGTATATGCTGCTAATGTACAGTGCTTACTTTGAGATATAAAATATGACTACGTCTTGTAAGGTACAACATATATTAAAGGATATGTCCAGTCAAAAGTACTTTTTAGTCAGTACCACCCTTCCCTATTTGTAAGAACCAGGGACCCCCACAGTTGAGACAAATTCACCACCATCGTTTCACTGGTTCCTTGTCCCTCAATGACAAAAGGGATTTCAAAATTCAAACAGTGCTGTGTTCATCATCATCGTCATCATCATTGTTTATCTTTAAAGTGCCACAGAATCTGCTTTACTAACATAGACGCAGATTGCAACGACCCATGACAGGAGGAGCTACACCACTGATGGGCTGAGTTCTCGAGAACTGCAAGATTCGTTAACATGGAACCCCCACAGTTCTGTTGTTTAAGGGAAGGGGAAGCCATAAATAATGTTACTTTTGACTTGACATACTCTTTATATTACATATATTACATATTATACAGCAACCAAGTATCTGTAAAATTACAAAAAAATATATGAGATATTCCAAGGCAGATATGATCCAGAGATCCAGCAAAAAATGGAACAAGAGAAGCTGAGAGAGATGGTAACAGAGGGATCAAGCTTTAATTTCCCATCCAGAGAAAGAGGCTGAAAGTGCGTGTTATCTAAAGGCAGAGATCAACTGTTCTTGATTAGTCGACCTTAACTTCAACCAAACTGACTAAAAGCTAGAGCTTCACCTCATAAAACCTTGAGATGAAACAGCTACAATTTCTACTGCAATATCAGAACACGATGATTTACTTTAGGTACGAGTGCAATTTTAAATATGGACTTGGTGAGAATAAAACAAGAACACCTAATATTAGAAACCTACATATTAATAAAAGTATATATAAAATGAATAACATCATGAAAGTCAGTGAATGAAGGTCAATAAAAATAAAAAGTTTCATGTATCGCACAGTAGATAGTGAATTGAAGAAAACAGTTTGACCTTATACTCATCTCCACTTACAAGAGTCATTAATCTTGAAAATGATTTTCTATTGCTTTGAAGACTCAATTCTGCTTTTATTTAGTTCTCCTGTGTGTGTTTTTATCTAAATCAATAACCACTTACATTTTTTCCTTCATACTCACACACTAATTAGGACTATCGTACCATTTTTATACCCTGCTTTTTAACTTCAAAGTCTCAAGCTAAATTGATAGTCTTACAGTATAAGTGGTCTCATCACCTACATACAGGTAAGGGATCTTTAATCTGGAAATATGTTTTGAAGAGCCAGAAATAAAGAAGTAAATAGTACCTGATTTTGATTAATAATGTCTTGAACACAGACATTAGTACTAGCCAGCAGCACGTGTAGACAGTTTAATGAAGAGGGGAATGGCAGCAGTGGAGCCACTGTAACAAGGGTGGAGGCAGTGTATCTGAATTGAGGCTCTGAAGTACAAAAGGGCCCTTTCCAGTGAATCGTTGAACATTTTTAATAAATAATTTTGATTGTCTCCCTTTGAAATGTGGGGCTGATTGAGAAGCTCACTGTGACGAAATGAGTGTGATAACCCTGTGAGCATTCAGTGTCTTATTTCTCAAATAATGTGGATTATAGTACTTTTTATAGCCCATGCTTTTGTTCCCTAGCTCACCAGACTACAACTGCATTGTTCAATTACATGTGGTTAAGGGGACATTGTAGTTCAATGTAAATATGTATATTGTGTACTATATATTGATGCCTTGCAGTAATGTTATTCATTGTTCTTAAACTGAAGCCAGGAGGGTTATGGGTAAAGATCAGGTGGTGTCCACAATACAGGTGAGAGGGCGGGAGCTGCAGTCATTCTCCCCCCTCCTTCCTCTACAGGAAGCATGGAACAGCTGGGGACCCTGTGACATCACAAAGTAGTGTAAGGGGTTAATTTTAGGAGGGGCTCACTTCTACCTTATGCTTGAAAGTAGGGGAAACCAATTAGCATCAATTGTTCTCCTTAGGACTAGTCCAGACGTTCTGTCTGCATCCCAGCAGGGGGCTTCTGTGAAAGGACAGCTCATCTTCACTCCCCTGTCCAAACCCCCTAGGCCTGCACTGGTCAATGGTTAAAAAGAATAGACCCAGGGGTTTGCCCAGGGAGGGGAAAAGCTGTGGAAATTAGACCTGAGCTATAAGGAACGACTCCAGGGGGGGGGAAGGGTGTTCATTCTGGGATTTCATTCATGAAGACTGCAAGATTTAGTTTTGAATTGTCGTTTTCTAACTATAGTCTATATATGCAGCTGAGAGAGATCCACGGGTCGTGAAGTCTGGACAGCCAGGTGACTATAATTCCTTAAGCTAGTGGGGTAAGGGACGGATTATGTGGTAAATCTGCCTGGCATTTATTTACTGTGTGTACATAATATTCTAGTGTTGTTTGTATGACAATAAATATACTGTTGTATTTTTATAACTACATTTTGCCTGAGTGACCATACGAATCCTAGATGGTACTGCGTAGACTTCCCTGGCATAGGAAGGCACCTGTGGGTGGCCAGCCAGCGTGAAGTGGGTAGCATTGGGCCAGATACTCCCGGTATCTTCACACTCACTGATGGCACTTTGACAAGACATGGTGAGTTTGTGACTATTGGGCTCTGTATGCCTTCATGTATACTTTAATGCTGTATTAATATCTTATTATTACTTACGGACATACTACTGTGCCTTAATACTAGTGGGCCATGCCAATTAGTGACATAAACTACCTTTTAGCATTTTGATGTTCATTTAGTTTCTTTCTTACTGCATATATGTAAAGTGCTCCCTTTTTATACCACCCCCCTTTATAACGCCATACTCGCATATCACAAGGTTTGATCATCACACAAAAGTGCATTAAAATGTGTTCATTCCATTACATAATTTCCTTCATAACATCACCTGCATCAAGGTGAGGATGATGGTGATGACTGGTATATCTTGATGTGGCCACATACTTACATTGTATTTTGAGTTAGAGATATGTGCAACTCGGATTACACATGTACAGCCTTACTTTTATGTGTACATTCATCCATGGGAAAATCTAGCCTTAAACTCCTCATTTTTGTTAATGAGTCTTTGCAAATCCTCAACATTCTAATTAGCTAGCTCAGACTTATCTGAACAGAAATCATCTTGCTTGTGATCGTATACACACCCACACTTTGTTCAGTAAAATTCAACGTTGGTGCAATTTTTCGGAGTGGAAATGGCTGTGTGCCCCTCTACACCTCAATTAATAACCCTAAAGATATGTCCTCACCACCTGTCTATGCTCATTAATTCATTACGCTCATTTCCGTTTAATAATCTCGCTCCACTGAATTAAATGCTCCAAATATTGGTGTGACTGTTATGTGACATCCAGTATGTTCAGATTTCAGTAAATCCAGTGCTTGTGTGTGTCCTGTGGACATATTTACCATAGAGACTATTGGTCTCTTTGCGAACAGCCGTTTGAGCTGCAATTACTGTGAGGTGTATTTAGTTAAAAGCTGTGCATATTTTTTAACAAGTATGTTTGAACCTATAGTGGAAAGGGAGGATAGACAGCCACTATTAGCAACACCCTACAGGCACTGTCCTTCTCATTAAATTGCATCTCCTCCTGTCACATGTTCATCTTGATCCCAAGTATGGTGAATGTTCTCTGTAGTATGTATTTGCTGTGTGTGTCTATTCTGAGTTTATTTATATACGCTGTGTGGCTATACTGGGGCTTGTGTTGAGTTAGATGCATTTGCTTCCCCAAACATACGCAGGAAGAAAGGAAAAGCGCATTTACATGCATATGTTTAGTCATACGCATGCCAGCTGTAAAATAGTAACATTTGCACTAGACATACATCAGGTATACAAGTGTGTATGCCTACAGACCACAGAAGTGTACAGATAGCATAGCGACGTTGCTTGACAGAGTTAGTGGTAAATGCTAATGTTGTGTTACTGTATTTGTACACTATGATGATGTCATGAAATGTCATTTACACAAGACAGAATAGATTCATGACCGTTTTTACTAATTGTGAAAGTCGCAAAATGTTATTAAATGCAAACACATGCAAAATAGAAATACAAATCAAATTACACTCAAATTAAATCATTGCATTAAATAAAAATTAAGTTAATTTAAATAAAATTTGTTTTTTAATGCTTTAGAAACTAAATGGGAATTTTTACCGTAGTAGATTGGAAATGTCAATTAATGACTGCAACGTCAATAGCTGCGACCCTAATACATAGTAACATACATAGTAACATAGTTGATGAGGTTGAAAAAAGACACCAGTCCATCAAGTTCAACCTATTTTGGAATGATGATTTACTTACTATCAGGTGGAGGGTTCAAGCTACAATCAGCCAATAAAGAGTAGCTAGATAGTACTGCTGATAGCCATCATCGTCATTGTGTATGGTTGCTCAAGCCTTTCACTGGCTCCTAAAAGGCATATCTGTGGATGCATCTACTTGATTCTACTAGAATCGCAATTACATGAACATTTCCTTACTATACTTGGCTTACAGTTGCTTGTCCTTTCCCCATTATGTTTTGCCCCTCTAGATGTAAGGAGTTGTAAGTGTAACATGCACTAAAATCTGGATATGGACATATGAGTACATTTTTTGGTATGCATGTGCAGAAATACGTCTAATGCTACAGGAACCCCATTGAGTTTATGTATAAGTTACTTGTGGAAATCTTAAAGTAAATGCTGTCTGTACATTCTTAGTTTGTGTAAGTGATGTGTCACACTTGTGTAAGTGCAGACATACACAGAAATAACGATAACCTTTTTCACACTAGTAATCAGATAGACATGAAAAATAACAATAACAATGATAATAACATAGACCCAACAGGGAAATACATACATTTAGTAACAGTTGCAAGTACATATATGAACATCCATACAGCATAGAGCACTTTCCAGCACCAATAAATATATTCAGGTGTGTGTTTAATTTCTCCTTAAAGAAATACATGGCGGTCATTCTGGTAATTTTTCCAGATAGAAGGCATCACATTAGTGGATGTTAGTGTCACCCACTTTATCCCCTTCTTTCAATTCCTTTTATTCATTCACTCATTCATTTGTTGTACGCCTATTAGGAGCCCAGCATGTCAAGTACCACTCATAGTCTTACACACATTCCTAGCTGAAAATAAAATTCCTAAATAGACATGGTAAGGCCTAGTCAGGCTAAGTTCATGGCTTTGTAGATCCCTTCCTTTGATCACTGTGTGCACCTAATAGTGTAGCCTTCCATGGATTGGACACCAACAAGGATAAATAAAAAGTATGATTTGTGTAATGGTAACATTAGTGTATTCTGGTACATAAACCGATTTCTAGACTGCAATTCAAGAAACTTTTTTTAAATTCATTTTTAGCGCAGCATTAAATGTTGATGCTTTCTTTATGTTTCTTAGGTTTCTCCTCCAGGTTGCTGCTGTTGCTGAGAACTGCATACTCACTGTGTATCCTTATTTAGCATATCACTGCACAGATCAAGTCATCTTAAGAAGTGGTAATTCATTTAACTTTTTTTAATTATCAATTGGATATGATTTGCAGCTCTATGTTTATTTTGTACATGTCTTTAATATGTTATTCGCTGTGTATTCTTGTTTAAGGGGTGCAGAATGTAGTAAGGTACCCCACTTGCTGTTGCCCTCCCCTTCAGCTCTGACTATGGTGTGGGTGTGACATCCGCAGCCAGAGAGTCCCCATCATAATTATGTGGTTAACACAAATAGAGTGGAGTGGACACTAGTGTTGATGCAGTGCAAGCTGTTAAAAGAAATATTGGACGTCAGACCATCTCATGATAAGCACACATTTTATTTCAAATGCCTTCTCCTCCAGCACATAAGCATAACTATTGCAATAACACTCCATTCCACTAACACCAACTCTTCTAGCACACACTTAGCAGATGTTAAACATATTTGGCAATGCACATACCCGGTGTTTCTGGGTTCCACAGCATATGGTCGTAGCTTTTCATACGGACAGGCACACCGTTGGTATGTGTCTTACATTCCTCCACTTAGACTACCCCGATATACATGGACTCTCCTCCATACGTGCACACCATCTCCTACACCAGGGACCCTCTTCCATAACTTGTAGCCACGCTGCTTTAATGCAGCGACTCCCCCTCATTGTATGGTAGCACTTTTCATCTGTACAGACCATAATACCACATGTCCAGGGATCTTCCTTCATAACCATGCTGATGCTGGCAACTGCATTTGGGAGTTTACATCTGAGTACACTCTTTCTTGGAGTATTTCCCTTACTGCATGTGACTCTTCCACCATGCACACACTCCTCTGCTCTCAGGAGTCACTATTTTTAACATGGGGTACCTACCCCTTTGTGGTGCTGTTCTCCCAGGGTGCCCCTAAAGGTGGCAATCACTAGCTGGCTCTGCTTCACTGCAGCAATTCCCCTATTTATCTGTGGGATCTTTCTTTCTATGTCTTAGTTTCTCAAGGGACTCTAGTTATTGGGGCTCTTGACTCCCTTTCTGCATACAATGTTCTCCCATGGCAGCAGCCACGCACTCACCCCTCTCTGGTGGCTTCTCCTTGGAAGCTCTACCACCTAAACCGGCGGTTCCCAAACTGTGCGCCGCGGCTCCCAGGGGTGCCGCGGCGCTGTCACTGGGGTGCCGCGGGCCAGACATAAAAAAAAACAAAATACAGAAACTTACCAATCCGTCGGGCGCCGGGACCCAGCAGCCTCCTCTCTCCTGCAGCTGTCACTGAATATCGACGTCAGTAACAAGCTGCAGGAGAGAGGAGGCTGCTGGGTCCCGGCGCCCGACGGATTGGTAAGTTTCTGTGTTTTTTTTTTTTATGGCTGGCGTCTGGCGCGGGGCAGAGTGAGAGGGATTGGGCAGAGGAAGGGGACAGCGGGACAGAGGTTGGTGACAGAGGATGGTGACAGCGGGACAGAGGAGGAGAGCAGAGGATGGTGACAGTGGGACAGAGGTTGGTGACAGCGGGACAGAGGAGGAGAGCAGAGGAGGGTGACAGCGGGACAGAGGAGGGGGACAGAGGATGGTGACAGCGGGACAGAGGAGGAGAGCAGAGGATGGTGACAGTGGGACAGAGGTTGGTGACAGCGGGACAGAGGAGGGTGACAGCGGGACAGAGGAGGAGAGCAGAGGATGGTGACAGTGGGACAGAGGTTGGTGACAGAGGATGGTGACAGCGGGACAGAGGAGGAGAGCAGAGGATGGTGACAGTGGGACAGAGGATGGTGACAGAGGATGGTGACAGCGGGACACAGGAGGAGAGCAGAGGATGGTGACAGCGGAACAGAGGTTGGTGACAGAGGATGGTGACAGCGGGACAGAGGAGGAGAGCAGAGGATGGTGACAGTGGGACAGATGAGGGGGACAGGATGGTGACAGCGGGACAGAGGAGGGGGACAGAGGATGGTGACAGCAGGACAGAGGAGGAGAGCAGAGGATGGTGACAGCAGGGCAGAGGAGGGGGACAGAGAGCAGAGGATGGTGACAGCAGGGCAGAGGGGGGGGGCAGAGGATGGGGACAGCGGGGCAGAGGAGGGGCACAGTGGGGCAGAGGAGGGGCACAGTGGGGCAGAGGAGGGGCACAGCGGGGCAGAGGAGGGGGACACAGCGTGAGAGGGCAGAGGAGAGGACAGCGTGTGAGAGGGCAGAGGAGGGGGACATTGTAAGAGAGGGCAGAGGAGGGGGGACAGCGTGACAGAGCAGAGGAGGGGGGGCAGCGTGACAGGGGGCAGTGTGAGAGAGGGCAGTGTGTCTGGATGCAGAGGAGGCAGTGTGTCTGGATGCAGAGGGGGCAAAGTGTCTGGATGCAGAGGGGGCATTTTTGCATACAACTAAATAAGTATTTCTGTCCTGACCTAAATACTTATTACAATTTTTTGACCCAACTACTTCTAAAACAGGACTGCTCAATAATTATTTTGGAGGGGTGCCTTGAAAAAATTTGGAGACTCTAAGGGTGCCTCGAACTGCAAAAGTTTGGGAACCACTGACCTAAACATTAATTCTGCTCCTAGTGGACCTCTTCTGGGTTACCTCTCACTCTGCACATCTCAGAGGTTATTAATTTGTTGTAGCCTCGTGGTTGGAAACACACACAACCCCATCTCTCATATTAGATTTTTACTACTAATTGGGGCTTCTCCACTACTTATTAAATGTAAATCATACCTCGTGGCTGCTCGCACATGTGCTGTAAAGCTTTGTCTGGGGCATCACTGTACATGAATGTACCTGGGCATGCTCAGTAGAAGCCCCTCACCTTGAGAGCAGAGCAGGGGTCTTGAGGGGGAGCAGTTGACTCGGAGGGAAATGGTCGACCTTGGATTGCATTGCATTCCCAGGACTCCTTACATCCAGGACCCATAGCAGCTGTATCCCCTGCAGTGCCTGTTCAGACACTGAGATATGACCTAAATGTTTGGAGCACATATGGAATTTAAAATAAAATTACACTTCCTCTTTAATTGAACAAGTATTGTTGGTAGCATGATATATCTACATAGTTCTCAGTCATTGAGGTGTACTACTTCTGAATTTTAGAGCAGAGATGCTGAAAATGGCAGCATATTGCTGCTCAAATTGAAGCAACAAAAATTTATTGCAATTTTTTAAATTTTGATTGATAAAATCGAGCTAAATTACACCATGTTCAAGCTGGTTCGGCCATGTTTGAACCAAATTTACTTTCTTTGTGTCTGTTCACACGTGATCACGCCAGTTCACACATGTGCAAATCGTCTTGAATACAGTCAAGCTTAAATTGATAAATTTAATTTTTTCTTTAAAATGGGTAACATCGAATGTGAACAGTATTCTTCACAGAATTAATCAAAAAATGTTCAAATAACTTTTTTTTATTTAAAAATATTATTTAAATACTTTTTAAAACTAAAAATATAAAAAAATGGGCAATTTTAAAGAATTAATGTAAACTCTGAACCTAAAATGATAAACGCAAATGACAAACCTCAAAAGGTGAGAATCAGACATGATTGCTGAATGTGAACTGCAAACATCAAGATCGAACTGCGAATACGAGCAGCAAAATTTAGACCAATATTCAAGTCAATGCCTATTGATGATTGTACCATGAACATGCTTGTGACCATCAAACTGGTGAAATTTCATGAAATCTCAAATTTTCAAGCATATGTATTTGAGAGTTTGTGGAGAAGGTTATGCAATATTACGCTATGCAGATTGTTTCAGTTCTCTAGCTACAGAAATATGCTTTACAAACATGTCTGGCTAGCCTAGAAGTCACTATCTGTGTGGAGTTTGTATGTCGTTTGATTTCATCCCACAGTCCAAAAACATACTGGTAGGTTCATTGGCTGCTGCCAAAATGGAACCTAGTGTGTGTTTGTGGTACAGAATTTAAGTGGGGCACCAGGAAATGTCACACATAGGGAAATACCATTGGCCGCGTTACTGCCGAAATTAACGCGGCCTGCGCACTATTGCCGTTACTACCTGCTATTACCATTAGTACGATAGTTTTTAACGCTGATATTTGCTCGCAGCCCAGGGAGCAGAAATCCAGGTTAAAATTACCGTATTGACGGTAATAGAGCGCAGGTCGCTTTACTTTCGGCAGTAACGCGGCCAATTCAATTCCCCTCATGTAATTTAAAAACTTGCAATGGCTATTGTACAGTGCAAGGTGCAGATGCGGTTGATTGCCTATACAGTGAAGCTGTTAAAGTTAGATCAAGCTGTTTCTGTGAATTGACTCCAAGATGTTCTGATTTGGGAGAATATGGTGGCTGAATATATTTCATGTTACACCATATGTCTGGGTATACATTTGTAAAATAGGGGCTCTATTAGTGTTTTGTATGTCTCCTCTCCCACATGATAAATTGGTAGTGATTTATCTATTTCCCATGTGTGCAATATTTAGGCCATAATGGAAATAATGGAAACAATTGCAGCTCTGGGGAAGCCGTGCTACGACCTTGTTACATACCCGAAACACCTTCTCTGAGTACATCCTCCAGTTCTCTTGGTGCTGGTGGTATTACAAGCTCCACATATGACGAATCTGTCTCAGGTGGGTAACATCTTGCGTATTTATATAAGTTGCAGTATTGAAAATGACTCTGTTAGCACGCACTGGCAATTTGTTGTCTCAATTTGTTTAACTTGTTTTTAAATCTCTCTAATAAATCACCTGTGTGCTATAGGACTAAAACATCAAAAAGGTTGAATAGCTGAGATGGAATTTCTAAATAACTACCTATCGTAAGGTGCATAGACATGCTTTATTGGGAAGCCGTTCAGTTTATACCCGTGAAGTTTTGTAGTGTACTTGTGTTTATTTTAGGGCCGAGTACTCATTTGGGAAAGCACTTTTATTTTCCAATTTGCTTTATAGTTTTTTCTGTTATTTCCAAATGTATCGCACAGAGCGATCCTAAAGATAAAGTGTAGCTGTCAACGTTTTACAGCGTCTTCACGGGTTCCAAGAGAAAATAAGTCATCCAAGAGAATCTCCAACAGGCCGATAATGATCTTATAATTAGCATTATTAAAACAAAAATCCACCCATGTTGCATAATCATATTCTCATTTAGGAGTGTATTTATTTCACATTTATGTAATATAAATAGAATTTCCTTCTGTAGAAACCAGTGTCCTGTTAAACAGAGTAATAAAGGTTTATCTACAGTGTAAACACTGCAGCATTGTTATGCATTTTAGTATATTGTAACACAAATGTACTTATTTTGTATTTCCAAAGACAACTAAAATAAGCAGTCTATATACAATTTATTATAAATGGAAGAATTAGCATATTATTGAGAAAAAAAATAAAATGTAATATTGAGAACCAACATGGAGTGGTCGGCATTTATTAAAAATGGTGCACAGGAAAAATGTGCTGGAGGTTATAGCAACTGATCAAACATTTACTTTCGTTTTTTGCATTCCTGGGAACCAGTATTCAGAAATGCTTCCTGATAGTATTTATTAAGAAAGTGCAATGGGTATATTTACTAAACTGTGGGTTTGAAAAAGTGGAGATGTTGCCTATAGCAACCAATCAGATTCTAGCTGTCATTTTGTAGAATGTACTAAATAAATTATAACTAGAATCTGGTTGCTATAGGCAACATCTCCACTTTTTCAAACCTGCTGTTTAGTAAATCTAGCCCCAAATGTTCAGTACCACACAGCAAACAAACAGCAAATAAATTTGATCAATCTAGTGCAAATGTGAAATGTCTGATTTGTTTTTGGTGTAATGCTCGCAAGGAGCATATCAACTTTCCATATTTACATTAAAATGTGTATGGGTGTGGGATTTGTATTCTGGGAAACAGTCACTGTGTGGAGCACTGGTAAACATGTAAATGAGGAAAATAATGCTGTGTGCAGTGTGAGATATAACAGAGGGACATTTAAATAATAAGATATTATTTTAGTAATACCCCCTATTAGGAAAAACCTAAGTCCCAATGCATAGATCTCATAACTAGCTAATTAACAATAGATCCCATACTTGTAGGAGAGAACCATCACAATTTCAAAAAAAGACAAAAATATCAGTTGAGCCGTTTTATTGCTTAATAAAGGATTAGTAATTAGGAAAATTGCTAACATGATGAAGATGACCATTATATAGGAGTTATCCGGCACTACACAGCAAGCAGGGAAGATGGCTCTTAGGACTTTCTATTGTTTTAATTGTGGATTCACCTCAAATAGCTGTAATACATAGGAAGTCTGTGTTCCCAGGCATGTTTGCATTAATTACCTTTATTCCATTATATTCAGGGAATTCAGTGCACCTAATCAATGAACTTCTAATCTATCCCTTCTCATTACTTATATACGCAAGTTAGTAGCATCCCTCATGGAATTTATCAGAGGAATCTGGGGTTAATGTACAAATGAGGGTATTCCCCGTAATCAGTGCGATACAATCTATTTCTTTTCTCTCAGTCTAATTCTACTTGATTCAGTTGAAGTTCCTTCTATCAGCACAATTATTAGAGACTATTGTCAATAATATTACTATATTGTCCAACATCAATTAACATTAAGAACATCATTATTAAAATATATCAATATGACAAGTTTCAACATTAGACAGGTTCTAAGCTCAAGACAAATTGGGTAGGGAGAAGATACAGAGGGTATCTTTAGTGGTTCACTGAACTCAGAAACTCAAAATCCACATTGGACAGAAGATCTAAAATACTAATTAAAGAAACCAAGACATATTGGAATAGGAGGTATGCTGGATGCACGCTCAATCCAGCCAATACTATACTATTATTAGACATGATTATCTAATCCTATTAATGAGGAGTTATTATTAATAGAGAATTTATCTCCTCCTATCTACTTCCAGATTAGTTCAATAAGGGATTAAGTAGGACTCCAATGTAACGGAGATAGCTAGTGGGCTTCACCTCACGCTCATTTAACAGACACCTCACGCTCATTTAACAGAGGTCACCATTAGTGAAAGCTATACACAAGCACAGGATATATACCGGACAGCCTCTGTTATATTATCATATATATCAGTGATATATATGATAATATACTCAACCACAGGATTCACAGGAACTGGTTGAGTAACCAAGTTTCATACTAACCCTATTTTTGTGGGCACTTTCAGAAACAACCTAGGGAAAGAATTATAGGAGTGTTGCAGCAGTGCATTCAGTGTTTTTTAATACACACCAACTCACATTAATTTACAAGCACCTGTATATTTCACTAATCTTATTAACATTTTAATAGAAATAATAAAAGTTACATTTTAATTCATATTGATGTTCAATCAATTACCTTTATTCCATTATGTTCAGGGAATTCAGTGCACCTAATCAATGAACTTCTAGTCTATCCCTTCTCATTACATGTTTGCATTAATTCCAGGCAGCATCTGTCCAATCAGGATGAGCAGTATGTCATGTCTGTTTTTGTCAAAATGTATAATTCCCTTAACTTTCCTTCAACATCACCTGATGCTGGCCTGAGTCAAGCAATACAGTAATAATAAAACCCAAACATTACAGTCAGAGGCAAAGAAAATGAAAGAACACTACTACACAGGGAAGCTCTTTCTCTTGTCCCTACCTCTGGATGACTATGGCGATGGTATTACAAGGAAGATGGAGACTGTAGAATGTCCCTAACACTGGCTGCATACATCACCTGGGCCTTCTATTAAGTGTTATTGCTTTATAACCTTAGGAATAATTGAGTGAAGGGTAGGGGGGGGGAGTCTGAAGACAAAACAGAGATAAATTCTCATAGCAGGTTTTCCTCTATTTATCAAATAAACAACAATAATTGCTAACACTTACTATAGTATGCTATATATTATATTATACCACATATGCATTATATATCATCAGAAATGCAGTTTGTTTTAGGTATTGATTTCGTTATAACATTGGGAAATACTTACTGGAGAAAAGGAATTACAGCGTTTAGTACAGTACAAACCAATCAACACCACAGGGTTATCTAAGTATATTGTCCGTATCTGGAATACACCTAAAGACTGTTTTGTACTAGTACGGGATTCATCTACTGTGTACATATGTATTCCAAAGCTAGCCTGGAAAGAACAAAACAAGCATATATAGAGAACAATTTATTTGGTAATTTGTGCAAAGTGAAATATTCAATCACTGAGTGCGTAATGAAAACAAAACCGTAAAATAAACTTTGCTGTTGTTGTTTCATCCATTGCTTTAGTCAACTGTGAAAGCTGCACATAACACCCGGGAAGCTGCTTTTTAGTTAGATTAATGCCATTAATAACACTATCTCAGAAAACAGAGCACTTACTCTTCGGTAAATATTATATTACAATGGATTACAGTGCAGTTGGGAAATTGAAGGATGATTGTAAATAATTTGTGTTGAAATGTTTCGCCGTTGAGATTATAATTGTGCTCATTTAGAATGTTCCAACGTATATTTCAGAAGACTGTAATGTGCTGGATAATGAAAGAACACAAAGTGGAGGCGAGGAGATTCAGTATCAAAGAACAAAGGACAAATTGGAGCTATCATTTTATCCCGAAGAAGATACAGAAGAATGGATATTTTTTCAGAAAGTTCTAGCCACAGTTCAAATGTGGTTCAGTCTGTTTGGATGGGCCAGTGGGTGTAATCCCATTACAATTCCTCATTCTCTATGGAGGTAGTACAGAATACCTACACACAACTACAAATTAAACAGCTATGTGAACTGACAACATATAGCTAAACATATTACATTAACATAGTTTTACCGGCAGTGGTCGAAGTGGGTGGTATAGCATACTGCCACTTCTCCTACTTCCTTTATAGTAAAACTATCAAATTCCATTCACTTCCATTCCCATTACATTTTTCATACCACCACTTCTAAATTTCCACTTCATAATTTGCCTTCTTACACATTAGCGTGTAGTGAGCCATCTTCTGGGCTGGTATAAATATTCCTGAATATTTATTAAGAACCTGCTAATTACTTGCAGGGCAGAGCTTACTGAGAAACTTTTTGTCACCTCTTTAAGCTGTAGCAAGCTTGCAAGCTTTCATCACATTGGTTCTGAATGAGATTATAGTCGCATGATCTTCAGCCCACACCAGTGACTTATATATACCGTATAATGCTCAAGGCATTGTAACTGGACATTCTGAAAGGATAGGCGTGGGCACAGGTTTATAACTATTTTCTTGAGAAATGTATGTGTATTAATTACTAAGTCACAATTAAGCTTTTACTCAGGCTTTATTATAACTGTTAGATTTTTCCCAACTACACAACAGGTACATTTATGGCACACTACAGGAAATTGTTTCCCTCCGTGAACTGTCTTAGGACTGTTTATTACTGTATATAATTATCACATTGATACTTCTCCAAAAAGAAAATCATATTTTTTGTATAACTTTTATACAGTCTCTGCAACACTGGTGGTGGTCAAATTTCCGGCAGAAGAAATACCAATACTTATCCTACTGACATGAAAATGCCGACGTTTCCACTTGCCCGACACTCAGAAAATTCTGACAGTGTGTTTGCTGACAGTGACAATGCCAACAATCACAATGCCGACATTAAATGAGCAATGCCTGCTTACGGTTTTGTGCCAGCGGGTCCAGCGAATGTAAAGCCACCGGACCCGCAGGCATTGCTCACTTTATGTCGGCATTGTCACTTTTGGCATTCACACTGTCGGCATGTTCTGAGTGTCGGGCAAATGTAAATGTTGGCATTTACCTGGTTGGCATTTTCATGTTGCTAGGATAATTGTCTGTATTTCTTTTGTCGTGATTTTGTACCCAGCCCCTGCAAAACTGAGGTTTTCAGGATTAACCACTAAATTCTAATTTATGATCACTGCATCAGAGCAGATATCATAGATATCTGTTGCTTTGCATTTCTCTTAGTTTTTCTGAGCAGTCCACATAACAGTGTATGGGGAGTGCTCAGTAATGCTATTTATTAATGAACGAAATTAAGTTTTCAATCATAAAATAATAGAAAACTTTCACTGAAGACAGCTCTGCTCTAAAGCATGTGCACAGGGATTCAATCAAGCCGGAAACACATCGCAAATAGGACCGCAAGAGAAGAAGAAGTGTAAACTAAGTGATACACTTCACAGGAACAGACATTTTTTGGAACGGCTGTTCCTGTGTTGATTTTTTAATAAATATGAGAAATCTTTCATGTGATGAGGATTGAAAAGTATCTTTCACAATATGCGGCGCTACTAAAATAGGGGCCTTAGGGCTAGGTTTACTAAGCTGTGGGTTTGAAAAAGTGGGGATGTTGCCTATAGCAACCAATCAGATTCTAGCTTTTATTTATTACTTTCTACAAAATGACAGCTAGAATCTGATTGGTTGCTATAGGCAACATCCCCACTTTTTCAAACCTGCAGCTTAGTAAATCTAGCCCTTAGTGTTAAATGCAATGAAATCTGGCACGCCTTACATTAGCCTCTACTGTTTAACACAGTATTTCTAAGTGAACAGTACATAACAATGTACTAATTTATAACATGTTGTACCTGAATTATGTTTCTTCCTCTTTTTTTTTTTTTTTTACAATGATTTTTTTAGTGGGGTGTGCAAAGTCGAGTTATCAAAATCTGAAAGAAAGGCACCAAAAACAATAAATCTTGGCAAGCAAACGAAAACCATCTATGACATGCTGTTCTACCTGAGTGGACAGATGCTGCCTGGAATTACTGCAAGCCAGTCGCTGCCCTCTGATCCCACAGAAAGAGTCCTACAGCTTCACTGGCAGCATGTGACACTGCTCACTTTCCTCAAGTAAGAATAGACATATTACAGAAGTGGTATCTAGAGTGATTCTGTGCTGTAAGATTTATACATAGATATTGTTCTCCTTGGAATTAATTACACATTATTCAAGATGAAATTCTTTATTATACAACATCTCATGTAATACATTCACTTCAGTGTAACATATGACTGTTGCAGAGTAAAGATTTTTATCTTGAATAATGTGTAATTAATTCCAAGGGCAACAATATACTACACATTGAAATTAACAGGGTTTATAAGTTTTAGAGGTGACAACAGACTTTAGTAACATTTACAAATAACTATTCATCATTCACTAATCATGAGAGAGCCATAAGTGGTAAAAATCAGTCTGTAAAGATGGCATCGTCATATGTGTTCTGTTTTGCTTTACTATCTATTTATCTGTCTGTCCTGTCCTGTCCTGTCCTATCCTGTTCTCTGTTTCTATAAAAAGAAAAACAGTTTTTTGATGGCTAAGAAATAAGTAACTGACATGTTTGTGTTGACAGCAAACATTAAAATCTTGAGAAATTAATTAAAGTGGACAAGTTAGCCTGGTACTCCATGAAAATCTTGGCTAGATTAATTCTAAAAGCTAATTGACATCAATTAAGTAGACGGTACATGCAATAAACGTTTAATGAACCTTTAATGTATGATGAGTTTTCATGGAGTTATTTTGGATAGAACAGACATTTTTCACTTGGAAAGAGACTTTAATTTGTCACCCTTTTCCTTCCAAAAATTTTGAAATTCTAAATATCTTTAATAATGCATCAAAGTATTATTTTGCTACAACTTGACATGATGGCATTTTCATTCACTTTAGTTTGTAGATGTCTTGTCTCCTAAGTAGAAGCCACAAAAATCTTCTTAGGGTGTGTTTGGGGAGAAGAGGGCATGTGGCAGGCTTCATATTTTTATCCAAAAGATGCTAAGATTTGCCAGCAGTTGTTTATGTAGAAACTTCCCCTAAAATGATGTATATTTGCAGTATTACACAAAGTAGTATCTAGTTCTAGACTACTCTAGAGCACAACAGTACAAAGGCTGATCACAAACGGCTGGAAATGCAAATCTTTTTCTGACTGCAGCAGACTGAAGTTTGCTGTTGCAGGTTGGGTACATGTCAACATAATTTTATTTTTCTTCAGGGGCATTATTAGAAATGCCTTGTCATGTGGCCCACTACGGACCATCATAAAGTTATGCAAGCTATGATATCAGGGTATCCTAACTAGATTATACTGCGGGTTCATCTGTATTTAAATTTAAGCTATTTAGCCGGAATTTAATCCATCTACATTTGTCTTTTTTATCTTATTGCAATGACTTCGGGCCTGATTCATTAAGGATCTTAACTTCAGAAACTTCTTATTTCAGTCTCCTAAACAAAACAATGTTACAATGCAAGGGGTGCAAATTAGTTTTCTGTTTTGCACATAAGTTAAATACTGACTGTTTTTTCATGTAGCAAACAAATACTTGATAGCTTATGTGTACACTGAAATTTAAAGGTGATATTTGTGTGCTACATGAAAAAACAGTCAGTATTTAACTTGTGTGCAAAACAGAATACTAATTTGCACCCCTTGCATTGTAACATGGTTTTGCCCATGAGACTGAAATAAGAAGTTTCTTAAGTTAAGATCCTTAATGAATCAGGCCCTTCATCTGTATAAACCTTAACTAAAGTGATATTTTGTAGACATTATTAAACTTACAATTTACAAACTTGTGTTGCATTTATGTATTTCATATAGAAACCAAGGAGCATCTCTTCCTCACATTAAACCAGAGTATCTTTTTGAACCGTTTGATTATGAGAGATGGATGCAAGTACAGGTACGGTTCTAGAAAGGTGACAGTAATAATACATCTATAACAAAATATCCCTTTTTTAACCTTCATGAACTTGTCAATTACTATTCCTATGTTACTTACTCATATTGTACAAATTTTCCTTATTACTGTACCTTGTGGGTCCGCTTCATATTTCACACTTGACAGGTAATTTTTCAAAATCAACAAAAATGCAAAGGATTTGAGTGACAGTCTAAAATTGGTACACAGCTATCTAATAAACACATTTAGAGGTCTATTTAATAAGCCATAAAGAGATTGTTGTTGAAAACATGTTACTCTTCTCTTGAAAATCAATTCTGATCTGCCCATTGGGAATGTGAAATGTTAGGCAATGAATTTGCTGCACTACCGAAAGCTTGTTCACATGTGATACTATATTGAAAAGGCAGTGGTCAGAGTTATTATTGATCCCTACAGCCATCTCAATAGTCTTTTCTCATATCACTGTGTTGTAAATTTCAAAGCACTGATAGTAGCGTGCTGTGTGCTCACTCCATTTATAGTGGGACTGAACCCATATTGCTCTATTCACTAACGGTTGCAATTCTCATCATATGTACCTGCCTAATCTAATTTGTTATGGCTGCTGTTTACAATGATACAGAAAACATGACCTCATAGTTACATAATGTAAGGTTTATACCCAGTGAGATACCAATAAATAGCTGGGGAAAAAGTTTTTGGAAACTTTCTGGAAAAAAGTGGTACCTAAAGGCAGTTTTGAAACTTGCCCTTTTTTTTCAGTGTAAATAAAATCCAAATAACTTGGTGCTTAGGCAGTCAACGCTGATTGCATAGGTTTTAAAATCATAAAGCACAGTAAAAGCTTCTGTAAAACAACCCTGTGGCATTTGCTTTGATACATTTTATGGTTAGTTAATTTACCAAAAAGCATGATTAATAGCCTTTTCTTACAGCTTCAAAGGCACTGGACTTCACATATAGTGGGGTTTCCCAGTGCACTGTAACTTTGCAATGTTGAATGGGAACTTTTATAATATTGAAAAGCTAATAGAAGTGGAAAAAAATAAATAAATAAATAAAATAAAAAATAATAAAAAATATATATATATATATATATATATATATATATATATATATATATATATATATATATATGCACACAATATCTAACCAGGCTGGCTTATACTAAGCAGCCAAGTCATGAGGTTAATATGGAAATGCAGGGTGAAGCAGTGGTCAGCCATACCAGAGAGTCTATGAGGAGAAGAGAGAGGGGCAGGAAGAAAAAAGCTGACATAGAGAGGTGCTGGGTGTGTGAAGTGTGTCACAGCAACAGGAGAAGGAGTGAAGTGTATAGAGAAACAGAGGGATACCCAAGCTATGCAAAGAGAAGCTGGGTGTGGATTTTGCACAGAGAGGTAGTTGGATCATTGCAGAAAATCCACTATCAAGTCGCCTAAGCAGCCTGAGGGAGATTACACAGCAAAGTGAGCCTATGTGTGGAGAGAGAGAGAGACTCTTGCTATTAGCGAATTGCGTGTGAGCAGAGAGGGACAGCTAGCAAGATCAGGCGCGCAGTTAGTCCACGACCCAACAGTGGCTAAGACCCTCATCTTCAAAGGAGAGCAATAAGTAACAAAAACACACCAAATACTGTGACATTATTTATGCTCCACATATATCAGAGACTGTGTTACCTGTCAGAGATATAAGGAAAGTTGCCAACGTTTCAACAAGTGCACCAACGTTAATTAGTTAACCTTACAAACTATTTAATATTGGCAGGATTGTAATTATTGTTGATTTTATATTTTCACACAGTGTGTGAGTGCATTGTGGGAGAGTTTGGGGCGCTAGTGAATGTATGTGTGGCAGACATCTTGTTGTTTAGTTATTATTTTACTGTTGGCTTTCATTAATATCTTACCCGCTGTCCCGTTTATTCTGTTTATAATTTCCCCATATTTAAATCCGCCTCTCCCATTTATTTTCCCCAAAATAAACACCCAGTTGATTGTTTGCAAATACAGTGTGCGGTACATTTTTATTTAGAGGGCTGGTGTGGTCGGGTACAAGGGGCTTCCCGAGTCAACTCCTGTGTATGTGTATATCTTTATAAAGATAGGTAGATAATGTCAGAATTTGCTATGTACTCCTATAATTGGCACACACAGCAACCATACAGTCAGTGTTAGATTATAATAGGGGAGTTTGAAGCAATAGCTTTGCACCCAGGCTTCCAAGGAGGCCCAGAATATGCCAATTCAGAATGAACGTTTGTAAGACCTTACCAAAAAATAAAGTGAGTCAGGGGTGCTTAATGTTTCACTCCACTTGGGGAATTGATTCTACTGTTTATTGCAAAACCATTGTAGCTTAAATTCTGCTGTATGCTGTTTATAAAATAAAATTGGGGTAAGGAGCTTGCTTTGTGTCCTAATGAAAAATGTGGTCAGTAGAAGTTATTAAAACATTTTAGTGTAGTATTTCAAACTTTTCCTGACAATACCACATATGCCAGTTTTGCGTGTTGAATTAACCAAGAATAATTTTCACTGGTTTGTTTATATAACATTCTTTTTTAGGTACAAAGAGGGCCTAAATTAATAGGGTCTATATTAACTGCCTAGTTCTCCTAAGTATGGAGCTTTAAGACCTAAAATAAAGTAATTATTTTCTGATTCCTGTGCTTCATATTGAACACTAGGTGCAGCTAAGAGGTGACTGTTATTGACTGTCTATAAACAGCACCTCAGCTCAAGGTTCACCTGCTGCCAATAGATATATACCATTGGTATTCTAGTTAAATAATGACCACATTCAAAAATATATCATCTCCCTGTAAAAAATCTGCTATTTACTATTTTAATTTCATCATAGTTCTTACAAAAAGTTTTTTTTTTGTTTTTTTTTCCTAACATTAGCTTATAATATTGAACCAAAAACATCCAAACTTTTATGGAAGCTACACACATAAGGCGCATCACAACATGCTGAAAGTACTGCTCGTATTTCACAAACAAGAAAATAGCTTTTTCATAAACTTTGTATTCCATTTTTTTATGTTTGTTATTTAAAGAGAAATTTATTGTGTAAAAAGTCAGAATTGTTTTCCTCTACAACTAGATGACATTGATATAAAATTGGTTGCCAGGATATATGCTTGCGATGAAAAGATGCATAAGAGACAGCCACTAATGTCTGACTATAAAATAGCAAGTAATTTCCAATACCTGGTTCCTCTAAAAATCTCCTCTAATAAGCTCTTACAAGGGCTGGATGCCGGTAACTGTTTTTCTTTTTATTCCAGTGGCAATCATTAAACTTATTTGTGCTTTGCATTCTGCAGATAAAGCCACAGAAGTCCAAACAAAGGCTTGATGCCTGGAAGGGACATGTACTTTGTTATAAAATGTGGCTATTAGACACAATTTCACTAAATCAGTCTAGAGACTAGAATCACTGAACACACTAAAAAGACTAAAAGCAGAAGTAATAACAATAATAATAGTGATTATTGTAGAATATATTTGTTATGGCAGTGTTGTTTGCCATATAATTTCTATTATAACTGTCTTGCTAATGGAAAAACAGTACCAGTAACAGTGGGAGATCTAGACATGCCAGAATTATCCACTCCTAAGTTAGGATTTTAATTGGAACAAAAAAACAAACAATGCCTTTAAAATGTATTAAAATAAATTGCATCATGATCGTAATAATGATGTATTTTACAGGAAGAATATTACTCAAAATTGTAACCATAGTATGCGTTCCTTGATGAAAAAGAGTATAGGATGTAGTCCAAAATCTGGTGACTATATTTCACTTGGCACCCAACATAAGGATTACTGATCCCTCCTTTAGGTCTTGTTTGTGCTCTGTCCATTGTATGTTCACACACATTCAGGTACACACACTTTTCGTGCCCTTCATATTAATCTCAAATACTTTTTTGCTCATTTGTATTGTTATCTTTTGACAGTTTACACTCCAGACATTACACAACATGGCAGTACTGTTAGATGTTCAAGCATTACAATCACCAGCTGATGTATACACCCACGGCACAGGCAGCGACATTATTATTTTTATTCCCATTAATGTTAATTGTACTCTTTTTGTTTCTATTCTTAGGTTCAGGTTCAAGAGCTTCAGGCTTCTAGCAAGAAGAATGCTGATGTTGTGGATAATAATGTGCTTCATTTAAGTAATGGTACATTTCAGTCTGTGAGTAAACGGGCTTGGACAGACATAATGCTCCAGATATACAAGGTAAGAAACCAATTAAAGATATGTATTTAAGTGGGATTTTGACATTTCCGCCATTCCAGCTGGATTCATATAACAATATGGTGTGTATCTTTATACAGTACATTAGTCATAAATGTATGAAACTCAGATTTTGTCAAATCGACGATTTTCTGTATTTTTTCCAGTCATATTTAAATCTGTAATTTAATTGAAGGCAAAACCCGGCGGGTGATTTGCCAAAACCAAACTTTACATCCATTTACCCCATGAAGTTGTTAATGTTTCCTTAGTCTTTTGATTCAAGCCGTTATTATGATTTACAGTTTGCTAAGCATCACACAATTGCCATGGCAACCACAATCACTTGACCTGTGATGTGTAGTGAGCAGAGAGGCTTTGGAATACCTCTCTTCTATTCACAACATAATCCTCCACCCCCTCCTTCCTCTGGCATCACATGACCACTGAGTTTCTTGCAGACTGACTGGGTCAGTCTCAGAGATCAGAGTTTACACTCCTCAGAAAGAGCAAAAACCAAATGCTTCTAGCTGAATTACACTTTTTTGCAGTGGCAGCCACCAGCCATGTAAATATCCCAAAAAGCGTGATTTTGCAAAGGAAAGACTAAATTATTGGAGGGGACACCCTGGGAAATTACTTATTGTTCATGTTACGAATGTATAAAACATGGAGTTAAAAAACAAAATGTGGGACTGCAATGTAAAAGCTTTATTGCAGCACTAGGGTTAAAATTGTTCCAAAGTGTATCAATTGTTTCAACAATGTATGAGTCATAGCTAGTAGGAGGCAGAGAGATGTCAAAATGCTAAGTTAATGTGGGCTCTATTTGGAAGCAGAGATTTACTCCCATCAATTTAAACTGTAAATAAGCTCATAAATAAGAGCAATTTAGCTCCTTGTGACGAGACATTTATCAAACTTGAAAAAGCGATACATGCATATATTACATTGGCATACATCCCTTCTAAAACCACACAATTACTATATATACTGAGAACAATGAGAACTTTTTGACAACTTCAATTGTAAGCGCTACGGAATTTGCTGGCGCTATATAAATAAATGATGATGATGAACTCTATGATAAAAATGGACAGTACAAACAAAGCATCATTTATGTTATATTATTTTCTATAATTAGCAAGTTAAGTGCCTTTTTTATTATTCTGTTAATTAAATGCATCAGAAGTAATACAAGAAAAGTTTCAAATACTATAAAAAATATAACAAGTTATAACTCAACAAATAATCTAACTTATAACCAAAAACAAGGTATTTAAACACAAACTGGTGATGTAGATTGTGTTGCATAGCATAGGGGTTCTGAGGCGTGGACTAGGGGACAGGAAAGTTAAGTACCTTTTTAAGCTTTTTTCTTTGTTAGAGCATGTTAGATTAATGCAAGCAAATGCCGGCTATAGGATACATGTCTGAACCATGCTAGTAAATAATAACTTATTTACCCAATACTCAAACACATGGAAGCTAGTCGGGGACATTTAATAATGCTGTCTAAAGAGCAATTTGTGTGCAATGTATCTTTTTCTGTGTTGGTGAATTTCAAATATTGTTTAAATGTCTCAAGATGCCACAAATAAAATATGACTATAGCGATTAGCATTTTTGCAAAATGTTGCTGATAGTGATGCAAGTAACCTTATGTACTGAGGATAGCATTTATGTAGCTCCTAATCCTGCCTTTGCTAAATTGTGCTTACTGCTAAGAGCTAAAATGCAAAAGTTTGAACATAGATTATCATCATCACCATTTATTTATATAGCGCCACTAATTACGCAGCGCTGTACAGAGAACTCAATCACATCAGTCCCTGCCCCATTGGGGCTTACAGTCTAAATTCCCTAACACACACACACACCAATTTGTTAGCAACCAATTAACCTACCAGTATGTTTTTTGGGGATTATCTGTTGTATTGTAAAATAGGTCTGAATATATCTATGGTAAATGCCAGTGTCGTAGATTTTATTGCAGTGCAATATATTGATGTTATTCAGCTAGTGATATTGGGCCTGATTCATTAAGGAAAGTTAAGCAAAAGTAAGCAAGTAAGGCAAAACCATGTTGCATTGGAGGGGGAGGTAAATTTAAAATGTGATGCCAGATTTATATTTGGGATAGGGCATGTCCTAGATCAACTTTAAATTTCAGTGTACAAATAAGCTATCAAGTATTTGTGTGCTACTTGAAAAAACAGACAGTATTTTCCTTATGTGCAAAATAATAAACTAATTTGTACCCCTTGCATTGCAAGTTGGTTTTGTCCAGACAACTTGAGTAAGAAAACTTGCTAAATTTTTTGCTTAACTTTCCTTCATGAATTAGGCCCATTATGTTTTCAACCTTAACATGATTGGCAATAATCCAGGCTTCCTTTGTACCTATTGGGTATATTATAGAGGGTTAACTTAGCGTTGGTTACTACCATTGTAGTGCTCTATTTGCTACACATTTTGCACAATAAATTAAAATTTTCTGTTGCTAGTATATTGCTTTGGCACAAGCAGTTATCTCTTTTTTCTCAAACATCAGCTAATTTATTGTGTTAAAATGCTCTTAAGTAGGCTTTTCCTTAGTTATGCACTGTATAAATAATCCATTCATACCAAATAAACTCTGTCGAATCTTACTTTAATCCTGTGTCTTTTTCTTATAGGTGTTTATTCTTTCACGTGTTGCACAAAGAAAAAATGATGATGGCAGTGTGATAGATTGCATGCCAAAAATCAGTTCTGAGCCCTTATCAAGCAACATATACTCAACATCAGAGAGAATTCTCCTTACGTGGCTCAATGTTCATTATGAAAAGATGAAAAAAGTAGTGTGGATCAACTGTAAAAAAGGTGACACAAAATCATGTTGCTGTTTGCTTCCAATTTGGGCAAGGTTTCAGTTCCGACCAGGGCATTATCTGTGTGTGAAGTTTGTATGTTCTCGTGTGTTTGTCTGGGTTTCCTATGGGTGTTCCAGTTTTCTTTCCACACTCTAAAAACATACTAGTAGGTTAATTGACTTCTGATGAAATTAACCCTAGAGTGTATGCATGTGTATTAGAGAATAAATAGGTTGCAAGCTCCCTCCACTGAGGCAGGGACTGATGTGAATGATCATCTCTGTAAAGTGCTGCATCAGAACTGGAACTTAAATTTTAGCGTCTGAGGCGAGAAACAGCAATGCTGTACCCCTAGCCCTCAATTTTAACCAAATGAACATAAAGTATTCATGTACTGCGCTCCCCTTCAGTGTTGCTCCCTGGGCGGTCGCCCCTATCGCACAGCCCTAGTTACGGTCCTGTGCTGCATATTATGTAGGTGTTATATCAATAACAGGTTAATAATAATAATAGAGTTTATACTTTACTAAATCTGTGCAGCCTGCTAGCTGTCACACTCCAATGCTGTATGCATATATTTTGAAACATATTTAATAGTGCAGAGCTGCTTTATCTTGATAGAGCAGTATCCAATCTGGGATACTTTAAAAGCCAGCTTGTAGTCTCCAAGGTAACATGCATTCACTGATGGGTGAATTCACAAACAGGGGCATTGCCGATTAGTGTCACTACAAATATTAACAGCTTGATATGCATTGTCATTTTAGCTCTTTGACATATATCTGCACTACTTATTTATTGTCTGTGTTATTAGCCTATGTTATCACTCGATCATTGTCTATATTTATCAGTCTATGTAGAGAAAAACTTTCTATCCATAAGGATTTTAAGAACGTATCTGCATTTAAACAATTTCTTGGTGTTGTACGTTTTTATACTTTTTATTTGCTTTCAGCCAAAAGCAACATGTAGAGGTTAGGTTTTTAACAATGTTCAATGTTTTCTGGCACGCCATGGCAGAAGAGGTCAGCTAGTAAACAACTGCTTCATGTCAAACAGACATTGCTACAAAAAAATGTGAAAATAAGGAACGGCTGCATTGAATTTGATTAGTTAACTTCTGCTACACAATGATTAATGTGTAAAATACCAGTTGTGTGCCACATCTATTTTAATGCTAATATATTTTGCTAAAATAATTTCAATATGAAATTTATTTCAATGTCATTTCAATATCATTGGAGCTTATTATTCATTGCAGGTTTGTTTGACTATAATTCAGTGTGTTGCCGTGATTTTGTTCAGTGTGTATACCTGTAATCTTCATTTACTTTAACAATTAGTCATTTTGGTCACATGCTGATCAGTTCAGGTAAATCAGTCCAATTATAGAATTTCAGCTGAAGTATTATTAATAATTCTAGTAATCATAAAACTTTGCATGATTGGATTATTATTATTATTATTATTATTATTATTATTTGAAAACATAATCTGCAGTGCTGTTGATAAGGTTTTACACAAATACATAAGATTTACATACATTAATATCCAGAGATAACAGGTAATGAGGATCATGCCTCCAGGACCTTAGAATGTGAGACAAGACTAAACAAAGTATTGAAGAAACAAATTAGGCTGGGTACACGCTACAGGTTTTTCACCCCACTATCGAGCCAATCACACAATAAACGACCTTTCAGCCCAATATTGCATTAGTGTGTATGCTCCAACTATGAATAATTATCATTCCAAAGCACATTGTATCGTTTCATTTTATAAACGGACTAAAAATTAGATATGCTCACTGACCCCCGTGTTTTGGTTTTGGTTTTGGTTTTGGATCTGGATTACCGTCGTGTTTTGGTTTTGGTTTTGCCAAACCGTCATTGCGTGTTTTGGTTTTAGTTTTGTTTGGTTTTGTTTTGCTATTTTGTTTAAAAATCAATGTTTTTGGGCCTAAAATAACCAAATTTAGTGCTCCACCTGTTTCTTGGATAAGTAATGTAATTGTAAAGTTAATAAATTATCCAATAAACAGTTTAATTCCTGGTAGGCCTTCATTAATTGGACACACAAACCAGATTGTCTTCGTCTCCATATATGAATATTGGCAATGCAGCCATCGTCTTTGGATGTATATTACACCCTACACTTATACTTAAATTTGTAAAGAAATGGACAAATACAGTTTGGTTTCTGTCTCTCTAGGCCCCCCTCCACTTGTAGAAAATACATAAAAATTCAGCCGTTATAGACTGTACAATATTAATTGAAATGGAAAAAGCCAGTGTGGTCTGCCACCTGCATCATCTCTGCTTGTGTTTGGAAAGTGCAAATTGGTGCCAGAACCTCACGTGCCAGAACTGCTGCCACTGGTGCCACCCTGCTGCCACTGGCGCAGGACTTACACAATCAACCACATCCTTATCAGTGCATTTGTCGGCTACCCAAATCTCCCCCTCATCCTCTTCTAATTCCAAAGTGTCATCCTCACTTGGTGTATCACCGGCTACACTCGGGCTGTTCAGGCACACATCAGCAGAACTGCTGAAAGGGCCCCTTTTTATGGGTACACTAACAGAATGCTCATGATTAGACATCCCAGACTCTCCACAGGGATTGGTGTCATTTCTGATTCAGAGCAAACATTATCCTCTAATGCCTTACTGTTATCTTGCAGCTCGGCTTTGACGCGTAACAGTAGTTGTGCACCACTTGTAGGCTCGGTAACATTTTTGGATCTGCCACTAATAGAGAAAGATGAAGGCCTCATTCTCTCTTTGCCACTGCGTGTATAGAATGGCATGTTGGCAAATTTTTTTTTATCGGCACTTAAATTTTCCTCAGTTACACTTCTTTTTCGCTTCAACACGGTAATTTTTTTTGGGGTGTGTGTATTTTTGACTGATTTCAAAAGACTGTGTAGTTTGACATCGCCTTTCCCAGATAACGTACTGGGAACACTACCATCAGGACTGGTGACAGAACCTGGTTGCTCATTATGCTCATATGTGGACTGCTTTGAATCCATTATGAGGCCAACGCACTTGTAGTGCTAAAAATTATTTTTTGAGACTGCTGACAAATAGGACTTTTGACAGCCAGAAATATTAATGCAAATGAATGGGGGACACCCCAAAAGCACTTGGGAGTGCTAAAAATTATTTTTTGAGACTGCTGACAAATAGGACTTTTCACAGCCAGAAATATTAATGCAAAAGAATGGGGGACACCCCAAAGCACTTGTAGTGCCAAATATTGAAAAGAAAGACTCCTCTATCCTCCTCTCTTATCGTCTCTATCAATTGTTATCAGAATTGGATGAAGAATAAAGTATATTCTCTGTCCCTGCTCTAATCAGCCTGTGACTACACCCTGCTCTGTCCCTCTGTCAAATGGCGATGGATTGCTGTGGAGGCGGGTATTTTTAATTTTCACTTATCGCAAGACCCGAGCCCCGAGATCCAACGATGTCACAATGACGTTTTGCCACGATTTGGAATCCGAGCGGAAGGGAGAGTACCAAGCTTGCTCGGCTCGGTACTCGGATAGGCAAAGTTCGGGCGGGTTCGGTTCTCGGGGAACCGAGCCCGCTCATCTCTACTAAAAATCTTGTTCAATGATGGAACGATGTCGGGCAAATTCTGTAGTGTGTACGCACTCACGACCAGCAGTGTAGGCAGATCTCCGTACAGAGTCACAATCTTTTCAGCCAATGGTTATAACAGATGAAGAGCTGAAGGTAAATCTTGTAAAACATGTATTGTGTGTACACATGAATCGGCATGCTGATCGGGACTTTCAGTCGTTGGTAAAATCGTTAATGATTTTGCATCAGGAGAAATTTTCTGTAGTGTGTACCCAGCCATATAATTGTAAGTTAAGCATACTGCGTTGGTAGGCTGAAACTTTCACTCAGCCACACATGGGTTTTTCTTGACATTCAACATCAGGATTACCGTCCAATTTGGCTAACCATCCAGATTTATCTGCACTTATACTGTCACAAGATTACCATACACATAGACCAGTAGCCGTCATCTTTTGACCACATATATAATCATGTTCAACAATGACCTAGATGATTTTGAGAAGATTATTCTTGGTCACTGTGCTGATTTTGGAATTCATATTGTGATATCAGGGGAGTTGCACTTTATTTTAACTATATTTCCAAATTAACATAATTAGGGGATACTTTAATACCAGTCAAAATATGATTTAAGCTGCTTGTGAATATGCTTGTCTGAAGACAACTGCATGCAGTTTGAAGCAATGTAACGAATGCTTTACTTTGAGTTAGTTGAATCTTGTAAACTATGGGACAGTTTACAAAACCTGAGCTGTCTCACCTGACAGAACCACCTATATGTTTTTGCCGTTTTTTGTTTTTTTTTGCATATTCCCAGCGTTTTCCAAATCTGCTGCTTCATAAATCTAGCAATTTGAATTTTTGTGATGGCTAAAAATTAGCATTGCTATTTATAATATAGTGCATTTGAAAACTGTGGTTTTCCAGCGGTTTAGCTGTCAGTTCACCATTTTATACATCAGTAAATTGTTTGGCGATTTTCACTAACTGCAGTTTGATGCATTTCCCATTTAATGGTAGTCCTCTGTTTATATGTATTTATTATATTTTGTTTTGTTATGAAAATAATAGTGTGCAGTGAGTTGTGAGGTTAGATTATAACACTCATTGACATACTTGCTTCATGAGATTTTCTATGTTTATGCTAAAGGGTTGTTTTTATTTAAATACATTGAGAATTTTATTCACTTGTATATTGTTGTTGTTCATAGTCAGAGTTATCATCAAGAAACAGATTAAACCTATGTTCTAGGGTTATGAGAATGACAGTGGCTCTAGGCCATGTTGCAACTCGAATTTTCTACCCGGACACCTGTAATTCGTTTTTTGCTTATACCAGATATTGCATTTCAACTATAAAAGGTCATATTATTGGTTTATTCACGACTTTTTAAGCTTCATTTTATTCATAGATTTAATAGCATAGTTGTTATTAGAGAGTGGAAGGTTGATGTTGGTGGTCCTGTATGCATTTTTTTTAAGCTCGTAACCACGTTCATAAAATGAATATATCATTCTTAGAATTCTGTGCTACCTTTAGTTGTTTCACCAGATTCTACAGCATAATCTAGAGGGATTGCTCAGATTCTAGCCATTATTATTATTTATTTAAATATATAGATCAAACAAAGGACCTGCGGAAATATAGAGCAAACTATTATTATGTTTTGTGATGCCATCAGTAAATATACTCCTCATGGAACAATCGCTTCTATAAATGAGGGGTTTGTTTTAAATGTAAATCACCCCAGTTACCTGTAAGAAGATTTACTGCAGTGCAGTTTTGGCGATATTATGTGTGGTTTGGAAATCGTGATATCTACTAAAGGCAAAAACTGCATGTTTTGAAACCACTTAAATAACCGGTGGGTAACCAGGGTAATTAAGTACTTCTTCACATTAATAACATTATTAATAAAATTCTTAGTAGCGCCCCTGGTTAAATACAATGCTTAGTGGTGCCCCATATAAAGAATAATAATAATAATGCTTAGTATTACATTATAAATCTGGGGAAACAACTTATTATTATTCTGGTGCCACTGCTAAGCATTATCTTTAAACAGGGGCACTAGGTAACTTATTAATAATAATGGAAGTATTATTTTATTAATAATGGGGTACAACTCCGTTCTGCACAAGATCTGCGTCTCTCATCCACCCTCATTACATCCTCCCATTCCCGGTTACAGGACTTTTTTGGGGCTGCACCCACTCTATGGAATTCTCTCCCTCTCACATTAAGACTCTCCTCTGGTCTACAAACTTTCAAGCGTTCTCTGAAAACCTACCGCTTCAGACAAGCTTATAATATTCCTCAACCACCCTCTTAACCTCACTACCTTACCCTATTACCACCCGTTACACAATTTCACACAAGACAACTACCCCGTGACCAACATTGTTGTGTTACAGGATCATTTAGCCTGTGAGTTACTTTTACCTTTGCAGCCTGGCTGGGCCGAAATGCAAAATGTAGACTAAGCCTTAGCCTCATGTGTCAAACTCCCATTGTCCCATAGATTGTAAGCTTGTGAACAGGGTCTTCTCACCTCTTTGTCCGTTTTACCCAGTTTGTTTATTAGTTTACTATGTTTGTCCCCAATTGTAAAGCGCTATGGAATATGTTGGCACTATATAAATAAATGATGATGATAATGATGAATACTTAACCAGAGCCTTGGTGTTCTTATCCCTAGCATGGAAAAACTTGCAAGGGAAAAGTAATTATTACCTGATGAACTTTTTTGATCAGCAGGCAATAAATAACATTAAGATAAACAGGAGGGGGGTTGTAAAAGTAATCTAATCTCACCCCCCTGGCTCCAAAATAAACAGGAGCATCCTCATTTTAAATAGCGGAGTCCACTCTTACAAACAAGGCTGCTCCTATTTTATTATTGCATGCTTATTTTTTAATTGAATTAGAGTGCCCTCTTTTTCTGTTTTAATCAATATTTTCTTCTCATGAATGCAAATGGTTTTTAACTACAAACAGAAGCTATTTTAGGACCATGATCCTGTTCCCCAGTTGCTTAGGAAAAAAGTGAAACCCTTGTTTGAAAGAGGAGAGTCTCCTCTTTTAAACTAGGTTGTCCCTTTTTTACTTCTTGTCCCCCATATCTACAAAATATGCGGATGCCCCTACATTTTAAAGAAGGGAGCAACTCTTTACTTATTGTGTGATCAACAAAGATGTACATGCCTATGCTTATAAAAGCTAGCATAGCTCTCCTACCTCCTGTTTCCATCACTTTTAACTGCGCTCTCCAGCTACTCTGCTCACCTCCTCTCGGTCCCTCTGCCCTCTGTCTCCTCTCGCTTCTCTCCGCTCCCCTCAGTGACTCTCAACCTGTCATCCGTGCCCACCCTCTTGGGCCATAGTTACCTGCCTATACTCACTTTTTCCCTCCCTCCCTCTCTTTCATGCTGTGCCTGAGCCCCCAGAGTTATAGTGCTTACTGTTACTTGTACTGTGCTGTTTCACCTTGTACTGTGCCATTGTTTGTCCTTGTACGGCGCTACGGATACTTTGTGGCACCCTATAAATAAAAATTAATAATAATAATATTACACATTGTACTCCTGGTACACCTTTACGCAAAGTCAACTAATATAAATTGGTAACCATTCGTGTGGGGAGACCACCAGCTGTTCAGAAATCTATGATAAACCCAGTTGTTGTCAATTGTTTCCCAGCTCTAATGATGCCTCCCAAACTTTTTTGTTTTTAGTGCTTAGGCAGCTTTTACAATGCATATTTGATTTTTTTTTATAAAGTGTGACACAAAAGGTGAAAGTTTAGGAGAGTACAATTATGCACAGTCAACCTAAACAAATAATATTCTTACCAGAAGACCAGCAGCTATTCATAAAAGTATTTTCAACTGTTTGACAACTTTTACTTAGGAAACATATAAAAAATGTGTTATGGAGTATAATTTTTTACTTTTTTAACTTAAACAGTTTGCCAAACATAACAATTATTTATAAAAAAATGTAAGTCACTCGAGTTCTAGTTCCTACTATGCACAGCAGTGCAGGTCTTTTTCACAGCACAAATTGGTTTTAGCAGCACCTGGGAAGTGTCATTAAATACTACTTTCGTTGAGATGCCATTGAACCATATGCATCTAAAATGAATTACATTGACAGGAAGATTTTAATTTAATGAGTGAGAAGCAGGCAGTGCAGTGACCTGGCTGTTTCTTTTACATTTGCATCCCTGGAGAAACCCAGCATGTACGGTGTAATAAAATCACAGAAGCATCTGAGTAGACAGGCTCCAACCTGGACTGAAACTCTCCAAGGGGAATATTTACTAAACTTCGGGTTTGAAAAAGTAGAGATGTTGCCTATAGCAACCAATCAGATTCTAGTTATCATTTATTTAGTACATGCTACAAAATGACAGCTAGATACTGATTATTTGCTATAGGCAACATCTCCACTTTTTCAATGCCGCAGTTTAGTAAATATACCCCCAAGTGTTTACCAAGCCAGAAACATGAGCAAACCAACAAGATCAGGTTCTTTAATTTGTGGTGCGCTATTGAGTTGTAACAATTTTATACAAATGTACATATATTTTATTTTTACTAGGTGACATCCCACCTACGAGATGGATAATGAACTTTGATAAAGACCTTTTAGACGGGCTTGTTCTTGCAGCTCTGTTGGCAGCATATTGTCCATATCTTGTGAGTACCACTTACTATCTGCTCAGCACTGCTGCCTTTTGTGACCTTTTATTTTTAAAACAAACAATTTTATATATTGTTTTTACTTGTTTGCAGATTTCCACTCATTTCATAAGTATGTACACTAACCCCGAGACTCCAGAGCAACGTCTACACAACTGCCTGATCCTCGTCAATGCTTTCCGGGCCATCAGTCTTAACATCGACATACAGGTGAATACCAGCCCACATTATATGGATGTATTAATTATAAAGATGTGTCTGAAATATTCATTGGACAGTGTGTTGAATAGGTCTCCAAGCCATGGATGCACTGATTGCTTTATTATTTAATTTGGTATTGTATCTGTGTTATATGTTTACACAGTTACCAAAGCTGAAAAAAACACAGGTCCATGAAGTGAGCTACCTCCCATGGTAGGGAATGCCATAGCCTGGCTACCTTTACAATAAATAATCCCTTTCTACGCTGGAGATGAAACAGTCTTTCCTTCAGTCCCTCGTCACCCACACAGTACGTGGTATGGAAAGTCCGTTAGACAAAGCTTTGTATTGACCTTAAATATTACATTAGGTCACCTCTAAGAGTCCCCTTTTTCCAGTCTACATAAAGCCAAGTGTGTGTATCGCCCACAGCATTCTAGTAGTGTAAGAGGAAGGTGGCATATGTCACAGTGCTCTTGGGATCTTTGTTTAATGTTTTAAATCCAGAAGAAAACCTTTATGTAAGGAAAACATGTTCAGTTTAATCATATATTTTGTTTTGTTATATGGTCCCTTTATATATTTTTGAAGACAGTTATAATGTTAATTGAGAAAGAATTTATATTTCCTTTCCTGTCAGAAACTAAAAAAAAAATGTAATTTCTTAGCGCTAACTGCCATTTGTTTTAATCATCCATCTAGGCCACTGACATATGCGATCCGAATTCAGTGATGATGCTAATGCTGTGTGTATATTTACATGAAAACTTGCCTCTTTATGTGCCTAAAAAAACAATTACGTTCAGTGGGGCTCATCACCAAACCATTTCACGCCAGGTAACTGATTTTACTTAATCTACTGGGTGTAGTAGTATATAGTGATATGTTAGGATGCAGAGGAAAATGCCTTGGAGCACTAGTTCTCTTACCATTCTCAACACACATTTATAGACCAAGATTTCAGTGTCATTTTGAAGGTAGGTAAAATTTTAAAATAGCGTGAGACTTTACGAAGTGTAACCCAAAACAGACTTACATCCAAGAGCTTCCATATGGAAGTTTCTACTGTATAAAATAATGTATTTAGTAATACAAGTATGGACAACTAGATAAAGACAATATTTGACTAACATATGGTATGACAACTTCAGTTCTCCATAGTCACAGACCAGGTTTGTTTATACTCCTAATTAATCACAGGCATATTAATTAGTGAAAAGGTAATTTGATTGCCATACCTGTGACTATTTATTTTCATTTGCTTTTTAAAATGAAATCTAACATGTTTTTTGTTGTTTGTTTTGCATCTTTTAAACATGCAGCTGCAAGTCATTTTCCTAGGATGGCCTCCTATAACAGTTTTTTATATGTGACTCTGGTTGTCATGGTAGACACATGACACTAGGCAAAAAGTAGGAAAACAGAATGTAACGATGCCGTTGAACATGTACATTTTATCCCCATGTCCCCCTAGAGTGTCTACTCTAGCACACATTAAGACTGTGTATTCAGTATGTGTGTTCTCATTCCCATAGCATGTCTGTGCTCACCCCCATACTGTGTTTGGATATCAGCCATAAAATTGATAATATATGAGACCCTGTTACATTATCTATTACACTGTAGGTGAGGTATTCATGCTAGTCCTAAGCTTTCTATTTGCATAAACCACAGGAGATCTAACTAGGGGTAGTGCCCCCCCTCCCCCTGTTGCAAAATCTAGTCAACCAAGTGTTATGTTTAAAGCACAAATTGAGCGAATAACCAACATTACATTATAGATTGTAAATATTCTGCCAATCTATTTACATTGCTATTTAACCACATGTTACAGGCTAAAAATTAGAAACTGTAACTTAGCTTCATGTGTAGGCAAACTAGATAATGTTTAGGGTGGCTTTCTATGTCTGATTTAATTATCTTAATTAGGAAATGTGTATTGTATTCCTATGCCTTAATATCCTAAGACACAGCAGACAGCCAAACACACCTCTACAGCATGAGTCTATTCTATGGGTATAAGAAAGAGCAGTGGAGTGTCAGGTGGAAGAAAAAGATCAGGCTGTGTAGGAGGTAATGGTTCCCGTCAGCTGATATAGATTGGGAGAAAGACTGCGAGGACCCTTGTTCCTCTTCCTTTGGATAAGTTACCCCAGGTCTTGTGAATCTGTGGGCTCGGCAAAAGCGAGGTGACAGTGAAGCTGGACTGCTGCCCTGCTGGCAGTCACTGGCTCTTCGCACTCCATGGAATGGTGCTAAGGAGTGTAAAAGGAGCTGGTAACATAGTGTAAGCCTGTAGTCAGATTTCCCAAGGTGGACATAACAGGACCGGTTTAGTATTGTATGTACTACTCTCGTGTCCATTGTGCATACCTGTAATTATTACTCCTTTATATATTTTGGGTTTTGTGCCTATTGTTGTTGTTCCATTAATAAAAACTACCATAAGTTAGATATCTGCTTGGGTGTAAGTATTTATTCACATACAGGGGAACTCGGTAGGCTGTTCAGCCTTGGTAGACACCGTTCCCTCACATGTTCCCAGGGTCCACTGTTACTCCCCGGTAAACACCTGGCCGGCACTTTACTCAGTTCTTTACTTACAGGAGCACTCTCCTCACTCTGACTTGCAGGGTGTACTAACCCTCTCCAAGCCCGTACCTAGATGGATCACAGTTACCTCTCTAGGCCCCGTGTCTTTTACCTGGGCACATGGTCCCACACTCAGTACTGCCAGTAGGCGTTCGCACCCTTACCATGCCAGTACTTCTCTCGCCCTAGATTACGCCCAAGTGCCACAACCTCGTACTTGTAATTTTGTACCACCTGCCCAACTGTGATGTGCCTGTTCCTCTTTTGGATATCTGCAGAGCCCTGGACAGCACCTTGTGTGCATTCCCCTGCGGCTCTACCCGGTTCAGCTGCCCGGGACTGGATGATCCCACTGCTTGCCACCAAATGTGAGAATATGTGGTTCCCAAATCACTCAGACACGTTATTAGAGGAAAATAGAAGGATGATTTATTCTGCAGAACAGGATTAAATACAGCATGGCCCCCTTAACAATAGCAGGTCCAACAAGTGAGGAACTCAGTTCAAATAAATCCAGTGAGATGTGTTCCACAGCGAATCTCTGGCAGAGCATCACCTCTTGGCCAAAGTCAGCCACTCTCTCTAAGTTCCCCGGCTAGCCTCTTTTATCACCTTTTAATCCCACCTTGGGAACTGCCTGCCCAGGAGAGTTGCAAAAGGTCTCAATTGGTGGGCTTCTCACGCTATTCAGCCTCCTCCCCTACCTCCCCAGGTGTCTTCCCTCCAATGACCGCTGCTTGGTCTGGCTCCTGGCTGTCTGTAGAGCTCACTAGTGGACAATAGGGAGCAAACAGAAATAACAATGATAACTTAATTCACTCAACTCCTCTGAGTGTTCACTGTGGAGGTGGAATTTCACCCCTGAAGTGCTTTTCCAAGGATATGTTACAGTTCCATCACTGATACATCCTGATAACAACAGGGCTAAAAAGTGCAATTCGGGCATGGATTAGAATAAGGGGTTATAACACTGGTTCCATACACTATGCCCGTTTCTTTTCACAGAACAACAACCATGGTGTTTTTCCAAGTGTCAACAGAATCATTTATGTTAAAAAACAAGTATAATTTTTATGGATTTGCAGTTTTAATCTATTTAATAATAAGAAACAGAAGGATAGAAATTGTACTACTAGAAAAAGTTACATGTGTTTTTAATAAAGTTTGAATAAGTTAATATTTTTTCCTCTTATCTAAATTATCTTCAACTTCACACTGCCTTGATTGACTGTAATGTTCCTTATTGCTGGTATTCAATTACAATCTGTCCTACAGTACCTATGCACAACTGCTGATCCATATAGTCTGACCTTTGTGATTTTATGTTGCCGTAATAGGTCCGTCTGAAAAATCCAAGCAGCAAGCCACTGGTGTACAGTGCTATAATTGTAGGTCAAGAGTCAGCTGATTTCTCATTGCCTAAAGGAAACACAATAACGATTGCCCCAAAGTAAGTAACCTTTTCTTTGTCTTCATTGGAACTGACAGCTCAGCAGCCCGAGTTGAGAAAAAAAAACCCTGCATATTAATTATGAATAATAAAGATTTCTTTTCACCAGGGGATATCTAGATGTTTACGTAATCTAAACATATTAAATATGGTAATTTGATGGGGCTATGTTTATTTCTCACTTTCTGATTTTTATAAATGCACCAGTAAATATCTTTCTAGACATTTATGTTGTTTAGGTTCTCCTCAGCTTATGTCAAATGTAAAAACTTGTGAAAAATTGGTGATCTTTTAATATGTGCAAAATATACTTTTTTTTATTGATCTGGCTTGTATATACCACTGCATGGCCATATTCATACAAGGTTGTGCCTGGGAAATGTGGTTTGACATGTAAAACAAGGTCAGTAATATATTACTGTGTTAGCACCCATTGCATCATCCTGTTTATTTGGACTTAACTTTATTAACTCAACAGGGAGGAAAATTTAGCAATTGGTACCAACTGTTTCCTGTCAGGGTATTCATCCTGCCCTGACTTTGTTACTGCACTCTATTTAAGCTTAAGGAAAGAGCACCAATGCCCTTCCTTCTACCTCCATCGCAATCCAGCCTTTTTCCTCTGTTCCCAGTTTAGGATCAGAATTTAAGGATCACAGTGTAATCATTTGTGTCAACTCCTAGTATATCTGCTACATCATGAAACTGATGTAAAGTGTTCTGTGCTGAATCTGCCCCATAAACCTCTATCCACTGAGGACAACTGGCTTTTCTGACTATCTCAGTCCCTGCTCCAGTCCCAGGTGCCCGATAGAAGTATTTAACCATATCAATGCAAATGTAAATTAAAATGCAGTCTGCGTGTTCTCTCTGAATTTAACTCAAGTCTACAATACATATATTGATCCTTGGCTGAAGTAGAGATGAATCTTATTTGGGTTACTGTATCTTTTATATTCGCCTTTTCCTAGGTACATATTTGTGTGTCTGTAAATTGGGTGCACGTTTACAAGTTGGTGATCAAGGCTGCTGTATTTTTTTATATATCTTTGCTCCAGATGCATCTATGTGTTCTGTTTTAGGTTGCTCATGTGTTAAGAATCCAGATGTAGCACTATTCCACATCCCCCTTCCCCCCATCTTCCTCTCCTCCAATCCACCGCCTAAATACATATAAAACCAAAAAACTGTATTACCCTAAATACCTTTCTTTCTCAGTTTGCACTTGACTGTCCACTTCCTGACATTTTGGTGCACCTGATGTTAGAATTACTATGTGTTTAGCTGCCTTGTCTATGGTCTTGTATTACAACAATCTTTATACAATGTTTGTGTAGGAATTTTGAAAATAAAATGTAAAAAAAAAAAGAATCCAGATGTAACTGAACGCAAAATACATATGTGAAAACATACATGTGTGCAGACCCATGCGATATGCAAAGGACATATTGTTGCGTAAAATATTAACCAAGGCCCTTAATGTAAGGCACTGAATGGTATGGCTAAAGCTACCCGACACAGTTTTATGAATTTTATTTCAACAGCCTAACTCAAACACAATCGTGTCATCGAATGATTTGTACATACACATAATATGATATACCTTAGATTTAAATCAAAATGATCAGTCTTGGACAATCACATTTAGGAAAATTCATTTTATTTTAGATTGTATTGTTTTAGATCATTCACAATCAACACACTTATCAATAATTTAATGATCTTATTACTACATATGTTTGCATCCCAATTGTGAATTATTTGCTCTTTGATCTTGACAAGCATTTAACTTCAAGGCACTGAAGCCTAGCTAAGCTGCTTAGGTACAACCTTAGAACACTTTTTACAATATTGAAATATCAGTACAAGTATAATGAGTGCATTATTGATTGGAATTACTACTACTCTCTAACACTGTGTACTTTTAGCCTTCTGTCAGCAAATCATGAATTTACTCTTGCATGGATGTCTGTAATGAATTTTGCATCAAAGCATATTATCATTTAAAATAACTGCTTACATTTTTGACAAGTTAATACCTTGCTTGTTTCGTTTTTTCCATTTCAGTGCATTATTAGCACCTTCTACTTTTGGAGGAAAACTCTTTTCATATATAACTGTCGTTACAGAATGTCAAAGCTAATTTGGCAGAAGTAATAGAGAGAAATGATTTGAACTGTTTGTGATGCATGCCGAATTGCTGCACTACACAGCCCTTATATTATAGTTAAATGCTTTTTGATGTACAGTATTTCCATTTGGTTTGTTTCCAGCAGGAGGGTAACAAAACATTTCAAATTGGTTCCAGTCTGGCATTAGATTTTGTGTTACAGGAACATTGTTGCTGATTTGTCCATTTCATTCTAATTGATTCCAATTCTTCCACTCAACAAGCTGATTGATGATCGAGCACAACTCCATACATTATAAGTATCAACACTTTTACAAGCTTGCTCCCAAATGCTTACAGCCAATATATAAAGGTTATTTAAGTCATCCAAAACATAAATATGGCTCTTCATGTACTAAGTACAGCAATACAATGTAATGCTAATTCTAAAGGCTTTGCACTGTAACGTGAATGGGCTTATGTAATAGCATAGTGCGATGAGCATAGCCATGCCCATCAGTAGTCTGCTTTCATTTATCCACACTGCAGTAGAACAAATGATGTTAGAGTTGATTGGTTGCCATTTCATTTAAATAGCTCCAGAGTGTATTTGAGGTGAAAGCAATTTTAAAGATAATGGTGCAGGTGTCAATCTTTGCGGTATAGTATACTCTACACATCCATAGGGGTTTCAACTATATTTGTGGCTGTGCTGGAAAATGTTACTACTTGACCCCTAGGAAACTTGCAGACATTGTCAAATTTACTGATGAAAACCAATGGATACTATTTCTAGTAATTGGTTTGTTGTGCTTTTCATAACTGCCATAAACATTGTAAACTATAATTAGGCAAGTACACAACTAACTTACATTTGTCACGAACGCGCTCCCAGCTGCCGTGACTTTGGGGTGTTTGCTGTCTGAGGTCACACACGATTTCAGCCCGCAGTCACTCTCACCTATCACACAGGTTCTAGACCTACGGAATCTCCCCCAAACACAGCGCTCTCACACCCCCAGACACTTCAAGGTACAGCCACCACCTATTGGGTATGGGCAATAGGACCCCAATATACTGACCCACACTGGCACACAGGCTTTTAGTTCCACAAACTAGCAAGATTCACACCAGCACACACAGGGTTAACTCATACCCACCTCCAGACTGTTACACAAATGTACATACAAGCACACACAGCTTGTTAATCAAATGTATCAACAAATCACACACTGGCATTCCAATGGTTAACCTGGTCGAGCGATCTCTTCTAAAAAGGCTATGGATTCTTTAGAGTATCAAGGAAGCAACTTATTAAATTTTAGACTTAATATACAAAAGGTACAGAGCATACAGATGAAAGTACAGAGCATTACTTACAAATAATAATCTGTATGCCTGGGGCAGGCAGAAATGATGGACAGTCCTTCAATTAGATTGATCCCCAAAAATTCTGGGCAGCACAGTGGCCTAGTGGTTAGCACTTCTGCCTCACAGCACTGGGGTCATGAGTTCGATTCCCAACCATGGCCTTATCTGTGTGGAGTTTGTATGTTCTCCCTGTGTTTGCATGGGTTTCCTACGGGTGCTCCGGTTTCCTCCCACACTCCAAAAAACATACTGGTAAGTTTATTGACTGCTATCAAAATTGACCCTAGTCTCTGCCTCTCTGTGTGTCTGTGTGTGTGTGAGTGTGTGTGTCTATATTAGGGAATTTAGACTGTAAGCTCCAATGGGGCAGGGACTGATGTGAATGAGTTCTCTGTACAACGCTGCGGAATTAGTGGCGCTATATAAATAAATGATGATGATGATTTATCCAATCACAGACGGCCTCACATATATTAGGCACTTAACTCATACAGTATAAAATATTATATGTAAGGTAAAATTACTGTCCTCAATCTCTCCACCGCTGAGGCTTTTCTCTTCCCTGTGCTGAGCCTATTTTGGCACATTTTGGGTTGGTCACATTCCAACATCAATATCAGTAATTTGTTTATGTAATACTCACACATATTATACCTTGTTTTTTTCAGAAGACTTTACCATTAGTTTGCTTATAACTCATCACCCAAAATGGCTAAAAAGGTGTATTTTGTCTTAATTGAAGTTGCAAGTGTCACGAGCCGCGGCTGTATGCCACATCCTAGCGTGAACTAGCAGCCGGGCGTGTGCTTTAGATTCTGTGCTCTGTTATTATCCTTGTGGCATAGATGTAGGAGGGTGTAGGGACATCCTCCAACACCAGGGGGAGCTCCTATATGATTTAAACTGGTTAACTTTTATTTTTATACATGCTTCCTGGTTATCTTATATCTTATGCTAGTTCTAGCTAGTAATTAATTAGCTGCCTCCTGAGGCTGATTCTCAGCCCTACCCTCCTCTGTCCTGATTGGCTCCTAGTGCTATTTAAGGCAGTGAGATCAGAGCCTCACTGCTGGTTAAAGCGTCCTGTTCACAGTTCTGCTGCCTGATTGTTCTCTTTCTGCTTGGTGTTAATACCTGTGACTGATTTCCCGTGTATGACCCTCGCTTGTTCCTGGACCTTGAATCTACGCTTCTGACCCTGACCATTTGCCTGAAAACCGGATTCTGCTCCTCCGCCAGTGCCCCTGACCTTTCGCTTGTCCCTGGATTCCGAACCTGTGCTTGTGACTTCTGACCTTGGTTTACTCTGCCTGAACCCCACGCTGCTGTCCGCCAATCACTCCACTCCTGGGTTCTCCTTAGCTGGTATACGATTCTCGACCCTCTGTCAGCCTGCGGCCAAGTCTGTCCCCACCACTAGGGGCTCCAGCGAACACCAGGCTTTCTAAGTAGATTCCGAGTTTTATTGTGCTGGCTAGGGAGTTCCTAACATAATAACCAGCCAAAATAGAAATTCCGGAGACCAACTTTAATGGAGGAAAGCGGAATCAAATCGTCCCCATTTCAAGTGCTGGCTGGCCATGTTGACACCGTGTATCAAATGATCCAGGGTTTGGTCCAGCGTTTGTCAGCGCAAAAAGAGGCCTCCAGAGACCTGCAACCTCAGCAAGCCTCCTCCGGCGTGTCTCCAGAGCCGAAGTTGAATTTGCCTGATCGATTCTCAGGAAGCAGGTCTGTTTTCCGCAACTTTAAGGAGAGTTGCAGGTTATATTTTCGCCTGAGACCACGCTCCTCTGGTTCCGAACAGCAACAAGTAGGGATTGTTATCTCCCTACTCCAGGGCGATCCTCAGTCTTTGGCCTTCTCCCTTTCACCAACAAGTCCAGACTTACAAACCGTGGATGCCTTCTTCCAGGCCTTGGGGTTGCTATACGATGACCCAGACAGAGTGGCGTCAGCTGAGTCTCATCTCTGGGCATTAAGGCAAGGACGTCGTTCTGCTGAGGAATATTGTGCGGAATTCTGGCGTTGGTCTACTGATTGTGCCTGGAATGATCCGGCATTGCGGAGTCAATTTTGTTTGGGCCTTACCGAGCAAATTAAGGACTCTCTTGTTCAGTATCCTGTACCCGCCTTACTTGAAGATTTGATGCAGCTTGTCATTAAAATTGACCGTCGAATTAGAGAGCGGAAAACTGAACGTGAGTCATCAATACCTCCTGGCTCATCACCCAGTTCCGATTTTTCTTTGCTGGATACCCCTGAACCCATGCGGCTGGGTGTTTATCGCCTGACTCCGGAGGAATGCTCCAGAAGATGCTCACTAGGCCTTTGTTTGTATTGTGGCCAATCAGGCCACCTAGTACGTTCCTGTCCCAGCAAGGCGGGAAAACGCCTAGACTCAAGTGCTGGAGAAGTGGTGCGTTTAGGTCTCCAAATAACCTCTTCGGAAAAAACTCTCTGTTAGTCCCTGCACGCTTAGCCTTCAGACATCGTTCCACTGACTTGTCGGCCTTCTTTGATAGTGGTGCAGCAGGTAACTTTCTGGACATTCTGTTGGCTCAAGCCCTTGGAATTCCCGAAGTCAAACTGGATTCGAGCATTACCGCCTGCGGCTTGGATGGTAATCCCCTGGTTGGGGGCCGAATACTCGCCAAGACCCCATTGGTTCGATTATCCATAGGCGCTCTCCATACTGAAGAACTCACATTCTTCCTGATCACCTGTCCCTCCGCTCCGTTGATTCTGGGGTATCCATGGCTGCAAAGTCATAATCCCCTTATTGATTGGAAAATGGGAGAGATCATCCGTTGGAGTCCAGAGTGCTCTACTTCATGTTTGACCCTGCCTCTCAGAACCCTGCAGCCTAGTCCAGAATTGTTGCCTACACCTTACCAGGACTTCAGTGACGTCTTCTGTAAACAGAAGGCTGTTTCTCTCCCGCCTCATCGGGACTACGACTATGCTATCGATCTTGTGCCGGGATCTAAATTGCCCAAAGGGCGTCTGTATTCTTTGTCTGCCCCGGAAACTCAAGCTATGGAACAGTACGTAGAGGAGAATCTAAGTAAAGGATTGATCCGTCCCTCTAAATCCCCGGTAGGTGCTGGCTGTTTCTTCGTGGCTAAAAAAGATGGCAGTCTGAGACCCTGCATCGACTACCGGGGTCTGAATGAAATCACAGTCAAAAACACTTACCCGCTGCCTTTGATTTCTGTTTTGTTTGATCAGCTCAAGTCTGCCACCATCTTTTCTAAGATTGACTTACGGGGTGCTTATAATCTCATCCGCATCAGACAGGGAGATGAATGGAAGACCGCCTTTAATACCCTCTCTGGGCATTATGAATATTTGGTGATGCCATTCGGATTGTGTAACGCTCCGGCAGTCTTCCAGGATTTAATCAATGACATATTGCGAGAATTCCTGGGTAAGACCGTGGTGGTTTATTTAGATGATATTTTAATTTATTCTCAGTCCCTGCCTCAGCGCCGCCAACAGGTTCGGGAAGTTCTGGAGAAGTTACGTCAACACCACCTTTACGCAAAATTGGAGAAGTGCGAGTTCGAAGTCTCCAGTGTGGCCTTCTTAGGCTATATCATTTCTTCATCTGGCTTCTCCATGGACCCCAGTAAAGTCCAAGCAATCCAAGACTGGGTTCTTCCTACTAACCTCAAGGCGATCCAAAGGTTCCTTGGATTCGCCAACTATTACCGGAGGTTTATACGCTCCTTTTCTTCCTTGGTGGCTCCTATTACCGCCCTCACCCGGAAGGGCGCCGACCCAACTAATTGGTCTTCAGAGGCGTTAGCGAGCTTTTCTGCCCTTAAAGTCGCTTTCACATCTGCACCCATTCTTAGGCATCCAGATCCTGAGCTTCCGTTCATTGTTGAAGTAGACGCCTCAGATGTAGGAGGAGGCGCCATTCTCTCTCAAAGAGATCCTCAAAGCAAAAAATTGCCCCCATGTGCATATCTGTCCAAGAAATTCTCATCTGCCGAAATTAACTACGATGTTGGGAATCGAGAGTTATTGGCCATCAAGTGGGCCCTTGAAGAATGGCGGCATTGGTTAGAAGGAGCATCTCACATTATTATTACCATCTTCACTGACCATAAAAACCTTCAGTATATTCAGACCGCCAAAACTCTAAATTCTCGACATGCCAGCTGGGCTTTGTTTTTCACCCGATTCAACTTCCTTATCACTTACCGTCCAGGATCAAAAAATACTAAGGCTGATTTTCTGTCTCGGAGTTTTATGGCATCCCATCCTCAGCCTTCTGACCCGCAACCAATAATTCCCTTGACCTCCATTCATGTCGGTCTAACTCAGGATCTTGGGGCCACACTCCGCCACTTCCAGAAAATTGCTCCAGCTCAGACACCTGCTGATAAATTGTTTGTCCCAGTTCATCTGAGGAAGTCAGCCATCATCGAATGCCACGACAACCGCTCAGCAGGTCATCCCAATATCCAGAGGACCATAGAAATACTTTCCCGCTTGCTTTGGTGGCCCCCCTTGTCTTCGGATGTGGAAAACTATGTTTGCGCCTGCCCAGAATGTGCCAGGAACAAGTTTTCCAGAATCCGTCCTCCGGGTCAACTTCTACTCTTGCCAACTCCAAACAGGCCATGGACCCATATTTCCATGGACTTTGTTGTCGACCTCCCTTTGTCCTCAGGTCATAACACCATTTGGGTAGTTGTTGATCGATTCAGCAAGATGGCACATTTTATACCCTTGCTCAAATTGCCGGATGCAAGAAGTTTGGCCACCTTATTTATTACTCATATCTTCCATCGCCATGGCCTTCCAGAAGACATAGTCTCGGACCGAGGGTCCCAATTCATTGCACAATTTTGGAGGTCTTTCTGCAATTCCCTCGGAATCAAAGTTAGTTTGTCCTCAGCTTACCACCCTCAGTCAAATGGTCAGATGGAAAGAACCAATCAATCCTTAGAACAATTTCTGCGCATATACGTTTCCAAGTTTCACGATAATTGGTCCTCCCTCTTATCCTGGGCAGAGTTTGCTTATAACAATGCTTGCCACTCTGCAACACATACCTCCCCGTTCTTCTGCAACCTTGGGTTCCACCCGACAGCGAACTCTCTCTCTTCTGCTGTTACCATTGGTGATCCTGGAACACCTGCCTTCACTGCCAGGTTGAAGTCAGTTTGGAAGAAAGTACATTCCGCTCTGTGTCAAGCCTCTCTTAGGTCTAAAGCCTTTGCTGATCGTCATCGTGGTCCATGTGTATTAAAAGCAGGAGATCGTGTATGGGTTTCCACACGGAACATCAATTGAGACAACCATGCAAGAAACTTGGTCCCCGATTCATCGGGCCATTTTTGATTGAGAAGAAAGTAAATCCAGTGGCATTCAGATTTAAACTACCACCATCTTTAAAAATTCCCTGTACTTTCCATTGTTCTCTTCTGAAAAAAGCTGTTGCTCCCAGCAAACAGTCAATCTTCCTCTAAAAGACCTCGGCCTCTGCTTATTAATGGAGACCACGAGTTTATCATTGAAAAAATTCTGGACTCAAGGAAGTGTCACGGGCCGCGGCTGTATGCCACATCCTGGCGTGAACTAGCAGCCGGGCGTGTGCTTTAGATTCTGTGCTCTGTTATTATCCTTGTGGCATAGATGTAGGAGGGTGTAGGGACATCCTCCAACACCAGGGGGAGCTCCTATATGATTTAAACTGGTTCACTTTTATTTTTATATATGCTTCCTGGTTATGTTATTTCTTATGCTAGTTCTAGCTAGTAATTAATTAGCTGCCTCCTGAGGCTGATTCTCAGCCCTACCCTCCTCTGTCCTGATTGGCTCCTAGTGCTATTTAAGGCAGTGAGATCAGAGTCTCACTGCTGGTTAAAGCGTCCTGTTCACAGTTCTGCTGCCTGCTTGTTCTCTCTCTGCTTGGTGTTAATACCTGTGACTGATTTCCCGTGTATGACCCTCGCTTGTTCCTGTACCTTGAACCTACACTTGTCCCTGGATTCCGAACCTGTGCTTGTGACCTCTGACCTTGGTTTACTCTGCCTGAATCCCACGCTGCTGTCCGCCAATCACCCCACTCCTGGGTTCTCCTTAGCTGGTATACGATTCTCGATCCTCTGTCAGCCTGCGGCCAAGTCTGTCCACACCACTAGGGGCTCCAGCGAACACCAGGCTTTCGGAGTAGACTCCGAGTTTTATTGTGCTGGCTAGGGAGTTCCTAACAGCAAGATAGTGAAAAAAGCAAATATGTGTATTTTGTTTTACCTAGCGCCTAGAAATACTTTGTGGTACTTGTTTGGTATCAATCCATGTTTCCAAAACAGAAAGCACAGTATTCTACACATGGGTTTTAATAATAAAATCTGCGCTTGAAATTGATAATGCAGTTTGGTATTGCTAGTTTGCACTGTCTTTAATGACAGTGGAGATTGAATCCTCCATCTAATGAATTGCTACTGCTCACTCAGATCACCTATATATGAGGTTTGAGAATGCAGCAATTAAAGTAGTTTCTGCATCTGCGAGGAGTATATGACAAACTTACAAGCCACATATAGTAATTTTTTTTAGTAAGCTGCACTCAGCAAATCACTACAGCAGCTAGTCTTCCTGACGTCTTTCCTTTATTTGTTAAAGCTAAATTGCTCTGTTACTTAGTAAGCTGGTTAATGGTTTATATATGCCCTATTATTTCCTAGGCAGAGAATTCTCATTAATAACAGATCATGCACCATTGCAAATGTATGTTATCAATTACTATGCATCCTGATAATAAAATCGTAAAAGTAAAAACAAAAAGGTGCGTATGCATCACTAGAAGTGTGCCCGTGTCACTATATATTTCACACTTTCCAACTTTGAATAGTTGGCCTGAAATTGATGAAATATATATACATATACACATATATATATATATATATATGTATATATATATATATATATATATATATATATATATAGAATATATCATATATGAATATATTATATAATATATATGTCCCTTAAATATAGCAATGTAGCCATGAAATAATAACCTATCTAAATATTTGAAGCCTTTAAAACATTCCGTAGGGATAAAGTTGTCATTTTCGTTCTTCACCAGGTAATAGTCAAAATTTCCTTGAAGAAAAATGATGAAATAAGTTGGTGTTGGTTATTCCCTAAGATATTCCTGTAAATTAAGCAGGAAATTAATATGATAAAGTTTTCTTGTGTAGAGGTCAAAAACTTTAAACATTTTTTATGACTGACTTCAGCCTCTTGTAATGTTTCTCTCTCATGGGACTGAGCTCATCACTGAAATACTGCTGAGACTGTAATGACTTTTCTCTTGGAAGCTGCCTCTATGGCTGGCTTTTTACCAAATACTGCAACTCATGAAAGCTATGTAGACTATGAGTGCAATATTTTACCTGTTAAGGGTCTTAAATAAATGAATGCCTTATGTATAATTCATTCATATGTATAAGTATATTTTTACATATTTGACACACCGATATCAATACCAAAAAATCAGTGACTCATATGGCTGGTATAAGAGCCAAATAACAAGAAAGCAAAATGAATGTTTTTCTGTTGACATAAACAACTTCTTGTATGTTTACCGTTCGCTCCTAAGTATATTTGACAACTGATCCCATTGGACAGCTATCCTATATTAGAGCAGTGTCGAACAGATGTATGTCCACCTGAGCATTTAGTCATAAGAGCTAAATACTGAGACAAAATTAACATATATAAAACACACAGTTATGAGGTATGATGAGCCATGTATATATTACTTAGAGGCTTGATTTCTTAAAAGCATAATCCTTAATTCTCAATGCAATTTAATTTGTGTTTAAATTATTATTACTTATAACAACCTATACATGTTATTATACAGTGTAGTACAAAAGGAATAATACAATATATCATTTCATTTTATATATAAAGTATTGTAAATACAGTAAAGTGGCTGTACAATATATTAAAGTCTACTCATAGAGAGAATACAGCCTACCAAGTGAATGTTCTTCATGAGAACTAGTAACATCTCTGAGCTATAAGACATTGTCCCTCATGCCATTATGATGCCACTAATTTTAGTGAATTCATACCTAAATATTGGAGGAGATGCAATTCTAAAAAAAATCTGCACAAGTTGTCTCCAGAACTGCCGCAAGACACTTCACGTGGATTTTTTTCACATGTATATCTCCCATAGAGGTGCAAGCAAAACTGAGCGGATAGTTTTACTGTATAAACGGTAAAAATTAAATCCCCCCCTATTGGTTCGGCACACAGGTTTCCTGTTGCCACTGTGCATAGGAAATATGTACAATTTTAAAAAAAGGTTAATCCTAACCAAGCAAAGTTCATAGTTCATAATCACAATAAGGAATGCATAAAAAATGGGAAGACAAAATTGTATTGATGTTTAATGTCAAAATGGCGTTTTAATTAGCTTGGGAACTAATGTACCAATTGTAATCTATAAAAACGACACTAGAGTGTTTCTGCTAGATCCTAACAGTACAGTTTTAGCTATGATGGCTGCTACTGTGCAGGAGCGGTTAGGCAAGCTCTGGCAATTTTCTATTTGCTTGTTCATAGTGATTACAATGTTCTGCATGCTATTCCAAGAAATAAAAAAGCGATGAAAAAAATGAATATACTTGGATTAAATAATTTAATCTAAACTAATTTAAATAGCCTTTAAATGAAAAACAAAAACAAAACAAGTAAGCAACATGTCATCAGGTCATGAAACATTTGCCAGCCACAAATATCACAAAAAGCATTAGACAATCAATTAATCAATCAATTTCTTTATCCAGGTGAAGACCATTTGGTAAACTCATTTACAAGGTGGATCAACAGAACTATTTATTAAATATATATGCTTGACCACATATATACATATGATCAAAACTTACTCTAATATTTTCTTACAGAAGCAAAGTAGATCTGATTGTGGACTATAGGAGCCGTTTCTTGCACTCTGCTGAAGCAACCTTGTTATTGGTTTCAAGTAATGTCTGTGGGGTAGGCGGAGCCACGATAGCTTTCTCTGTTCAGTCAAGTGTGACTGATTTAGTGCCCACTGTAAGTATTACTGTTTACATGCTCATCTAATCCTAAATTAAATAAGAACACACTTCAGTGCTCTGTTTTGTTGGAAATGTGTAGCTGTGTTAGAAACATTAAGATCTATATCGGATAAAAAGCTGGAACATATGAAATCACTTACTTTTTTTACTTCATTTTTCTTGATGCTTGCTCCCATTGGGGTTAATCCAGAATGGAATGTACATATATATATATATATATATATATATATATATATATATATATATATATATATATACCATACTTGCCCACTTTCTTCAGCTCCCTTCCGGGAGCCAGCCAGTGGAGGGGGGGCGTGAGGGGGGGGGTGGGACGGCCAAAATGACGTCATTTTGGCCCCGCCCCCTGTGACGTCATGACACCAACGCATCTTTTGACAGCGGGGCGGGACCAAACACCGCGATTCACCGGGAATCGCGGCATTTGGGATCTAATTCTGCCCACTTCACTAGGACTGGGACATTCCGGGAGAGTTGGCAAGTATGATATATACGTGTGTTTGTATGTGACCATTGATGGTGGGAGCCAGTTTATTAGAGTAATGGGAGCTTGTACACACAGGTGTTGAAAAACAATGATAGTTAACAGTGTAGACAAAACCATGTGCTTGTTTCTCAAAGCTTCCATTCAACATAGTGTTCTATGTATTTAATGAGAGTTCACATTTAACTCCATTGTATTTTAATTAATGTTAACTTGTCTAAACACTGCCAGCAATGTCAAAGCAACCTCTTTCATTTGCATTTTTTTTTATTATCAGCTTCAATGCCCATTTAATAGCCTTTAAAAACATGTTTTAAAAGCTGGACACTAATACCTGTGTGTATGCGGCCTACGGGCAGTTATTATGCAAATGACTGGCACTTGCTGTGTCTGCCTCATTGCGTACCGTACATTGTACTTGGTAACCATACACAAGGTTAATGTCACATGGATATATGTTGCATCTGTGGTATACACTGATATATACTAATACATTTTATGAATCCATGTCACACCACACACCTGTGTAACACTAGCACAATGGGGAATTTATACTAGGAGGTGCATTCATATTTAACATATTTCAAGAAAGTGGAATTGTAATATATGTTCATGCTTTACATGGCTGATCTGTTAACCTAACCAAAAAAAGATGAGTGAGCTGAATGAGAGGTAAAATAAGGAAAATTACAATAATTACTTAATATAAACATCTTAAGATCTGTTGTATGCTGTAGACAGTAAGAGGGATATTTGAGGCTGAGGATGAGAGGAAGTTGCAGTCATTACTTGTCATTGATTAACTATTCTCAGTTCAGTATCTTGACAGTTGTTCTTTGGCTGCCCTTCGTCTGTGACTAAAAGGAAATAAGCAAAGAGAACTGCATGACATTTTACATTTAGAAATACAGTAGCTTTCAGAGTGGAGTCATAACCTAAAGATGTCTACACTTTGTTAAATTGATAAATATCATGTTTTTGTAGAAAATGAAAGTATAACAGAAAGAGTTCTAAAGATAACTGAATGCAAATAAAAGTACATCAAATATTTTACAGTGCTTTAATAATGTATGATGGATTTTGTAAAACCTTGTTTTTCATTCATTGTTAGGTTCAGTGGAAGCAGGAATCTCCATGCTATGAGTTAGAAAAGATCACATTATTGGTTCAGAGCCCTTACAAAAGTACTGGAACATTTAGGTAAGTATCTTCTATCGGTAAAGTAATAATCAAAAAGATGATAAAAAAAAATAAAAAAAAATGTACATGATTGATTTGTCATTGTGACTTTTATTGCTTATCTGTTGCTAGATGTGACAAAGTGGTTAAGCCCAAACCCTTTCTGCAGTTTAACTTATGGTAGCCGCACCAGAGTGCACCAGAATAACCATACTAAAAGAAGTCAGATGACAATATATTTCCTAGAATGCTTTCTACTATTTCCTGTAAGCATTGTTTTATTAATAATAAGTTCACAAATGTATTGTATTTTATTATGTTATTCCATAAACCCTAACTTTTATTTTTTTCATATTTCATCCCCTATCCCCAACTTCCCCCTTTTCTTTTCAAGTTACTCTGGAAAGCAGCAATAAGCCCTGTACACTGGCTCTACCTTGCAAACTGTAATATCAAGGGATTCAGCCTGCCAGTGTGAATCACTATTTGCCCTGGTAGGCTGACCTGTGTTTTTCCCTCTGCTACACCATTCTCCTGGCATCAGGGAATTAAAACTGACAGTGCAAACAGAGATTCAAGCTGACAGTTTGATCTCCTTGATATTAGGTGCGATGTAGTGGAGGGGATGGCACTCATACATATTGTACATTGTCATTTTATGTTCCTTATTTATATCATGGTCTCCTTAATGTGCAGTGCTAAGTAATATGCTTTATACAAATATGATGATGATGATAATAATAATAATACACAGCTATATAGTATAGAGGAGCTGCTGCTTGTCTAAAGTAATCAGTAAAAAGCTTCCAGATACCATAGGCCAGTGATGGGCAACCTGATATACACCAAGGGTTGCATTTGTGGCCCTCCAACATTTCAAAAGGGTCATACATTGCCTTTAATTTCAAGAATGAAAATCATCCTGAAAACCACCTTGACACATACACATAACCTTCTACATGCCCCCAAACCTCCACACAGGCCCCCCAGATCTCACTACATGCCTCTCAGATCTCCCCACATGCCGAGTATACCACCCCATATGCCCATCATACCTCCCCTTCAAACCTCCTCACATGCCCATCAAACCTCCCCACATGCCCCTTACTTGCCAATCAGACCTCCACTCTTGCCCCTTACATGCCCATAAGACATCCACACATGCACATCAGACCTCCCCCCATGCCCATCAGATTTTCCCAAATGCTCCTCACTTACCTATCAGACTCCCCACATGCCCTTACATGTCAATCTGACTTATCCCACATGCCTGTTACATGCCAGCCAGACTTCCCCACATGTACCTTTCATGCCCATCAGACCTACTCCACATGCGCATCATTCCTCCACATCATACCTCCCCCCACTTTCTTAAAGATGGAGTCCACAGAGGAAGGAGGAAAAGCACATTGCACTCCCTCCTCCTCTTCTTTTATGCTGGTATGCAGCGTGACCTCCCTGCGTTGTGAAGAGATGGTCATGTGATGTGGAAGTCACTGCTCCTGTTCAGTTGAGAATTAGTGAGATCTGTAGCCGTAGGCTTGGAGCAGCAGATGAAGACTGCCACTGATGGCCCATGGGCTGCCTTTTGTCCACCACAGCCTACGTACTCACAGTAGACTATTGTACCTATAAAAGTAAAAGCAGGGATTTGCATTAGAAAATATAGCAATTAGGGGTTTCTGTAATTATGGTAAATTTTAACTATAGATGCTCAGGCTCGGTTGTCATTGCTGAAATACAAATAATAGGTCTGGCAGGCTTGGTCTTCTAAATCTGCAGTCACATTGTACTATGTTATCAAAATGGATTCACAGCAGTACACAGAAGACCAGGAGCACCAAGCAGCTGCTGGCACCAGTCATGATATAGTAATCCCTCTGCGTCATCTGCTAAAGCCTATGTTAAAGTGCATAATGTTTTTAAGTCAGGGAAACAAAATTGTAAAAAAACACCTTTTACCTTGGTCAAGAAAAAAGCCCTGTAATCCAGGCAAAGTTATCTGCAGAAAAAAATAAAATTGCCAACATTTCATTCTACACACGCAGTGGCAAGGAAAGAATGAGGCATTCGCCTTTCTCTATGAGTGCTAGTTCTGCAAGTGTCATGGAGGCAGCTTCTTGTAAGGTCAGTCATGACCAAACAAGACCTTGTCATTCGGACTCCAAAAGTAGTGTCCAAATACTTTTACGTGTAAAAGCCAAGCTGGAGGAAAACAGTAAGGCATTAGATGAAAGTGTATGTTCAGATTCAGGAATGACACAAATCCCTGAGGAGAGTCTATCCACGAGTACTATGTGTAATCCTGAGCTGTCTGATAGTGTACCCATAAAGAAGGTCCCTTTCAGAATTTCTGCAGATGTGTGCATGAACAGCCCAAGTGTATTATCATTACCATTTATTTATATAGCGCTACTATTTCCGCAGCGCTGTACAGAGAACTCACATCATTCCCTGCCCCATTGGGGCTTACAGTTTAAATTCCCTAACACACACACACACACACACACACATACACATACTAAGGTCAATTTGAAAGTAGCCAATTAACCTACTAGTATGTTTTTGGAGTGTGGGAGGAAACCAGAGCACCCGGAGGAAACCCACGCAAACACGGGGAGAACATACAAACTCTTCACAGATAAGGCCATGGTCGGGAATTGAACTCATGACCCCAGAGCTGTAAGGCAGAAGTGCTAACCACTTAGCCACCATGCTGCCCATTTAGCGGATGATACACAAATTGAGGATTCCACTTTGGAATTGCAACAGGATGAGGGGGATATTTGTGTAGCTGATGAGGGCGCTAATGAGGATGTTGATGAGGATGATGTGTTTGTGTAAGTCCTGCCCCAGTGGGAGCAGTTCTTGCACGTGATAAGAAGGAGGCCATTGTCATGCCTGGACATAAGACCAAAAAATCCACCTCTTATGTGTGGAATTATTTTTACCCAAATCCTGACAACAGTTGTCTAGCCATTTGTAGCGTTTGTAAAGCCACAGTAATATAAGCATGGATGTCTAAATAGACATGTATATGTATTACCTTCCACTTTGCTGCTGTTTCATCAGTATTGCACAAAGCGTTTGTAATCTGCACTTTACGTCAAAGGTACCTAACTAAATTGTACGTTTTTGGGAATTAGAGCTGATTCGAAGCTCAGAGATGAACTTGCTTTTTGCTGTGAATTACAATATCTCTTTTTAGAGCATTGTCAGGCACCCTGGATTGGTCTGGGTCTGATAAAAGCACGCATCCCGGGGGTCAGCGCCCGTTGCCATGTATTAGCTGTAGAATTACCACAGTTATCCAAGGAACGGGTAGAGCAATCAAATGAACCATAACTGGTTTCATGATCCAAGGACAATTCCATCTTGCACCACTTTTCTTTTCTGTCACTGCTGTGTGCCAATGTTTCCTAGATGTGCTATGAACTGCCGTGTGTTTGTGTCATTGCTCTGTCGCTTAGTATCCAGCCAGGTCGCTACAGTCTTTGTTTAATAGTATATGAAAATAATATTGTGACCTGTGAGGTGGTCAAAATTGAAAAATAGGAATCTTAGAAACAAATTTGAAACCGAAACCAAAACCAAAACACGCAAGGGCGGTTTTGCCAAAACCAAAGCCAAAACACGAAGTTAATCCAAATACAAAATCAAAACCAGAATGCGGGGGTCAGTGAACATCTCTAATTTTAGCAAATAGTGAAGTTTTTAAAGGGGTTGTCCACTTTTGAACAACCCCTTTCCAAAGGAATAAACCCATCTCTACAGCAAATAGGAGGATTCCTCCCTGCTTAAACTGGTCTTTACCGAAAGTCAGGTGCTGAACTGCATATAATTCTTCTTATTGCATAGAGCTCCGTCGTGAGCTACGTACATAATTAATATAATGAGAAGTGTGGGGGTCCCAACCTGCTATTTGCTACACAGAGGGGACATATTGTATGAGAAGAGGATGTCCATACATGTCTTTACCTGCCCATAATTTCCTAACCTAATGAAGGGTGTCAAATCAAAAGTATTAAATTAAAGAAACAAAATAATGTAATTTGTTATAATGACAGAATTGACAATTAAAGTTTGGTGTTGTAGTTTCTGTGCCAGACTTAAACTATATTAATATGTCTGCAATTATTTAATTTATCCTAATGCTTACTTCAGTATGTTGCAAAGACATTTTCTTAGATGCAAAAGGCGTATTTCTGATACATTTCCATTTATAAAAGTAAATATTTAAATATATAAAGTAAATGATTTATTCTTCTTTGACATTAAGGCATCTTTATAGACAATCTACAACAAATAAACATTAGCAGACTGGAAAACCTATCCATAAACTAAAAAAAAACCTGTTAAATACTTAATACTTGATTGCACTAGTTCTGTAATCTTTAGCGACAATAAAAACTTAATTAGTCACGTCATTAAATAGTTGAGATAAACAGTAAGTGCTAAAGACATTTTTTTTATGTGCTCAGTATTTTATTGCTATATTCATGTATTGAAATATTCTAATCCTAAAATTCAGATGGAAAGGCCTTATTTTCCAGTAAAACAGTGACATGTGTTTTTGTTAGAATATTTTTTTGATATGTGACGTTTATCATAGAGCATGAATGCCCAGAGACAGAATCATAGGAAGCTCCAATACAGTCCTGAATCAGTATGTCACCTCCTCGATAGAATTAGTAAACTGTCTGTTATACAAAACTATTGAACAACCAGATTGGTGACCACTCATGTGGTTGTTCACCTGCTGCTCTAAACAGCCAGATCAAATGTCACACTGTATGATGATCTCACTTAAGTGGCAGTGAGTGTTATAGTTTGACTCCATCTCTCCTAATGCCGGATCAAATCTGTACCAATGTGTTTAGACATTGATTTGGTATGATGAGCCCGCAAACATTTAAACTTTTCGGATAGTCTTAATCTTAATATTGCTATTATTAACCATTTAAATAAAGAATTAAACATAATATTTATTTGCAGCTTCATGGGGTAAAAGGGTGGCATTGCACTTGGCCTGGGGAATCAGCAGCAGGGTGTACCTGGCTGAGGAGGGGCAGCCAGTATTGAATGTGAGCTTCTAACACTGTTACACAAACAAAATAATAACAAAAAAAAACTAGCCCCCATTCATGGTACTGCCTCTCTCTTTCAAGTGGGTAGCTAGGCCACTTACTACTTTCACTTTCGTGGGTGAACACACAAATACACCATTCTTATATTGCTGACGTTCGCTCTTTAGCCATTGTGGCAGCACGGTGGCTAAGTGGTTAGCACTTCTGCCTCACAGCGCTGGGGTTATGAGTTCAATTCCTGACTATGGCCTTATCTGTGTGGAGTTTGTATGTTCTTCCCGTGTTTGCGTGGGTTTCCTCCGGGTGCTCCGGTTTCCTTCCACACTCCTAAAACATACTGGTAGGTTAATTGGCTGCTATCAAAATTGACCCTAGTCTCTCTCTGTCTGTCTATGTGTGTGTGTGTATGTTAGAGAATTTAGACTGTAAGCTGATTGAATGAGTTCTCTGTACATCGCTGCGGAATCAGTGGCGCTATATAAATAAATGATGATGATGATTGTGATCACAGTCTATTTTTCTCAGAAACACAGGACTCTCCTGAGCTCTTTTCTTTTGTAATCCAGTTCTCCTGTGGCAAACCACCTGCTTGTCTTCAACTAATCCTCTGTCTCATCTTCCCTGCCTCCTGCATATCACACAATATCTCTTCCACTGAGCTCCTATCTGGTCGCGTCCAGTTCTCCTGGATCAGACCTTTTGTGCATCTCCAACCGGTCCTCTGTCTCAGCCTTCCTCATGAGATCAAAGCTCCTCACTGGGTGTGGTCACACATCTTTTCACTCAATCTTTTTGTTTATATCCCAAATTCCACGGCATGAACAAATTGCACACTAGCGCCACCTGGCCTGCAACCATTACAAAATAATTGTATACATATAATATACTTTAACAGTGGTAAGAAAGGGGAATATATATAATTGGTAAGAAATGTACTAAATAAAGTGCAGATAATTTTGCAATCGGGTTTGCAATGTATTAACAGTAAATATTCCCTATTTATAAGTAGCATTCATGGCATGCATGGTTTCATAAATATTCAGTAAAATATATCCACACACAAAAATCATAATTGTACTACTTGGCAGTGTAACATTGATCCAAGTGTACAGATTCAGAGGAAAATGCAGAAAGCATGCTTACTTTTATTAAAATCACAATTCTAAACTGAATGTGTCACCAAATTTGTATTCCAAGAATTCACAAAATTACCAGAAGGCCAGTTAGACTGCCCTGATCTACATAATCTAAAATATGTATATACACATATATAGTGGTTTATAAAATTACGGTAACATGCTGCTTTTTTTTAAACACTGAGAAATCCTAAAATCTTTTCCTGAAACATCAGCTGTATTTTCAGCATACTGCATTAGCAGTTAAAGCTCATTAAGAGGAATCTGAAATCTGTTCAGGAGAACAACCATTAATGAGTGGCAATGAAAATATTTCATGATATAGCATTACTACAAATGTGCAGAATTCTGTAGCGACAATTAATGTTATGTATACTTATATCCATTTATTTTTCTATTTGAGAACTGTATCATTGTATTACCATAAACATAAGGGGAGAATTTAATTGATTTCCTTCTGCATCAACTCTAATTGAAAAAGCACAAAGGACTATTTTGAAAACTTTATTTTCCCTGAAGCCTAATATTAATGCTAATGCTTTTTCTTAACTTCCAAATTATTCTGTTCCACAAATGTTTTTATATCATTTTGCTCACATTGGTTTGATGTACACACCCACTGATCTGATTATTATTATGTATTTTTACTATTTTCCCTTGGAGCTTTGTAGCTTTATAGCTCTGTCTGACAGCTGCAAAATTGAAAATATCTTATCTCGTAGGATGGCTTCTTAAAATGTGTAAGCTTTAAACTTGAACTCTAAATGGTGTAACATTTTAAATATCATAATCATTATATTGTCAAAATAACATGAAATAACTTGACATCTGCCATTGATTGAAAGATGCCTATTGTTGAAATGAACTAAACTTGAATTATTTCTGTGTAGCATTTATTCTTAAATGTGTATTTTTATTTTCTTTAGAGTGATTTTAGTGGAATCTACAAACTATTTATCGTTCCCTGATTACCAAGATGAAATCACCAAATTAAAACAGGAACAGAATTGCAGGTAATTTATATGTCCTTTGTTTGTCCTGTGTTGAGAGATAATTTATAGCAATAGTTAATGTATTGATTTGTGTTTTTGTATTTGTTGCATGTTTTGATACAATACAAAGTTTATAAAATGTAACAAGAAATAATTGAAAAGATAAAATGCATATTATAACGGTTATAGAGACTTGATAAAATGATAGAAATTGTTTAGAAAGTTAGCAAAAAACAAACACAGAAAATTAGAATTTGGCTTCAATCCCAAATAGTTGGCTTTGGGTCTCTCTGTATGCTCTCATAGACCAATACTTATACACCAGTATATGTAGTCTGACCTGACCTAAATAAGAACAAACTCATAAGAGTAATGTGGGAAAAGGCATAGACTATAATTGCTCTAAGAGAAGTAATATAATAACAACGGATGGTGCATGAGGTTAGTGCTGTAATATTGTTCACACCTGAGGCATTAAGGTCTTTACCAGATCACTGAACTAGAAGGATTTGTAGATGGCTTGTCGTGTTTGTATACCTCAGGGTGCTTGGATAAAAAATATATCCCTTAATGCTATATCAAATTAAACAATTCTTTTAAGGTTGTAAAGACATGTAACTCTAGTCATGGCAACATAAAGGATTTACACACCCTAGAAAAGCAAAGGAAATAGTGTGGTGTAAATGGTACATCAAATCAACATTAAGCTTCCATGTTTCCTATGTCACATGTTTTTTCTCTAATGTGCTGTTGTCTGCTTGGTATATATGTTAAGTATATTCCCTTTAGTGTAGCAGTGTATGATTTTCTGGATACTAAACATCCACTTTTTCTTGGTGCTGCTTTGATGACACTCGTCTGATAGGCACCTGTCAGACAGGCTATTTTATGTGATACAAAAAGTGTTTTTTATTACATTATCTTACATGATATTGACATGCTGCATTATAAATATCAATACCCATTTTTATAATTTAACAAGTATGAAATGAGACATTGGCAAATCCATCTGAAATTGTAAAAACTGTCTCATATTGTCACGGGCACTAGGAGTCTTTACCCAGGAATCACCAGGTGGTAAGCTTACCAGAGCAATGTAGATGGTAATCGTGGGCTCTGGTAGCAGGGTGATCACGGAACAGGCAATAGTAGATGATGAGATGCTCAGGAAAGTCTATGACTAGCAGCACTGGTAATATGGAGGTAATAATACACGAGGAACTGTATGGACAAGGGCAAGTGGAGGTAGTCAGTGGTCTGCGATAGCAAGTTGTACCACTGCTATAGTGAGGAGGAATGTCCAACAGAAACGAGGAGGTGATGAGAGTCAGCGGTCTGCGGATAGCAAGTGGTACCGCTGTCTGAGTGAAGGAATGGAATCCAAGTGGAGGTATCCGGGAAGTCAGTGGTCTGCGGTAGCAAGTTGTACCACTGCTATGTGAGAGGAATGGAACAGGTGATACCGGAACAGGAATCAGTGGTCTGCCTTCAGCAAGTTGTACCACTGAATATATATGTGAGGAGGTGTACGGGGAGGGACTGCAACACAGGATGTACACGGGCACATTAAACACGATCCACAGTAATATGCACAATATATATAAATGACTGAACAGGTCTGCAAATGTAGGAAGTCTCTGAAGTAATCCAGCACAAGGTAACACAGTCAATGATGGCAAAAGACTCAACGGATTGCAGACTCCAGAGGAGAACCAACACAGTCCAGCAAGATATGCAATACACCAGCACAGTCAATGAGAAGTATGCATACCGTGGTTCAGAAGGCAGTCAGATAGGAGTGCAGTGATACCTGGGCGGCAGGAGGCCGACAGGATGAGAAGTCCCTGGATGTAAGAGGCAGGGGTCTAGTAGGTGCAGCGCACAGGTAAGTAGACCAACAGGGACACGAATCCACAGGAATCAGTAACACATGGAACTGGACTCATGGAGCACCCAGGAGAATGGAGATGATCTAGCAGAGGAGTAGCTGATGAGATACGAATCCAATGCTGACAGGAGGGTAGAGACCAGCGGGAAAACAGGAAGGCGTGGAGAGCGGATCAGCAGTAGATGGACGATAGCGCTGGCAGCGGCAGCAGGACTCTGCGGACCCACGGGAGAGATGAGATGAGGCTGACATGCACAGGAGCAGCGGATAGGAATCAGCTAGCAGTCACGATGATGAACACAGGCGAGTTGCCAGCTGGAGACTGTAGTGCACGGAGGCAGCGGATAGGAATCAGCTCACAGTCACGATGATGAACACAGGCGAGTTGCCAGCTGGAGGCTGTCGTGCACGGAGGCAGCAGATAGGAATCAGCTCACAGTCACTATGATGAACACAGGCGAGTTGCCAGCTGGAGACTGTAGTGCACGGAGGCAGCGGATAGGAATCAGCTCACAGTCACGATGATGAACACAGGCGAGTTGCAAGCTGGAGACTGCAGTGCACGGAGGCAGCGGCTAGGAATCAGCTCACAGACTTGATGATGCACAGGTGAGTGGATAAGGAGAGAAGGCTGTAGTGCACGGAGGCAGCGGATAGTAATCAGCAAACAGTCACTATGGAATATAATAGCGTTGAAGTGGTATAGGAGACTGTAGTGCACGGAGGCAGCGGATAGGAATCAGCAAACAGTCACAATGGAATATAATAGCGTTGAAGTGGTATAGAAGACTGTAGTGCACGGAGGCAGCGGATAGGAATCAGCAAACAGTCACGATGATACAGTTGATGGTAGAAGTGGTATGGAACCACAGTAGTAGAAGTGGTTTGGAAACCACAGAGGTAGAAGTGGTTTGGAAACCACAGGAATCAGCAGCGCTGAATACACGAGGAAACACAGGAACACCTTCAGAGACTCATGAGGAATGAGACTCCAAGATCAGGCAACGTGGTGTTGACCACAGGTGCTTAATATAGGGAGTGTTGCCTGATCTGCCAATTGAGTTAAAGGGACATACACTGAAGTATAGGAAAGGGCTGCGCATGCGCAGACCCTCAGGATGGAGGACGGCCACGGTTCCTAAATGTCCGGGAAGAGGCACTCACGGTCCGGTGAGTGACACATATAGTACAAACTGGTCCAGGAGAAGCATCTAAATTTCAGTTTAATGTCTATGCCAAATACAACTACACTATTTGGCATGCATTGCTCTAACACTTTTTCTACATCCATATATGTGTGTACACGGCGATCCTAAGTCACAGCCAGTGGCGAATTGACAATTGACCTCACTGGCTCCATTGCTGTCTTCGCTACAGAAGACAGGACAAGTTCTGGTGGTTGCCAATCAGAATCAACAGGAATCTGAACATTTGGAGACTCAACAAAGTCCAGTGCCACATAACTGAACTAATGATTGCAGATAGAGATATTCTTCTTATTTTAATTATTTTTATCTTTCTACTAAACTTTTTATACTTTATGGGTTCTATTCAGCAGCCTCAAAACACCATTAGTGCATGCATTACTGGGGCTTTAAAGCAATCAGAGATTCCCTATTTGCAGGGCCGATGCTAGGTCTGTAAGTGCCCTAGGCAAAGTTTCAGCCCCCGCCAATGCGAGGTTCTCACACACAATTTTTTTTTTTTAACTGAATGAATCGGAATCTACATTTATTATTAGTGTAGTGGCCTTACCTGGTTTTGTTCGGATCATCTGCCAGACACACCCTTTCTTCAGCAACAATCTGTCCATGCCGCTTGAGTCTAGTGGAGAAAGCGCAACAATTACTGGAGTGCAATACTTCGTAGGGGAAGGAAGGGGGGTGTCCGAGGTGACAGGCAGAAGAGACGGAGCACTCTATTCCTATTGCCGACACTTCGATTTGATCTGGCCCTGGGCGCAGGGCTACAGATATGACTTTCAAAATAGGAGGTAGACATTCTACCCCATAGTTTACAAGTCAAATATAGAGCGTGAAGTGCCAATAAAATAGTCATTTCTCCCCATACTTTGCAAGTCAAATATAGAGCATGAGGTGGCAAATAGTAATTTCTCTATGGTGTAAAAATGACTATTTTCCACGTCATACTCTATATTTGATTTTAAAACTATGGTGGAGAAAATGATTATTTTATTGGCACGTCATGCTCTATTTTTGACTTGCAGCAAGGCAGATATAGAGCATGAGGTGTAATAAAATAATTATTTTATCCACCATAGTTTTTAAATCTAAGATAGAGCATAAAGTGCAAAATAGTAATCAAATCCCACCCCCAACATTTTTTTTGCCTCCACACTTTATGGATTGGCCTTTGGGTACCCCTTTTTTTAAAAAAAAAATAATTAATAATACCCAAAAAAAAATTAAATTATATATACTCACCGTTTTTGATCCTGAAGGCTGGTCAGCAGATGCAGGGAGGCTCTTCTTTAATAGAATTGAAATAGATGGGGGACAGACCGTGCTTCCCATAAGGTGTAAATGCAGCCTAAAGAGTAATAGGGTGGCAAGGGGAGGGATCCTACCCCTAGTAAAAGTAAATGGAAAAGAATTACCAGACGCATAAGTATGTAAATCAGTACAAAAAAACATTTATTTTTACATAGAAGATCCATCCCTGGTCTGTACCAGCAGAAAGCAATCTAAAAACAGTTCACAGACCCAATAAGGAAAAGGGAACTAAAACTGATACAAAGGAGGGTATGTATGAATGAAAAACAACAATAAACAGAAAAAACGAAAAATGGGACAGTCCAAAATTCGGGAAAAAAACAAGAAAAAGGGGGAGAGAGGTCCAAAAAGTCCATAGAGAGTATCCAGAACCGCAGAAAAATACAGTCCAATGATAAAAAACGGCAAAGACAAAAATGTGTGAAAAAATATGAAAAGATCACTCACTGTATCGCAGGTAAAGTTGATTGCAAACTGCTGCTGCAGGGTCTAAGTTCGATAGCGTAGAGAAGGGGAAGGATTATGTCTACTCTGTCCGCTATTGTCCAGCTAGAAGTTCCATATAGTACAGGTACTTGTGTCGCGTTCTTTACGTCCTGGAATTGTTCGCGCATGCGCCCCGACCTCCGGAGCTCGATGTTCGGTAGTGGCAGCGGGATGAAAAAAATCCAAAAAGGAGAGATGTAGAGAAGTGGTGACTGGAATGGTAAGAAGTTACCAACTCGTTTCTCCCAAAGATGGGCTTCCTCAGGGATATCAGCGGCGCCCTGCAGGTCCCGGCGCCCTAGGCAACTGCCTAAGGTTGCCTAATGGGAGCGTCGGGCCTGCCTATTTGGAACATTTGGCACTAGATTGTTGAATTGAATCATCATTATATTGATCTTGCTAGTTTAAACTAGCATTACCTCTTGTCAGGATCTGCCTACAGCCCTCTGCATTACATGCTCATTGCTTGGCAGCTGCTGCCTTCTGGACTTTGGACTTATGTTTCATGTAGTATCTGCAGTGCCTCTGTTCACCAAAGGTGCTGCTATTGTGCCTTCCCTTTCATCACTAGGGCTTAACTTGTTGCTCCAATTATCCCTTGCACCTGGGTGTGTCTCTATTTATACCTGCCACTCCTTGCATACATTGCTGGTTATTGTTGTTAATGTTCCATGTCCCTGTGCTGTTCCCTGTTGTGCTCCTGGTTCACCTGTTCTTGGGATTTGCTTTCTGCATCTCCCTGCAATCCTCATTCCTATACCATCCGGTTGTACCTTCCAGCAATAAACATGTTTCCCCATATTCCGGGCTCCTTAGCTGTGATTTCTGCATTGAAGTGTGATATCTATAGTATGTCACTTTAAAAATGGAAAGAAATGTTTTTTCAATGTTTATTAATTAGGTCTTCCTCTTGTCCTGAATGGGGGAGTTTGGGCTGGACGCATCCAGCATTGGTCTATGAGCAAGGCAAAAGTAATGTGTGTCTATTTGCAGAGCAATATCTAGGAGTTTTATATGAAGAGCAATATCTGCGTTTTATGTGCAGAATAATGGGCCTTGTCTTGTGTTGTGCCTTGTCTGCTTTAAAGGATGCTAACATTTTAGCAGCAGTTAACTCCAACTGAAATAAATGAGAATTAAGGTCTGACAAGGCATAGTATTCTTTAGAACAGAAGGAAACTAAGCCCAGTGTTTGGGAAATGTGTTATATTCACACATCTGTTCTTGTCTGTTTGCAGTGGAATATGTTTTATATGTAAACACTAGTTTATGTTCAGAGCAGTATATATGTGTTTCAGTTGTTGAAGTGAAAATTTAGAAGTGCTGGTATGGAACTTCCACTTTAAAATGAATGGCAAGGGGCCGCCTAGGCCCCCTGAAGATTCAGGGATTTCGATAGAGATGCATTTTAACACTATATAGTATAATATAAAACATATTAAATGATGCAAGGCCTGTGTCCCCCACGTCTCCTGTGTTAAATTACCTTTCCTCTGTGTCTCTCCACCTTTCCCTCCTGTCTCCTTTGTGTACTTATATTTTCCCTCATAGCTCTATATTATAATCAAACTATCTATAATATATTTTATATCTTCTATGTTATCCTTTATCTTTCCAATATCTGTTACATTTCTCTGTTCATATGTGCCCCTATCTTCTTTACAGGTATCCCCCTTTCTCCCTCTGTACCTGCTCTTCCCTGTGCCTCACATCCTGCTTGTCTCACTCTTACCTTACTCTTGATCCTCTCTTTCTATCCCTGTTTCTGCTCCTATTATTACCTTTCACTAGTTAATTCACTTTTTCCCCTCCATCATCACACTGCAGCCACCTTCATCACACTGCACCCTCCTCCATCACACTCTGCCCAATCCTTCATCATGACACTAAGCCCAATCCTTCATCATGACACTAAGCCCCCTCCATCATCGTGACACTGTGCACCCTCCTCCCTAATCACATTGTGCACCCTTTTCCCATGCCTGGGTCCACTCTTGCTAAGGCTGAGCCAGGTAGTTCACTATAGGACCGTCCTGGGGTGCATATACCAGCCTGTGCCCAGCCTGCCACTGACCGTTGACCACTTTTTAGAATGCCGGTAGCTTCCTTGGCCACTTACAGGTTTCAAACGTCCCTGGCTGCAACTGGAGTTTATGTTGTTTCTAATGGTGTGAATATTTTGTTTCTCATTTTGACTAGTGATCTATACCTTTTCACTAAGATATAATATGCTGTCTGTTTCTACTGTGTCAGTACTCCAGTGATACTACTATGGCCACATTAAAAGTAAAACTGCCCACACACTATAATCTGCAAAGTTGTAGCAGGTAAAAAAATCCATTCCTGAGCTAACAAGGTTTCAAATGTCATTGATGTTAAGCAGATTTACAGGGTAAATAAGGTTTAAGTCTGTCCATTAGTTATATTTAGAGAAAAATCCTCATTACCTCTAATGTCCTGATTAAATCACTTGAATTATAATCTTCTTAAGTTCAGTATTTAAAACTCAAAATATTTGCATTTTCAGTATCTACTGTATAGTAATTTTTACATAATTTACATATGGTTATGTACACTATTCATTTTGAGGCATCTCATAAGTTTATGATGAATTTGGCAGAAGGCGCCATATGCAGGCTGCTATGTCTTTGTGGAAACTCATTCTATAGTTCTTGTTGTACTGCATGGAGATGTGACTCCTTATAGAACAATGACGTATAGAGAAACAGAATCACAGAGGCAGAGGCATGACTACCACCGTAGCAGGGAGTGCGCTGCTATGGTCCTACAGCTGGGGATGACATGCTCCATGTATATGTTTTTTTTCTTCACCCTTGGGCGGTGCATTAAGGAATTAACATGACAAACAGCAGGATTACCTGAACATATATTTTTACTGCCAATTTTGTAAGAATTTAGTGATGACAGATTGTTTATTGTTTATCTGAGATTTTATTTATGTGATATGAAAATCTAGAGGACAAAGAGGGCTCCATATTACTACAGCACACACCAGTAGTGTTGCATGTTATGTTTATATTAATCATAAATGTAGCATGACATACTTTTAGTCATCACATTTTACTTGTATACTGACAGTTGGTATTTGTGACATACAGAGATAGATAGGAGGTATACAGACAGACAGTGACATGTCTATTACTATTACTGCTATCTGCTTCCTTGTTGATGTGTCACAAAGCTTAAAGGAAGCTCCTCCTCCTTTGCATGACATAATTCTGCCTTCCAACTAGATGGATGTTACTGGTGGTCGTGGTAAATCCCCATTCACATAACACTATAGATTGCAGAGACTTGTTGACCATGCAGTGATGCAGCGGTGTGGCCCTTATCCATCGGGACCATATGTTTCTTCCATTATGAGAGTATCAGAGCTCACAGTCTAAATTCCCTAATGTAGACACACACTCACACAGACACAGACAGACAAAGAGGGAGATAGACAGACAGGGAGACAGACAGACAGACTAGGGTCAATATTTGATAGCAGCCAATTAACCTAGCAGTATGTTTTTGGAGTGTGGGAGGAAACCGGAGCACCTGGAGGAAACCCATGCAAACACAGGGAGAACATACAAACTCCACACAGAAAAGGCCATGGTCGGGAATCAAACTCATGACCCCAGTGCTGTGAGGTAGAAGTGCTAACCACTAGGCCACTGTGCTGCCCACAGTAAAGAGTATATTCTAGAGTTTAATACCCCTACTCTTTTCAATTCTTATTCGCCCCAAACACTCTTTTTACTCTTTGTGTCCATGCTTTTGCCATAGTATCTATGTATACCATTACACAACACCTATATATTTCAACCTGCTCACTAAATCAGGGTCTCTTATTCTGAGTTGCTGCTAAAATTTATTTTGTATAGAGTGTTTCCACAAACTTCTTATTGCAATACTCTTATAGACAAACGAATAATAAACTCTTTGTTAAAATTTTTTTAATATTTTTTAAATATTATTATGTATCAGTTTTTACTACCGTGGTTTGTGTCCTAATCAAAATAAATCAGTCAACCTATAAACAGTAATAAATACAATTCAATACATCATTAATTGAAATATGAACAATGGGATTCAGAATTGAATCAAAACAGATTGAGGGTTCCTTATTTTAAAAAGTCTTATTTGGGCTTTTATCTCTTCCACCTAATACACAACTGAAGCCTTAAATTCCCTTTATTCAAAACAGCATCCTGTAGTTAACTCTACCGTAACCAATAACACAAAATCCTTGCACAAATTGCCTGTATATAAAGCACACATAGTATTATTCTGTTAGATATAACACTAATATAAAATTGATAATGTAAAAAAAATATGGTGCCAGCTTGTAATGTCTTTTCACTTATATTTTAGTGAATTATTTGTATTTTTTTAAATATATTTATTTATAGCCACACCATTTTGTTTGTTTGCAAAGCTGAGAATTTGAAAGGTATAGTTGGTTATACAGTAACCATCATTTTTATTGTAGTTGTAATTCTGAGTAATTCACTGTTGTTCATGATCTAGCTTGAAGTACTATATTGAGAGCAATAATTCATTTTGAATTTTTCCCAAGTAGGTGTTTAGAAATAGATTTGAAAAATATCCTTTTGGGTCATGGATATCAAAAGTGCATTTTCTGCTTTTGCCAGTGTTAGACACTAGATAATATTCTCCACAGCAAATATTGCAGTCATTATTTTCTACAAAGATATTTACTATAAAATCTCCATGTGCATAGTCCTATTGTTTATTTCATTGGCATTTTTACTTTAAATATCATGTTCTGTATGTAGAGGTGTATAGTTAATTATTATAATAGCATATAAAAATATGTCATTCTATCTTCTAAAGACTGATCCAGACTGACAAGTGATTATATCAGAGGTTTCCCAGCTGCTTTTCCTGCAAACATGGTTTATACTACTATGTTAAATGTGATTATCTTGTACAAATCTGTATTATATGGAAAGGATCCACATAGCCTGAATAGCATTTTTCTAACACTAGCAGCTGGGAGTAGACCCTGTTGTCAGGGCTGACTTTCTCAATATTACTTTCTATTATTATGTACCCACTTATGAGGGCAAATATTTGCCAAGTATCCCTTACTGAACATACATTTGGTAAACCAGCCCCATATCTCTTTAAATGTTCAAACATCTTTAAACATTCCCCTTCTTCCTTATTCTTTATATATTTATTTTGCCACTATATGAAACTGTCTTTTTAAGTAAAATATAACAGTTAGAGACGCCCTTCAAATTTATATGAGATAACCCTTGGGTGATGCATACCACATGTTGAAACATCTTTGTTTAGGTCCTGGACATTTTTTTAAGCACAGGTGACACCAAAAACATATTGGGCCTTATTTAGAGATACTTTTGCAAGGGATGCAGGAACAGTGCAAATTGAAGAATGAGGACGAAAATCACTTCAAAATCCTGCTTGATGTCACTTTCAAACACTTCTTTAATTTAAATGTTTCCATTTTTTGTTAAAATACTACACATTTATGTCTTAAATGAATCATTAGATGACATTAATCAAAAGGTGTCCCTGTTGTATAGTTTTATTAAGATCCACTTCTTCTGTATAAAGTATGGCTGGAACAGTTAGAAAGCGTCCTATTTAATAGTACAAGCTGGGTGTCAGGCGCCGTCTCCACACCTCCCATGGGTGCCGGAGACGGACACCTTCTGATCGCAGATCACGTCCCGTTGCCTAGCAATGGGACGCCCTTCTGCCCACATGACCTTCGCGGCGCGCGTGCATGCGCATTCGCCGCCTTGTCCCCATAGCAACGGAATGCCAGCCCGGCGTTCAGCTGAGTCTGATCGCCGGAAACTCCTCTTTTCATTTCCTCTCCTACGCTATATTAATATCACTCTGCCACCATTAGGGTGCCAGAGTATTGGTTCATACCTATCTCCAGCTTCCCTGCATTACTAGTTGTATCCTGTGTTATACTTGGCTTCCTTTGCTACCCTTCCGGATCTCCCTCTGTACCTCGCCGCCCAATCTGGTTTTGACCCTTGGACCGTTCCTGACTACTCTTTGCCTATACTCCGTGGTACTGCGATTCCCTGGTCGCAACTCGGCCTGTCTGACTACACTTCATTCATTGCACTGGTGACTATCTGGGAGAACCGCGACCTGTGCACTTCACGCAGCGAAGTCCATACCTCCTTGCGGGGGTCCCTGGTGAACACCGGAGGTGTGTTAGACTCCGTGCCTCCCAGCATTGTAGCGCCAACACCAGTCAGTGATATTCCTGTGAAACACGTGACACTGGGGCCTGATTTATACCACACTGAGAACATGAGAAAATGAAGTCCTTTTGCAGGAAGGTATCTTTTCAACCTCTGTTACCCAGCAGTGGCACCCCATAAGTGCTCCACAGCCCAGAAGTCTGGAAATCCATGCTTGTCCATGTATTGATGGCTGTATTCGCACAAAAATAAGACCATGATGTAACAAAGTGACAATATAGGCTGCATTTTTAATTTGAAATTAACTTTTAGTGAGTTCTTAAAAAAATATTTCAGCATTTGGTGAATAACTAATAACTAGTTTCTTTAGTACATGAAGCTCTTCTGACAACCACTGAAATTCAACCTTTAAAAAATAAAAAAAAAATTGTTCTGGTACAGTAGAGACAAACAAATTGTTTTGATCATAATTGCTGATTGTTTAGTTACTTTACCTTCCTTAACAACAAATTGATCTCGAAATACTTATGATTAACATGTTTATCATGTAGCTGTCTCTCCGGTATGATACAGTGTATTGTTCAGCCAGAACTGGCTTGCAATACAGTATATGGCAAGCATTAAACCTATGGCATTGCTATAGCTCCATTCCTAAGAGGAATTTGGAGCCGCAATACACCATGATGGATGAGAAAACATACAAAATGTCTTACCTCCTGTTCTCCTACTCTTTCCCCTTTTGTGGTGTTTGTGTGTGTTTGAGCTGTCAGATTCGTTCTTGACTGTTTCCTATATCTACTGAATTCTGTAGCAAAACAGGTTGTTGTCATAGGTGGGAGGGAGAAACACAAGTCATTTGGGGGTACCATTTGGTCAGGGTTCACATTGTTTAGATGAGGTGGCAGATAACAGAATCAAAGATCATTGGATTATGTCTAACTGTGAAATATGACTTGTTTCTTACATTGACAGCTCCGTAGAACATGATCTTCACAGGCTGATTTGTGACACAAACAATCAAGGTATGGTATAGTTTCTACCAGACTAAGCAGATCTTTTAGATTTTCTGCTATGGTCAATGCCCTTTCAATCTATAAAGAAACCTTCTTCACATTAAACCAGGACCAGTTTAATAGTTTTCCAATAAACACACATTGTAATTAATAACAAAATACCTTACAAAATCTTAAATGAATTAATCACTGCATTAATACATTAGTAAATCATATGTTCACTTAATACCAGACATTGCTGATGATTTTATAATGATAATATAATCTGTTTTCTAATCGAATTTGTTGTCATTTTTGAATGTTGTAAGGTGCATCCATTTTTATTTAAGAATATTAGAATGGCTAACCAAGAAATTCCACATTACCATATGGTAAAACTAGCATCTCTATATCTTTTGTGTTATGTATTTCTCTGTGCTTCCTTGTTGATTATGAGGGTTAAATATGTATAATGTTGATGATGATGATGATAATAATAATCACATTTAGTAGACTGCAACATATACAGGAACATTATGCTACTTTATTGGAAATGGATATTTAGTTTAGGTTATTCACCCAGTTATCATTGTGTTACTATTTTTTTACATTTTAAGTAATGTTTAGCATTCTTTTGAGAGACGCAAATAATGAATAAAGTTTAGTGTTTCAGAGTGTATAACAGAATGACAATACTACAACCTGACACGTTTGACAGCAGAGCTATTTAACATGCTAGTGTAATAATTTAATCAGATTAAAATACAATTAAATTGTAGCTATAACATCAAATTTAAAGATAGCGAGGTGCTAAAGCATTAAACATCCAACTGTATGTAATTTTATGAAGCCCTCCTATCCTAGCATACAAGTAAGTCAGATGTCGCTGGGTGCCTCAGGGTGATGCTAAGTGGTTATGACATAGAACCTTCTCAATTGAGATTGCATGGAGTTATTTTAGCATGTGATTATTCCCTCCTGATCAGTGAATATGTGGAGGTTTCTCAAAGAATTAAGTACCAGTCAGATTTGTATCTTTTTCAATGCTATGACAGTAACATAAATATGTGTAAAGCTGGCTGCAAATTAATTCAAATTTAAAGGTGCATTCTCTCATGGCATGTTTATATATACTTAGACAGGTTTCATTATGAGCATGTAAGTGTTTCAGGATTACTATTCTTTCAGCCCTGGATATAGGAGACCTTTAGAAGCTGTCACATCTTTGGCTGTCCTACTAGTCCCAAGCTTTTCACCTGCAGCATTTCTTTGACCACCTCAAAATTTTTCCTTGTGGAATATCTTCCTTTCATTGGTCTCAAAATATTACCATTGCCACACAGCCAAAGCTGTTCCTTCCACTGGAGGTAACGACACACTCTGTGGTTCAAAACTAAAACCCTGAATGAAAGGCATGCTTTCTGGACCAGGTCTGTCCATGTTCCTGCAGGCCTAACACACAGTTACATACCCCATGCCATGAAGCTTTGTAGTGTTTAGTATTCATTTTTATACACTGAGGTAACTTTTGACAATTTGCGAAGCCTGAACTTTATTAATAAAAAACAAAACAAAACATGTCTGGGACGTTTGACTCTCAGAGGTAAATAAGAATATCTAAAGACAAGACATTAAATAGATTACAACTAATATAATCATATGCTAGAATATTTGATATTGTTAAAAAGAGCGGAGTGTTTTCATAAATATTAGGATTTATACTGGTTTGCATAATTTAGTGGAGACACAATAAATATAAAAGTGTAAGATATATGATAGCATGATGCCATATTGCAAGTGTATTTTTGACTATATTATGTGTGCTACTTGTATTAGACTATAATTTATATTTTCTGCTTTCAGGTTGCTTTTAGAGTATCTTTCTTAATAACCCCCTTCATCCAAACAGTTTATAGTAGCTCATTAAAGGGCCACAACATTAATATTACAAGCACTTCCAAAATAGCATGTATATCTAAGAATTCCCATACAATAACAACAGGTTTACATTCATTTAGGCACTGTTATATACTTCTATATACATGGACAAAAAGAATGTTGTGCCTAAGGAAATATATATCCTACCTGATTGCAGCTTTAAGTCAAATATTGTATCTGATTGCATACACTAATGTGCAAAAGTTTGGAATCACTAAGAAATTGCTTGGTTTTTGATAGAATTGATAATTTTTTTTTATTTTTTTTATCAAGGTACAATTAAATTGACTTGAAATTGTAGTCAGTACATTGATAAATAGAACAGTTTTCTTAAATAAAAATAATACGTTTTGGCATTATCAAACTGTACATTCATCAAAGAATCTTCCATTTGCAGTAATTCCAGTTTTGCAGACATTTGGCATTCTAGCTGTCAGTTTAAGATATTCAGGGGGAAATCTGTACCCATGATTTCGTAGCTCTTCCCAGAGGTGCGACTGGCTTGTAGGGTATTTTCCCCTGAGCTCACAGTCAAGCTTATCCCGTAGAAGGTCAATAGTGTTGAGATCTGGAGATTGTGCCGGACAATCCATCATAGACTCGGGCTCCCTATTTCCTCACCAAATAATTTTTGCATAGCTTAGAAGTATGCTTAGGATTGTTGTCTAGCGCATGCTGAAATATGCACCAATCAAGTGCTGACAACAGGGATGTTGTAAAATAGAGTGGCAAACTTTCTGGTTCATTATTCCCTGCACTCTGTGTAAATCTCACACCTTACCAGCACCAAAACAGTCCCATACCATTACATTTCCTCCGCCATGCTTGATAGAAGGCATCAAGCACTCTTCAAGCATCCTTTCATTTGCTGTATGTCTACATATGTTCTCCTTTTAGAGCCAAACACCTTAAACTTAGACTCATCAATCCATAATACTCTTTCCAGTCACCCTCCATCCAATGTCTGTGTTCTTTTGCCCATTTTAAACTTTTTTTTCATTATTGCCAGTTTAAAATATATTTTTTGCAACTCTGCCTATAATGCCAGCATCCCAGAGATGTCTCTTTACTATTCCAGATGACACTGGTATTTGACGTGTACTATTTAAGGAAGCAGCCAATAAGGACCTGTAAGGCATCCATTTCCAAAACTGCAGACCCTGATGTACTTATCGTCCTGTGCAGTTGTTCATCTGGGCTCTCCGTTTCATTTTATTTCCTGGCTAGATCCATTTTTCAGCTTTTTGGCAATGTGACGCATGGAATATCTTTCATTTCTAAAAAGAACAATGACATGTTTCTTGAGAAAGCAGTTTTATTTTGCCAATTTGAACCCAGAAGTAGGACACTAGAATAATGGCTGCTGAAAATGGGGCTATGCAGTCACATGTGAATAGTAGATTATGAATCAGTCATTTCAAGCAGTAACAGTAATTTGTAACATTAAGAAATATCTTTGTTTTTGAAAGACTTCATAGTGATTTCAAACTTTTGCATTCAAATGTAAATATTTGTAGTTGTTACTAGTGACTATTTTATATAAATCCATTTGCATTAAACAAACATTGGCAATGTCACCTTCCACCTCCAGTATCTCCTCAAGCACAATAGACCTCCCCTAGCAAGCAGTCCATACCATTTCATTAGACAAAGAGTAATGCAGTGATTAAATGGATTGACTAACAATGACATTGATAGATCCAGGTTTCAAATCCCATTGTCAGCTGTTTGTGACCTTGGAGAAGTAATTTGTCTCCCTGTCTTTCAGGCATGATACATATAGTCTATAAGCTAAGTTGGTCAGGAAAACCCCTAAAAAAAATCTATGTATCGTACTACATTGCATTGTATTCACCATATAAATAATATTTTAGAACAGAAGATGGATATTGTCAATGGAGTGATGTCTCCTATGTTCTATATTTGGATTTTGATAAAGGCACATTATGTTATTATTAAAAAAAAGTCATTTATTTGTATTACTTGCTATTTTTATAATTAAACGTGTTATATCATGAATTTTTTTAATATACTACTGTAGTATTTGTTGTTATAACAGATAAATTTATATGTATTATCCTTACAGAATACCAGTCAACTTTAAAACGTCAATTTTTTTGTCCAGTAAACTCTATTGTCTTAAAAGAAGCCATGTCTGCTAACTTGCAAGTTAATTTTCTTCCATTTGATCTTGGAAAACGCTACTGCACAATTATATTCACCAATGAAAAGGTAAGTATTTTTTATATATATTTGGGGGTATATTTACTAAACTTGCGGGTTTGAAAATGTGGAGATGTTGCCTATAGCAACCAATCAGATACTTGCTTTCATTTATTTAGTGCATTTTACAAAATGACAGCTGGAATCTGGTTGCTATGCGCAAGATCTCCACTTTTTCAAACTTGTAGTTTAGGAAATATACTCCTTGGACTGCTTAAATCGAACACGTCACATTCTGTATCTATTTAGTAATGTGAATAGCATAACAATAAACCAAAACGAGCAATATATTTCCATCTACTGATGGACTGTTGTTCTATCTAATATTTGCAACATTAATAATACACTGCATCTGGCAGAGTTAAGGATAGTGGTTTAACGAAGCAGCATTGAATTTATATATATATATATATATATATATATATATATATATAATATAAATGTCTAGTGGCGTGTGTTAGTCTGTCTGTGTGTGTGTGGAAAAAAATAAAACCAAGCTGCAGCGCCACCTGCTGGGCGGAGTTATACACTGACCTACTAAATTCTTAGTGTGTGTGGAAAAAAAATTCAGAAAGGGATGAAATTTGGTATACTAAGATGTTTTTAATTTGTTAATTTAATTTGTTAATTGTTAAAAGTGTTTATAAAGATTTTTAAAAAAATATATATATATTTCTTGAAGGAGAAGTGACAGTTGGGAGTGGTTGGTGGTTGCCGGGGGTGACAGTGGGGAGTGGTTGGTGGTTGCCGGGGGTGACAGTGGGGAGTGGTTGGTGGTTGAGGCCTGGGCTATGGCCCAAATGCATGACAAGAACCTTTTTAACACCTTAAGTAGCTTGATTTGACTAGAATGCATGAGTATCATGCACGGGTTAACTTGTGTGTGTGTGTGTATATATATATATATATATATATATATATATATATATTATGAAATTTTACCCATGGCAACTATTGCTGCACGAAAACTTGTCAGATTACACTCATTGCTGCCTATGTCTCGGTGCTCTGATTTAGGAATAGTTGCCATGGGAGAAATTTCACATGGGAGAGAGGTTGTTTGTATGATGGAACCATGTGTCTCATTGTTTAGCTGCAACTTCAGCCGTGGTTCATTAGATGGTGCCATGTTTAAATAAAGTTTATTAAAGAGAACTGTGTTTTATTATGAACATAAAATCACAACACTATTTCTAGATAAGAGCTATGCTTCTGACTACACAGATAAAGTATGCATGTAAGTGTATAAAAACTCTAAATGCAATGATGAAAATATTGTTCATATAATAGATTGATCATGTTATAGAAAACAAACAGTGAATGTAAATGTATTCTGATAACTTAGAAGAACTTTAGATTGCTGAAAGTTAATCTCCAGGGCTCTGAAGTAGTGAAAGCATTTCCAATCAGGAAACTGAAAGCTAGCATTAATCATTGCGAAAAGGACTGTCAGGTTATATGTACATGGTGTGAGTAAGGTCACAATCATGTAACAACAGCTTGATTAGAGAGATATGAAACAGTTCCTAGTATTTAATTACGAGGTTTGAGTGTTACTTTAAAGCTAATACTAATGTCTGTATAGTAAAAGTAATAGAAATTACAGATGATTAATGAAGAAGTAATATAGTACAATCCAGTTTACCTTTGTATACTTCTTTTCAATCTAAATAATACTGGTTTATTTTACAGTCAGTCGCCAAAAATTAACTTTATGTTTACCTATATAACATGTTTTCTCTTTCAAATTGTTTAACTTCTCTTTTCCCTCTCACTTGTAATCCACGTGCCTTTATTTTGAGTTTCATATATCTAAAATGGGAGAGAAAAAATCAATACAATTTGCGTTTGCAAAAACCCCAAAATTTAGAAAACCTTAATTCATATCCCTATTCAATGTAGCTTTGGAATGAAGTTATAATTACAAAAAAAATTCTATTTAATAAGAAAGCCAACTAGACAATCTATCATATTATGTTTTACAAGTATTAATGTGACTTTGTACAGGAAGTACAGTCAATCTGTGTCCAGTGTAGGCACTCAGATGGTGACCACATTGGAAGTACCTGGTTGCTTGGCACTTAGGCCAAATTCTATAACAAATGGCACCCAGTTGAAGCGAGCAGACAATGACTGCACACACTGGCAGATCCTGATTAATGGCTGACCAGTTTTTCCTCGAGTGGTGATCACCATCTGGTGGAGCTTGATCAGATATTGATTGCTGGTACTGGTCATTTTGGTCACAAACATGCAGCAAATTAGGACCAGTTTAGTAGAAAACAACAAAACTGATTGTCCAAATCACTTTGTAGGTGAGCAGCTGTAGGAACTGTAGTCTACTGATTATAAAAGAAGTTCTTTGTTGCAGTGAACGCCAATTTCCTTTTAGTCACTTTTGAATGAATTCACTAATATTATATATATATATTAGGGATGTGCACCGGCGACTTTTGGTGTCTCATGTTTTGTGTTTTGGATTCGGATTTTCTTGATGTTTTGGGTTCGAATTTGTTTCGCAAAACACCTGCCAAAAGGTTTTGGATTCGGATTTTTTTTTAAAAAAGCATAAAAAGTTCAAAAATCAAGTTTTTGGGCTTATTTTCACTTCTACGCTATTATTAACCTCAAGAACATTCAATAACAATCATTTCCACTAATTTACAGTGTATTCTGAACACCTCACAATATTGTTATTACTCCAAAACGTTGCAACAAGGTATCTTTCTGGACTGCGTAGTGGAGTGGTCCCCACAATATAATAAGAAAACCATCAACTGGTATGAATCGCACCAAAAAATGTACCTGGACTGCGTAGAGGAGTGGTCACCACAATATAATTTAAAAACCCTGAACTTGTATGATTCGCACCAATAAATGTATCTGGACTGCGTAGAGGAGTGGTCACCACAATATAATAAGAAAACCATCAACTGGTAGGCTGCACAGACTGTGGAGCTAGAAAGTGAAATTAAATGGACCACGTTACTTTGGTGGCTATCTATGCTCCCCCCCCCCCGCCCTACACTTGTAGTTGAATATAAAAAAAGCAGCCTGCATAGACTGTAGAACTAAAAATTCAAATATACAAAGAAATGGACAAAGGCTGTTTAGTATCTGTCTGCATCAGATCCCCGGAGTAAAATAGAAAACTATTCAGCCGTTATATAATCTAGAATATAAATAGAAATTGAGAAAGGCAATTTGGTATCTGTCTGCATCATAATCATCAACATCCTCCTCAGCGCCAGCTACATCAATATCCTCCTCCCGGTGTACAACATTCACACCTTCATTAGCCAAATCTGTAACTGGACTGTGGGTGATCCTTCCAGCATATGCAGAGGGCGTGCTGCAAATGCTGGATGGAGTCACCTCTTCCCGTACAGTGATGGGAAGGTCAGGCTTCACAACCGCCAACACCCTTGGACTCGCCTTGGGGATTTGTGATGTCATCTGTTTAGAAGGCAGAGTTCTTTGCTGTTTTGTTGTTGTTGCTGACAGCATAACTCTCTTAAATTTTTTGTAGGGGGGGGAGGAGGAGGGCTTAAATCCTTGGGTGAAGCTGGACCACTAGTCATGAACACGGGCCAGGGCCTAAGCCGTTCCTTCCTTCGAATCGCACCAAAAAATATACCTGGACTGCGTAAAGGAGTGGTCACCACAATATAATTTAAAAACCCTGAACTTGTATGATTCGCACCAATAAATGTATCTGGACTGCGTAGAGGAGTGGTCACCACAATATAATAAGAAAACCATCAACTGGTATGAATCGCACCAAAAAATGTACCTGAACTGCGTAGAGGAGTGGTCACCACAATATAATTTAAAAACCCTGAACTTGTATGATTCGTACCAATAAATGTATCTGGACTGCGTAGAGAAGTGGTCACCACAATATAATAAGAAAACCATCAACTGGTATGAATCGCACCAAAAAATGTACCTGGACTGCGTAGAGGAGTGGTCACCACAATATAATAAGAAAACCATCAACTGGTATGAATCGCACCAAAAAATATACCTGGACTGCGTAGAGGAGTGGTCACCCCAATATAATTTAAAAACCCTGAACTTGTATGATTCGCACCAATAAATGTATCTGGACTGCGTAGAGGAGTGGTCACCACAATATAATAAGAAAACCATCAACTGGTAGGAATCGCACCAAAAAATGTACCTGGACTGCGTAGAGGAGTGGTCACCACAATATAATAAGAAAACCATCAACTGGTATGAATCGCACCAAAAAATGTACCTGGACTGCGTAGAGGAGTGGTCACCACAATATAATTTAAAAACCCTGAACTTGTATGATTCACACCAATAAATGTATCTGGATTGCGTAGAGGAGTGGTCACCACAATATAATAAGAAAACCATCAACTGGTATGAATCGCACCAAAAAATGTACCTGGACTGCGTAGAGGAGTGGTCACCACAATATAATTTAAAAACCCTGAACTTGTATGATTCGCACCAATAAATGTATCTGGATTGCGTAGAGGAGTGGTCACCACAATATAATAAGAAAACCATCAACTGGTATGAATCGCACCAAAAAATGTACCTGGACTGCATAGAGGAGTGGTCACCACAATATAATTAATAAAAAACCCTCCACGGGTCTTAATTCCCCAAAAAAAAAATCTGGACTGCGTAGTGGGGTGGCCCCGGTACCCAATTTGATACTGGGGCCACAATATAATTAATACACCCTCAACTGGTCAGAATTCCACAAAACAAGTATCTGGATTGCGTAGTGGGGTGGCCCCGGTACCCAATTTGATTCCGGGGCCACAATATAATAAATACACCCTCAACTGGTCAGAATTCCAGGGAACAGATAGCGGACACCGGATGGACGTCTAAAACCAACATAGCAGTTAAGGGCGCAGTTCCTCTTTTTTGTGACTGCACAAACAATTAACGTAGTAATAGAAATGACAGTTTTTTTTTTTGTTTTAAATATAGAAAGAAAGAAGGTAGTACTAGAAATGGCAGTTATTTAGTTTCTTTTAAATAGAGAAAGAAAGAATGTAGTACTAGAAATGGCAGTTCCTCTTTTTTGGAACTGCACAAACAGTGATGAAAATGAAGGTGGAGCTGGTGGCATGTCACGGTCCTCTTCAGAGGACAATCTCCTGACCAGCAGGTCTTTGCACCGCTGTAGACTTGTGTCCGCCAGAAACAGAGACACAACATACACTTTAAACCGAGGATCGAGAACGGTGGGCAGAATGTATTCCTCTGACTTTAAAAGACTGACCACCCTCGGATCCTGGCAAAACGTACGAAGGGCTTCATCCACAAGAGCTACATGCTTGGTGGAATCGCAATGGTTTACCAGATCCTCCCTCACTTTCTCCAGCTGCTTCTGCAAAAGCCTGATCAGGGGAATCACCTGACTCAAGCTGGCAGTGTCGGAACTGACTTCTCGTGTGGCAAGTTCAAATGGCTGCAGAACCTTGCACAACACAGAAATCATTCTCCAGTGCGCTTGACTCAGGCGCATCCCCACTCCTTTTCCTATGTCGTAGGTGGCTGTGTAGGCTTGAATGGCCTTTTGATGCTCCTCCATCCTCTGCAGCATATAGAGTTCTAGCACGTCACTACCTCTAGTTAATTTAGATTGCAAGGCTTGTAAATACTTTGAAGATAAAAAAAGCAGGCTGCACAGACTGTGGAGCTAGAAAGTGAAATTAAATGGACCACGTTACTTTGGTGGCTATCTATGCCCCCCTCCCGCCCTACACTTGTAGTTGAATATAAAAAAAGCAGCCTGCATAGACTGTAGAACTAAAAATTCAAATATACAAAGAAACGGACAAAGGCTGTTTAGTATCTGTCTGCATCAGATCCCCGGAGTAAAATAGAAAACTATTCAGCCGTTATATAATCTAGAATATAAATAGAAATTGAGAAAGGCAATTTGGTATCTGTCTGCATCATAATCATCAACATCCTCCTCAGCGCCAGCTACATCAATATCCTCCTCCCGGTGTACAACATTCACACCTCATTAGCCAAATCTGTAACTGGACTGTGGGTGATCCTTCCAGCATATGCAGAGGGCGTGCTGCAAATGCTGGATGGAGTCACCTCTTCCCGTACAGTGATGGGAAGGTCAGGCCAACACCCTTGGACTCGCCTTGGGGATTTGTGATGTCATCTGTTTAGAAGGCAGAGTTCTTTGCTGTTTTGTTGTTGTTGCTGACAGCATAACTCTCTTAAATTTTTTGTAGGGGGGGGGGAGGAGGAGGGCTTAAATCCTTGGGTGAAGCTGGACCACTAGTCATGAACACGGGCCAGGGCCTAAGCCGTTCCTTGCCACTACGTGTCGTAAATGGCATATTGCCAACTTTACGTTTCTCCTCAGATGATTTTAAGTTTCTCTTTTTGCTATTTTTTGAGAACTTGGGCTTTTTGGATTTTAAATGCCCTGTACTAGGAGATTGGGCATCGGGCTTGCCAGACGACGTTGATGGCATTTCATCGTCTATGTCATGACTAGTGGCAGCAGCTTCAGCATTAGGAGGAAGTGGGTCTTGATCTTTCCCTACTTTATCCTCCAAATTTTGGTTTTCCATTATATGTAGCACAAGAGAGCGTACCCCTAAGCCACACACACTCGGCAAAGCCTTTAAAAATTATATGCGGCACAGGAGAGTACCACTGGACTTATACTGCTGAATCAGTGAACTTTGTAATATATCAGTACCACTGGACTTATACTGCTGAATCAGTGAACTTGGTAATATATCAGTACCACTGGACTTATACTACTGAATCAGTGAACTTTGTAATAGCAGTACCACTGGACTTAAACTGCTGAATCAGTGAACTTTGTAATAGCAGTACCACTGGACTTATACTGCTGAATCAGTGAACTTTGTAATATATCAGTACCACTGGACCCATACTGCTGAATCAGTGAACTTTGTAATATCAGTACCACTGGACTTATACTGCTGAATCAGTGAACTTTGTAATAGCAGTACCACTGGACTTATACTGCTGAATCAGTGAACTTTGTAATATATCAGTACCACTGGACTTATACTGCTGAATCAGTGAACTGGTTTTGCATAATTTTGTTGTAATTAATTTTTTTTTAAATTATTTTTTGGTATTTTTTTTTATAACTTTTTTTTAATTTTTTAAACACTTGGGAATAATGGGTAAATAACTATGCCCTTAGAAGCACAGAGCACAGCACACAGCACCACTCGACTTTTACTGCTGAATGTGTGAACTTGGTAATATTGCAGTACCAATGGGCTTATACTGCAGGATTGGTTTTGCAAATTTTGTTGTAATTAATTTTTTTTTAAATTATTTTTTGGTATTTTTTTTTATAACTTTTTTTTAATTTTTTAAACACTTGGGAATAATGGGTAAATAACTATGCCCTTAGAAGCACAGAGCACAGCACACAGCACCACTCGACTTTTACTGCTGAATGTGTGAACTTGGTAATATTGCAGTACCAATGGGCTTATACTGCAGGATTGGTTTTGCAAATTTTGTTGTAATTGAAAAAAAATTTAATTAGTTTTTTGTATTTTTTTTTATAACTTTATTTTAATTTTTTAAACACTTGGGAATATTGGGGAAATAACTATGCCCTTAGAAAGACAGAGCACAGGACACAGGACCACTGGACTGAACAGGACACAGCACAGGACCCAGCAGCACCACTGAACTCAAAATTGACAGAGCACAGCACACAGCACCACTGGACTGATACTGCAGAACACAGCACAGCACAGTACAGCACAGCACAGCACAGCACTAAACAGCACCGCACGAGATCTACCAGGACAGAGGACCACCTAGCACACCCTCCCTCTACCCTGATCAATGCCCGAGTGAAGATGGCGGCGACTAGCGGGGAATTTATAGGTTCCGAGTATCGCGAGATCAGACAGCGGGATTATGACTCCGAGCCTCGGTTTCAAGTTTTCATTTGGCGCCAATACCCGGATCTGTCTCGGATCCGACTCGGATCGGAAACGTTCGGGTGGGCTCGGATTCACGAAATCCGGGTGCGCTCATCTCTAATATATATATATATATGGGTTATACAACAACTCAAATAATATAGTAATGTTTGGTATTTAAGAAGCTGCAATAATGTATTGGCACAGATATTAGCAGACTATCCTGACTCCTTGTAATTAGTGCAGTCTTCATGACCGACCTGAGATGTTGAGAGCCTACAGTGTATTCCTCAGGGCCACAACAGAGAGGAAGCATTATAAGAAACATCACCATGCAAATCATGGAGACAGTTAAATCGGACTTGGTATTGAAAATATTGGTGTTCAAAATTCATGTTTTTCTTTTTTTCTCTCCAAACACTTTGTTTACAGATCGGAGACTTTGTAAGTGTGATCGAAGGAATTGGCATTCCTCCTTTGCCTTCAGCTTTGATTCCTGTGGACAGTACAAATGGTTTCCACATCAAATATCCAATTCTAGGTTTGATTGTTTAAGTATATAATAAGTAAATGTATTATTCTACTTTATTTTACAGCATATAAGTAAATGAATAATAAGCATTTTGTTGATATGGTGGATTTTGTTGATAAATCCACCAATTTTTTTGTGTCCAAGAGTCATCTCTACATAGTATATGCAATATATTTTATTGTGTTGTATATTACTATTTAATGGGTGCTTATCCTGTCTAGATAAAATGAACTCCAAAAGAACAATGCCCATCAGCGGGAAAATTATTCTGAATGATGGTAGAACATTTGCTTGTTTTTGCCAAGAAATACCTTTGCATAAAAGAAACCAGACTTTACAGACAGAAAAAGAAAAATAGTTGATATAATCTACAAAACAAAATGTGTTTATCACCAAATTAATTTTAATGGGACATTTCTCTCGTTAAGGGTGAGATTCACGGAGACACATTATTGGGGCTGGAATCTCCGTTAATTTTCCCTAGCACCATATAGAGGTGAGAGGAAAAATGAGCAGAGATTCCTTAGTGCAATGGCTGGTAATGTGCACAGCCAGACACCTCGCGCCCAATTGTATCTCCCCCTTAGAATCTGCTGCATATAGGAAAATGTTGTGAAAGTTTATTGCCCTAAGTAGACTGTTTGCACTCTATAATTTAAAACAAAAGCTGTAATTTTCTTTTTTTCTTTTGCTTTGTTTGGGTAGATTATTTTTTCTGATGTATGTAAAATGACATAAAAATAGTGGTCATTCATTTGAAAAAAGAGACTTTTTTTTAGTTTTGAATTTTTAAATTGGCTTTTAAGATTGAATAAAATCAGGTCATATAAAAAGTTCATCTAGATTGCTGCCAAACTGCATTGCTTTACAGAGCAAGATATTGGCATAGGTACAGAAGTTAACACCAGCTGAGGGGAAGTGTTTTGTGTCCCTTGCTAAGTCTTGTATGGGCACATCAGTGGGCCTACTTTTGAGGAACAGAGTTTACAAACAATATATAATTTTGTGGACCAATATTACGGAATAAAAATAGAAAGGAATGGAAAGGGAGCTTTTTGAGGGGTGTTCTTTGCTGCACGCCCATTTACAATCTACAGACGAAGTTGAATTTTCTCCCAGTTTATAGCTGGAGGTCTTCAGGTTCCATCCTGGCTTAGTAGTTAGCACTTCACAGCACTGGGGTCATGAGTTTGATTCCCAAACATGGCCTTATCTGTGTAGAGTTTGTATATTCTCTCCATATTTGCGTGGGTTTCCTTTCCTTCAGGCATTCCGGTTTCCTCCCACACTCCTAAAACATACTAGTATGTTAATTGGCTGCTATTAAATTGACCCTAGTCTGTCTGTCTGTGTGTTAGGAAATTTATGCTGTAAACTCCATTGTGGCAGGGACTGATGTGAGTGAGTTCTCTGTACAGCGCTGCGGAATTAGTGGCGCTATAGAAATAAATAAATGATGATGAGCCTATATTTTTAATTGAAGGCATTTTGCTCCTACGCGGTGCACTTCTGAGGATGAGCACATTTCTAGGTGCACTCTAAGCAATGTAGTAGAAAGCTTTATACAAACAAAAGTGCAATATGTAGTAGAAAGAGTGCTGATGTTCCATCACTCTCATGAGTTATTTAAACAATAAATGAAGCTAACCCGAGTATATATTTTAGTAGAAATACTGAATAGTTTAATTTAATGAAAAGGGCAGTTCTAAATTGGTAGGAAGTTGGACTTTCATATATTGCGTAGATTGCATACACATTGGCTTTTGCAATGCATTATTGCATGATAAAGCGGAATATGAACCACGTTGCATTTATGTATGCTCTTGAAATGCAAGTTATACATCTTTGATAGGCATTTAGATTGCTTTAGATTCATTTACAAATGCGTTCAATGTGCATTCTGTGAAAGAGCAGAAAGTTATCTTGCTAAGTGCATCTTATTGCATTTAGAACATGCTGATGCATGTCAGATGCATTGGACAAGAAACTTTTAAAAAGGTGCATTGCACAATGCAAGTTAACCGCATGTGAAAATAAAATCACAAATATTAATGCATAATGCAAGTGTATACTAGCACTGTGCTTCTCTTCAGATTCGTTCCACTTCACACATAGTCGCACTTCTAGTTTGTGGGAGCATCTCCCCACAGCAGAAAGAAGGAGCCTGATTCAAATCGAAACGTAACTTGCACGTAAGTTGCATTTTAAAAAAGAGAATGGAACTTTTGCGTAGCTAAGACCTTATTCAAATCGAAGCAGATCTCATCATGCATTTCAGTTTGAATCAGGATGTAAGTATGCTCTGCATAAACAGTACTTGCCTTACACAGACAGACAGAACATACTGCAGTACATTCACAAGAGAATGTGCAATATATGGTCACATCAGAACGCATACCAAAAATATTCTATTACAAAATAAATGAACAATTATTAACAGTATAATCATTAATAAAATTTTGGAAAAACCCCATTAACATTAAATACATAAAGATGTTCTTAATGCATACTGTACATATAGTACCCTTTTATAGTTTATATTACTTGCATACACATATTCTGTGCTATCTACAGGCACCCATAATATGTGTACTTTTTTAAACAAAGACTATGTTGTGACAGTCATCACTATCAGTCGCCATTGTTGCTCTGGCACGGCTGAAACCAAGCGTACTTATGAGAAACCCAGGACTTGAGTTGACCACATCTGAGTCAAAATGTTCTCAGCCTACGTTAGTCCACCTTTTTTCTTACCCATTCTGCCTCTCAAGTTGTAGAATGTTGTAAGTGTCATGAATTGCATGCAATTGCATTCACTGGCCTAAGGTTAGTTTCTGAGCACGCATAGAGCTATTTCATGCAAGACGTACATCCAAGCATGAATTCCATCTTGCCGGGGTCCTGGCAAAGGAGGGGAGGAGGTCCCGGGCTCCCTCGGTATTCTAGGAACTTGGGTCCATGGCGGTTGCCAAATGGACAAATTTCTATAGAGGGGGAGAGTGCCTATACCCCATGTCTGGAAAGAGGAGGAGTCACTGTAAAACATTTTGGGTGCATTAATCCAGGGGAAGGATTCCCTAGCAGAAGTATGAAGAAGTCCCCATATATAGAGCCCATTTACAAATTGCCCCCATATAATGACGGTAGGTTGCTGCAGTAGCAGAGTAGCTGCTATAGAAGTCCATACGTGAAGAGTCTCCACATTAAAGAACCAAGCTCTAGGAGGGACATAACCCTACACAGGGGAGAGTGCAGAAGGAAGGGGACAGAAGGAAGTTCCTGGCGAATGAAATGTATTCTGAAAGGCGGAATCCCTCGGTATTGGGAGAACTAATTATATATCTGCCTGAACAAACCCTATATAGTGGGGAGCATTACCAGCAGCAGTGTGGCATTGAGGAAGAGAGTCCCTGTATAATGGGATAATGTGAGCACGTGTACAGGAAAATACCTGGATATTGGGTTAAGACCTGCACACGGTAATCATACCACTAGTGGGTTTTCACAGGTGGACTGTTTAGGTACGCCAAGCAAAACCACTTCATTAATGACCTCCAGAAACTGTACCAGAAGTATGCCTCATAACAGGCATATATGAGCGTTCCAACAGATCTTCATGAGCCGTATTTTAAGTGAGATTTTATTGCCCATAAATTGCTTAATGGTACATAAACCTGAGTTTTAGTTCCTTAAAACTGCAAAGTTTGTGGTATATATCTTTACAGTAATATGTAATCCTGTGTAGTGTGCTAGCTACATAGAACAATTTACTAATTACTAATTTATTAACCGCAAAAATGGTTCAATTGCTGAAATACCACTGAGGTTTGAAAGAACCACTAAAACAATTACTTTGAAGCTAGATCATTTAATCGAAAAGAAGCCTCTGGATATTAGAACTGTGGAGAAGCTACTATTTGTCCATCTTTTACAAAACTCTGTGATATACACAGATATGTCAATTAAAAAAGCAGTGTCAACATACATTTTTAATTGCTTAATTGATATGTATAACAGTTGAAAAGCCAGGAGCAGGGATTCATTCAGCAATAGAGATTTACGTGTGTGCAAAATATTCCTGGTTGAGTCGATAAATAAATATGGATAATTGACCCTGACTACAGATAAGAATCAAAGGGATATAGAATGTATATAAATGTACAATTTGAGACAATCTTTGACGAGTTGTACAGAGCAGAAGTCAGAATGCTTATCTTATGCTGGTGAGATCTGAGAAGTGGCATGCAGGTTTCTATGAGTTGGAATTATGGCTCTGTATAATATCCAGTTATCTGTGCTAAAATGGAAAAAATGTTTAATAAGCCTGTATAGAAGGAAGGCAAGCACAAAGAAAAAAGTAGGTTACTTACATGTTTTCACCAACAATTCCAGTATTGGTTTATTTTCTGAATATTCATGAAAATGTTGGATTTGTACTAGCTAGGAACTTAAAAGATAACTCCGCCCAAACTTTAAAATTAAGTATTGGTTTGAATTGTGACCCTTCAGTTAAGTCCAGCTTCATGTATTAAATCGAGTCATTGGGAAGCTCAGGGGGCCAAAGGGACCTTGATAGCATCAGTAGGCAAGTGAAAAAGCCAGTCCTGTAACATGCTTCACTGCGTTGGAGAAATTCCTTTTTTATCTTACATTACACCAAAACCTTTTTCATTTTGGAAGGGGTTAAAATGGTTATTTACTTATTTATAATATATTTTACCTGGAAAAAATACATTGAAAGTCATCTGTTGTTTTCAAGTATGTCCAGGATATCTTATATAATAATGATTTTTTATTATGTTCTTTGGAGTTCTTTTATCTGACGCTTGAATTTTAGCCAGACTGTTATGTAATTTTACTCCTTTGTTATGTAGATTATCTACAGATTAGTTATAGACGTAAACTTTCCTTTCGTTTTTTTTTACATTTTCTTTTTCATGTATTTAAATTCTCTTACCAAATCTTGGAAAATTATGGGGCTGATTCAGAATTGCATGCAAAACGAGAGTAACGTACTCTTAATAAAAAAGAGCACAAAAAACAAGCGTATATACACCCATATGCAGAGCAGTACGCTTGAAATGCTTCTGCATATGCGCCTGGTTTCTGATAATTCATCATCATTAGTGCATACTTATACCTGTCCTACAACAGCTGCATACCATATGCCTCCTAACAGGCATATAGGAGTGTTTCAACAGATCTGTATGAGCCGTATTTGCATGTACATGTCTTTAGTGTACTCATACTGCATTTGCACGCCCCTTTCCTCCCCCTCCTACCTCTCCAGACACAGGTCGTCGTACGTGCCAGAATCACGCAAGTCTTCATAGCGGCATAAATGTATGCCCACTTTCTGAGCATGCGCTAGGTTAAATCAATAATACAATCTTTCTAAGACCACAAATTCTACTAACCCTAGTTATATACCTGATCTTATAGCCGTTATCAGCTGTAATCTAAACAATATAGTATCACATTATAGTAAGAGAGACAAATAGATTTTATCTGTGATACAGTGATGATTCACTGTATTGCAACTTAGCAGGAGGACTCCAAAATCATCACTATAGGTTTTAGCAGATTCTGCCACAATTAACAGATTTCAATGTGCTCCATGTTTTCAGTATGTAAACCAAGTTAAAAGTACAATTTTTTTTTTGTTCATATTTATTTTTATTTTTGTTACAACTGATTCAATTCATTAACGAATAGTTTAAAGGTATAATCTATTTTTTTGTGATGTGATAAAAAAGGTGTAGCTAATCCCTGATACTTTCATTCAGTTAACTACATTTAGAAATGTTAAGAAAGATGTATTCAGATAATAAGAAATAAAAAAAGAAACTTAAAATAAGATCATTAGGATAAAATCTAAGTTTTATTTTATTTTAAAAAAAAGTGATAAATCGTGAATAGTTTATGAATTATTTCATTTGCATTGACATTGTTATTAAATATATCTCTGTATGGTAGGTAGCAGATATTCAGTATGCAGCTGTTAAATACACTGCCATAAAGACTGTATATAATGTACTAAAGGACGTGGGATTTTGTAATGGGTAAATCAATCAGTCAAATTCTATAATTTAACCAGGCAAACACCATTCATCAATCTAATTTAAAAGGTGGACCTGCATTACACAAGATGGCCATTAGGGTTGAATCATTTCATATAGCTAAAACATATTTGGAGTTAGTGTTTACATACAATTAACAACATTTTGCAATGTTTTTTTAGGCGGCACAAAAAAACAGAAAACATATTATTTCAAATGCAGAGAAAACAGTATGTTGGAAGAAAGTCTGAAAATCCCATTGGTTAATGAAGCAAGAGAGAAAGCGTTAGCAATTGCAGCTCAGATGCAGATGACATTTTTAGAGTATGAACGTAGAAAAGTCACAGGTACATTGGAGAGCAGCAGTGTCCAAGCGGCAGTAGCTTTATCAGGACGGAAAAGAGAGGAGGTAAGATCCCTGTAATGCATTGATTCAGGGGACATATGTTTTTTTAGGATACAGGGAGGAGTTCATAACTCTCTAACTGCAATAGCATAATAAACTTTTTCAATGTTTTATGTATTGCTATTTATATTTTGTTCCAAAATCCATATATGTTCCATAAAGTCTGGTTATGCTTAATGCCACCCTGCAAGCTATTCTAGGAATGTTTACTTACAGAGATATGACTACAGATAATTCCACTAGTTACCCCAACTTTTCCCAGAATTCACTTAAGGTGGGCGTGTTTAATTGCAGCCCCATGTTAAAGAGCATATATTAAAAAGGGCAAGGTTAGAACAACCCATAGCCATTCACAACATTATAATGTTAATAGCAACACAGGTTTTTATCAGTTCAGGCTCCCATCATTTTGGAATGACATACCATGACAGTCATATGACCCAACGTTTGCTTAGGCCAATAAATCCACCTCATTATGAGACCCAAATATAAAAACATATTCCTACTTATGCTGTTAACTTGGATGTATCTGAAGTTTGAATGGCAAAATAAGCATTGTGAGTTTAAGATTTTCATGAGAAAGGGCCATACCTGGTATCAAGACTAATGTGTGGTGCTAGATCTGCTGCCAAAACTAATGAACAGAACCGGATCTGGTGTTGTAATAGTATGGAATGTCACCTCCACACATAAAAGGTTCTTTTAAGATTTTTTAGGACTTTTGATTCAACAATCAGACTGACACAAATCTGCAGTTTTACAGCTAGTTTTTTTATCAGAATTAACAATTCAAGAAATTAATCAAAGTGAATCAGTAAATAATGCAAATTAACATCCTGATAAGGAGCATGGCCACGCTCTGTTCAGCGTTCGCAACTGAGAGCTGATGAAGTGACTTTTAAGAGATAGTCCCGACACAGAAGTCTAAATCTATGCATAGGCCACAGTAAGGCTGGGTAAACTCTACAGGTTTTTCAGCCGATTTTCACCCAATTACCCGATGAGCAACCGTTTGTCCTGATATCATATTAGTGTGTAGACTGCAATGATGAACGATCATTCCAAAGCATATTGTATCATTTCAGTTGATTATTAAACCAGATTAAAAATCTCGTTCAACAATGGAACTATGTTGTTCCAATTCTGCAGTGTGTATGCTCTCATGATCAGGATTTCCATAGAGGTTACAGAGTCATGATCTTTTCAGCTGATGTATATGATAGAAGGAAAATCTTGTAAAACATGTTTAGTGTGTACACATGAATCGACGTTCTGATCGTGACTTTTTTTTTTGTTTTAAATCTTTATAGATAGCACATGGGGAGATTTCTTTAGTGTGTACCCAGCATAACTTTTATATCATTCTCCCCTCATAAATACATCCCAGTCATTTACATGTAACCAATAAATGTTAGTGATTTGTATTTAATATGTAGTTTAAATTTCAACAATATATGGATAATATGTAATATTCTATTTAATATTTTGTCAAAATATGTGACAATGACTATACTAAAGAGAAATAAAAATAAAAGTTTCTACCATCTATTGGAGACTTCCACAAAAAAAGTCATATTGCTTATCTGTCTTTTCTCAATGCTGTGTGAACAGTCCTTCACTGTTTTGAAACTAGTCTACATAATATCTTTTAAGTCTGTATAAGTGACTTGAACCCTGGTATTTCCTCCCAGACTGTAGAAAGCAACTAGCCCATGCCAAATTGAATATGCAGAGCCATACCTGGTGTCAAAAGTAATGCAGAGCCTAATGGGTTGTGGATGGGACTAAAGGTTCTGGCTTTTCTGATATTACTAAAGGATTCACTGTGGTTTTGAAGATTTATTTCACAATTAGAACTAAAATAGAAAAAGAGCACTAATAGGATTCAATAGATTTGCCCATCTGTGATTCATTTTATTGGAACTAACACTGTCTCAAATGTTAAGTACACTGGGCAGTGACACACATTCTGAAATCAACAAGCTGATCTTATTTATTAACTTTATATTTATTTATTGTGCCGCCACAGCATTGTATCAACCACATTTGTCAAGTGTTTAAAAGGTCAGAATGGCACTACTTTAATTGTGATGTGAAAGGTGACTGCATGGTAATTCGTTATGAGGCTTCAAATTAATTCATTTTATTTGCATATCAGATACCAAAATGCAAAGCTGAAACAATGCATTATACAAGGAAATTATTCTCTTTGTAATGATGTACAGTATCTGCACAAAAATGACCAACAGTCGGGGGCAGCCTGGCAGGAGTGCATAATTAATTTTCAGTAAGGGTGATTTATAAGACATGGTGCACTGTAAAAATGTGCATCTCCTTTTTGCTGCTGTGCTTAGCGCATTCTTTTGAGCACACCTGTATAGTGCATACATTTTCCATGATCCTAGCAGCTGGTCATTGAAATTCTGGCTTTAAAGCTTTCACCTCTTAATAAAGACTAATTATTAAAGTGCAGAAAGCCCTATCTCTGGGGAAATGATCAAGTGGTCACCGCTGATGACCAAAGGCTGGGGAAGTATATTTATCAAGAATCACAGTGGTACATGTACTGCCGAAGTGCCCAATACAATATTATTACAAAAGAAAATAAATAAAAAATATTGTATTATTTAAAATAAAGCATGTTTTCAGTTGTGAATAGTTTTTAAAATATTTTAGATTTGTTTTTATTTTAAATCAATAGTTACTTATTTGTTTAGAAAATGGAACTGTATACCCAAGTGTTCGCTTTTAGTTCCATGTGTATGTGTGAACTGGTTAGCCACATCACACTTAAAAATGCTAAGATTCTGCTGTGGAAAGGTTTTGCTAAATCTATAGTGACTAGTTTTTACATTTTCAGCTAACTACCTGTCAGTTGAGTAGTAAAGTAATCAGGCAGTCGATGAACATTTTACCTGATCTGTGCATTATATCACATTGTCAATGCCTACATGGCAGTGCTAATTGTAAATGTAACTGCTACAGTATTAATTTATCATCCTTAATGCAGTCACTAATAGCATTAATTAATTTGCCCAGAACTGGAACTATATAACTGCTCTTATATCCATATTTCCCTGGATCATTACTGGTTCAGCAGTCCAAACGACAAGTGTCAATATTTTTTTATTTTCTATTTTAATGCTATAATTGTTATACTAGATCACATATGATTTGTTTTAAAACATTCCCTCTGCCATGTTTGTTTCAAATTTAATATTTTACCATTTTTATGTTACTCATAAAGGGAGTTGATATTTGTTTTGTGACTGTTACGTGCTCATCTAAATTTTTTTCTGTACAGGTCAAATCATCACTCAGTTCTTTCTCCTGTGTGCCCAAAAAGTTGCGATCCATTGACTATGATGTGGAAATAAGCATGCCTGAACATTTTGAAATTCCAAGGAAAATTTGCATTCCAGTTTCTGGAAAAAGTCGAGGTCAGCCTAATACAGAACAAGGTAGTGAAGATACATTGATACATTTTTTTTTTCATTACAATTGTTACTTTGATCAGCAATCAGAAATGTAGTGTCAGCGATATTTCTTAAGTGGTCAGTGATCAGATAAGGTGCACCAATTCAGCCAGAGAGACAAATAAACACACACAGGGGAGGTGTAGTATATGCTCTGAGTTTATCAAAAGGAATCATTTATATAATGTTTTAGTCGTGTAGACATTTTAGCATTGCACAAGCGTGAATCACGAAGTTCAACATCAGCAAATATTACAAAGAACAAAGAAAGATATACATGTCTTGTTGAACAGGACATAACTGTTACAAATCATAGTTGCAGTTCTTGCATGTCCCTTATAAAATTGTAAGCCTAAGCAATATTCTTTTGTACAGTCTGAAATCCAGTTAACTCTTTTTCAATAGTTATACCTTGCTGCTAGTTAGTCTGAAGATACACCATTTATGGTTACAATTCACTGAATGTTCTGCTATTGAACAAGAAAACGTACATGTATCTGAAATATTTAATGTGTGTTGGGTTTGCAAACACAGGCGTTTTAACAGTCCATTTGTGAGCTTAATGTCTCTGTGAGTGCATCTTGTAAAGTTAAAAGTTCCTTCATGCAAACCCTGTGAATTTCTGTGTAGTCTTGTGCTTGCTTATGATGTGTACACCCCACCTACTTTGACATTTGGTCTTGTCCGCAGATTGTTCCTATAAATTTCCTGTGTTGTACTATTTTAAGGAAAAAAACTGTTGCCTTAAACCAGTGGTCAGGGAACAGGGGTAAATTACCCCAAATGGGGTAAAAATGAAATTCCTGGGGACAATGCTGCTGATTCACATGCTGTCAGTTGGATTGTAGATCCATTTAAATGTGAAATTGCTGTTGTACCAGAAGAGCGTCAAGGGTTGGCAGAGGCTCTTCTTGAGCTTCGATGCAATAATAAAGCACGTATTGCATTCGAAAACAAAGCAGATCTGTCATATTTTTGGATGTCAACAACTGCAAAGGCATTCAGAATTGCACATGAGGAGGCAGTCAAAAAGTTGCTTCCTTTTGCAACAACCTACCTTTGCGAACAAGGATTTTCATAAAAACAAAGCAGAGAAATCGATTGGACTCTGAAGACTGTATCCAAATTGCTCTGACATCAAAATGCCCCAATATTGATGCTCTTGTGTCAAAAATGAAGCAACATCATTTCTCCAAAACCTGAAGTTTTGAAGTTGAAGCTTTCAAAGAAATTTTGAATAGATTCAATAAAATTTTGAATTCCAATAATTAATAATATATGATTTCCTTGCTTTCAAATCAAAGGGGTAACGTCGGCATATCTAAGTATATTTTGGGTTAAAAGGTTAAAAAGTTCCTTGACCCTTGCCTTAAACACTAAACATAACGTTTGTGCCGAAAATCCTGATCTGCGGACTATATGTAATTTTGTTTTCCTTCTTGTTGTAAATAGGGGCCATGTATTGTATGTAAAACCTATGCTGAAACATGGAATTGTTCAGACTGCAAAACACACACACACACACACACAAACACACACACTTGTTTTTATTGCGTATTTTATATTTTATTTATTTATCTGGAACATGGCGTATAGGGACACTCCTTTCCTAATGCCCTGTTGACAGAACAGTCACAGGGGTATGTGTAGGAGCGGTTTGTCACCACAGTTACCACTTGAGATTTACACTTTGACTTTGCATAAAGTACTGACACGGACTGCAAGATGGGGAAAGTGTCATGTATTTTGACTGTCTGAGGACATCCACATGTCCGCTTACACAGACACCTAGCCATGGAGGCTACTGCCCTGTTCAAGCAATTTGCATCATTTCAATAAGTTTGATCCCTCTTTAAAGCTGTTATAGGGTTCTTTATGTAGAATTTCACCCCCGACCAGTTCCGATCTTTCAGTATGGATGGTTCAGCCACGAGGCACGCAGCACAGTCTCACTTTCCGGGCACCCGGCATGTCTGTATAAACCTCATCATGTGTTTCTCCACAGCCTGGACCTCCTCTCTGCCCAGGGCTTCCTCTGCACTTCTTTGCAACCTGAAAGTAAGTAGAGTGGTCCATTATGGCTCCGCAAAATAAAGAGAAGGCAAAGTTCTTTGGCCTAGCAAAACTGTGTGCTACACCTACCTGTGGAAGCCATGACTGGACACTGGTCCCATGTTGCCAGGTCCATACACCGCCTCTCTTCTGACGCGGAAGTGTCGGCTAAACGCTTGGTCACTTGTCCCTCTGTTACGAGGGATTGCTCATCATCCGACATGTCGCTCTGTAGCTGGATCGGTTCTTAAAACAAACAGTTATGTAAATGACCGAGGTAAAAGTCAAAAGCATACATCAGACACCAGATTTTTCACTTACCGTCCGGATCAATGTACATCTCGTCCAAATTCTTGCCTTTGAATTCTGCCAGTCTGCCACTCTCGAGAGCCATTAACAGTTTGCTGACTTTGGCGAGTTGGAGGGTACCTTCTCGGAGGCGGTAATACTGCCGGTGCACCCTGATGTCGTGCCAAGGAAGTCTGACAACTGATCCAGTTCTGTGTCGTTGACGACCTTCGAGAGAGTGGCAATGTGCTTTCACAGCTTAGTGGAAGACAGCGTGTTGGGATGCTTGGCTCCTGACTCTCGGGCAAACAGCCGTATGCAATCAAAGCCTCTGAAGTGTGACAAGGCAGCTGGTCTGGTGAACATGTAGAAATTTTGGCTATCCTCTCAACATTTGTCACGCTTTTCTGCGAGAAGCTCCATTGCAGCTTGCATGGCTGGTGTCAGCAGGATGGGGACTTTTCTCTCTCGTTTTCCTCAGTTTTCAATGCAAGTGCAGTGCTGGCAGAGTTTCCTCTCAACCTTGGAAAGCGCTAGAGACACATCTTCGTTGAGGTATCTCTTGAGGAGAAGGTAGTCAGTTGAGGCATGTTCCACTTGGAATCCTTAAGAGTTTTCAAGGCAGCCGATGAAATCAACTCGTTCCATCTCACCTCATATAGCTTCCTGAAATTTTGTGTTTTTTCAACCGCAGCAGTGCAGCCCTCCATCATGGCTCGGCACTCGGCACAACGTTTTCTATCTTTTGCAGGCCATGCCCGATCTTGAGTGCCAGCAATAATTGTGATTGACTATCCATTATTGGCCTGCATATCTGTGCTGAGCAAGTCTCTACCAAGCAGCGCCACACATACCGTTATATAGACTTTGTTGGATACGCTGCATACCTATTGGGATCAAGTTCCTATGTGCTCTCAGTGTCTGCATCCTATTATTTTTGTATTCTTCCACTCATCTACACCTGTACACATCCTCACCTATTAAGCAGTGGTACAACTTGCTATACGCAGACCACTGACTTCCACGCTACCTACCTGCACCTGGACAAGTCTTCTCACCATAAGCAGTGGTACAACTTGCTATACGCAGACCACTGACTTCCCCGCTACCTACCTGCACCTGGACAAGTCTTCTCACCATAAGCAGTGGTACAACTTGCTGTACGCAGACCACTGACTTCCCCGCTACCTACCTGGACAAGTCTCTTTACCATAAGCAGTGGTACAACTTGCTGTACGCAGACCACTGACTTCCCTGCTACCTCCCGGCATCTACTCACGTCCATCCTGATCTCCGTGTTCAAATCTGCCTTTCCACTATATCAGCTAGTCGCTGATTCATTGACCAAAGATTGCTGCAAGTCACTGACTTTCCTATTATTTATTGGCATTCTCTCTCCATCTGCTGTGATATATGTTCCGCTAGTCACCCTGCTACCAGAGGACCGTTGTGTGAACTTCACTACTCTGGTAAGCCCAGTCATCTGGTGAATTCCTGGGCAAGACTCCTAGTGCCCGTGACAGTAAGATCAGGCCATGACAGACCCAGGATCGGAACCAACAGCTAAAAAGATGCTGAAGTATCTGGTCACCCGAATCGAACAACAAGATGTTCGCCAACAACAGTTGTTGCAATATTGTCAGGCTTTAGCCTCCCAAGGAACACCTGTGCAAAATGTAGCAGCAACCGTTGATCCTCCAGTACCTCCATCTTCTTCCCCAGTGCCATCTCAGGTGTCTATCGCTTACACGCTACACCTGCCTACTTCTTCTAAATATGATGGAGACCCCAAAACCTGTAGGGGTTTTCTTAACCAATGCTCCGTTCATTTTGAACTTCAACCTCATAACTTCCCTACTCATCGTTCCAAAGTGGCCTACCTCATCTCTTTGTTTTCCGGACAGGCTCTCGCATGGGCCTCCCCTCTGTGGGAGAGAAATGACCCCTTATTGGAAGATAGTACCATGTTTATTTCTACGTTTCGAAGTATTTTTGACGAACCTGGTCGTCTTATCTCCTCAGCTTCCAGTATTCTCCGACTACGCCAAGGATCTCGGACTGTAGCTCAGTATGTCATTCAATTTCGGATACTTGCCTCTGAACTTCAGTGGAACACTGAGGCGCTGATAGCCGCCTTCTGGCAGGGGCTTTCCGACAAGATTTAAGACGCACTGACCTCACAAGAATGACCCTCCTCCTTGGACGATTTGATTTCTCTTTACCATCGTGTAGACATGAGGTTTCGTGAGAGAGATTCCGAAAGAGTAACTTCCTCCAAAGCGCCTCTTCGCTCAGTATCCCAAGTTCGTCATCCTCCACCTCTAGCAGAACCTATGGGGGTAGGCCGCTCTAAATTAACATCAGAGGAGAGAGAGCAAAGAGTGAAGAATAGACTCTGTATCTATTGCGCTGACTCTACTCACATGCTGAACTCATGTTCTAGGAAGTCGGGAAATGCCAGGCCCTAACCAGTTCTGGAGAGGTAAGGTTAGGGTCCCTGGAGTCCTCTCCATGTTCTACGAATGTGAAAGTTTGTGTTTTTGATGTCACCGTTTCCTTTGCTACCAAATCCTTTGTGTCTCAAGCACTGATAGATTCTGGAGCTGCTGGAAATTTTATCTCTAGTTCCCTAGTGAATCAATGGTCCCTACCAGTGATTCCTTTAAAAGCACCTATAGCTGTTACTGCTATCGATGGATCACGTATAATTAATGGACTCATTACTCAAAGTACGTCTCCACTGACTCTTCAAATTGGAGCCTTACACCAAGAAAAAATTTCTTTACTGATCCTTCCTGTTACTACCAGTCCCATCGTACTAGGCCTTCCATGGCTTCAACTTCATTCCCCTCAGATTGACTGGAATACTCCTCAAGTCACTTCTTGGGGTCCCGAATGTCGTCATCGTTGTCTCTCTCAAGTTGTTCCACTCAAAATACAGCAGTCTTCCATTTCACCGTGTCCACCGGGTCTCCCTCCACAGTATGCTTCCTTCGCGGATGTGTTCGATAAGGTTCAGTCAGAACGCCTTTCTCCTCATCGGGCATGGCATTGTCCGATTGACTTACAACCTGGCAAGAACCCTCCTAGGGGCCGTGTGTATCCACTTTCATTACCTGAGACTCAAGCAACATCTGAGTATAATAAGGAGAACCTCCAGCGAGGATTTATCCGACCTTCCACCTCTCCCGCAGGAGCAGGGTTCTTCTTCGTGAAGAAGAAAGATGGATCACTACGTCCCTGCATAGATTATCGTGGACTCAATGCCATTACCATCAAAAATCGGTACCCTATTCCGTTAATTACCGAGCTCTTCGATCGCATTAAGGGAGCCCGGATCTTTTCCAAGCTGGATCTTCGAGGCGCCTATAATTTAATCCGGATCAAGTCCGGAGATGAATGGAAGACAGCTTTTAACACCAGGGATGGCCATTATGAATATCTAGTTATGCCCTTCGGGTTGTGTAACGCCCCCGCTGTCTTCCAGGGTTTCGTGAATGAGATCTTCCGGGACTTGCTGTATGTCTGTGTCGTCGTCTACCTGGACGACATATTAATTTTTTCTCAGGATCTGCCCACTCATCATAAACATGTGGCAGAGGTCCTTTCCAGACTCCGAAGAAATTCTTTATTTTGCAAACTAGAAAAATGTTCATTCGAGTTATCCCAGATTCCATTCCTGGGATACATTGTGTCCGGAGTCGGTCTTAAGATGGATCCAGAAAACTTGAACGCTGTATTACGTTGGCCCCAGCCAACTACTCTCCGAGCAATCCAACGCTTTTTAGGATTTGCAAATTATTACAGACGCTTCATTCAAGGTTTTTCGTCCATTGCCTCTCCTATAGTTGCCCTGACCCGCAAGGGGGCTAACACTAAACAATGGTCCTCCGAGGCCCTTCAAGCTTTCCAGTCTCTCAAAGAGTCCTTCTCTTCCGCTCCTGTTCTTCGACAGCCTGATGTGACGCTTCCCTTCTTCCTAGAGGTAGACGCCTCTAATGTTGGCTTAGGGGCCATATTATAACAAAGATCGGAGCAACAAAAATTCCATCCTTGTGCCTTCTATTCCCGAGGTCTTCTACCGGCGGAGAAGAATTATACCATCGGGGACAAGGAGTTGTTGGCCATAAAAGCCGCATTAGAGGAGTGGAGATATCTGCTGGAGGGAGCTCGTCATCCTGTAACCATTTTTACGGACCACAAAAACCTGTCATATCTGCAGTCAGCCCAATGCTTGAATCCCCGTCAAGCAAGATGGTCTCTTTTCCCGTTTTGAGCTGATTATAACCTTCAAACCAGCTTCCAAGAATAAAAAAGCAGACGCCCTGTCTCGGGCGTTCGTGACGTCCTCAGACGTTGAAGATGGTCCTAACCATTCTATTTTAGACCCCAAATGTGTGACTCTGGCCACTTCATCCACCAAGGTGCTACCATTTGGGAGAACCCTCGTGCCTCCATCTCTACGGAGGAAAATATTGTCCTGGTATCATTCCTCACGTTTTTCTGGACATTCGGGTGAACGCAAGACCCTAGAAGTCCTTTCTCGAAGCTACTGGTGGCCTTCTATGAGGAGAGATGTCAAAGACTTTGTTGCCGCTTGTGAGCTGTGTTCCCAGTTTAAAACCCCCCGCAGAACACCAGCGGGATTACTACAACCACTACCCATTCCTTCCAAACCTTGGACCCATATTAGTATGGACTTTGTCACCGATCTTCCTCCAAGTAAAAAGTGTAATACCATCTGGGTAGTGGTGGATCGATTTTCGAAAATGGCACATTTCGTTCCTTTGACCGGTTTACCTTCTTCATCTACTCTGGCTGATCATTTCATCAAAGAGATTTTCCGAATTCATGGATGTCCTTCTGAGATTGTTTCGGATAGGGGAGTGCAATTCATTTCCAGATTCTGGCGAGCCCTTTGTAAGACCTTGGGTATTCGGTTATCACTCTCATCTTCCTACCATCCTCAATCAAACTGACAGACCGAGAGAGTCAATCAAGATCTTGAAACTTTCATTAGGATGTTCTCCTCAGCTAACCAAGACAAGTGGGTAGATTTACTTCCATGGGCTGAATTGGCCCATAACAACATGTATCACGAGTCATCTTCAAGAAGTCCATTCTTTGTGGTTTACGGTCACCATCCGTCTTTCCCGGAATTTCCTGCCCTCCCTCCCACCCAAGTTCCTACTGTGGGGAGACTGTTTGTCAGACCTTCAAAGATATCTGGTCTCAGGTCAAAACCTGTTTAAAAAAGACATCTGCCAGATACAAGTCCTTTGCGGATAAAAAGAGGCGGGCTATTCCACCACTAAAGATTGGAGATCGTGTATGGCTTTCTACTAAAAATATTCGCTTGAAGGTTCCATCTATGAAGTTTGCTCCTCGTTTCATTGGTCCATATAGGATCATTCAATTGATAAATCCAGTCTGCTTCAAACTTCTATTACCTAAGAACCTTCGTATCTCCAACGCCTTCCATGTGTCATTACTCAAGCCTCTTATCATCAACTGTTTCTCTGTTCCTCCTTCAGCACCTCGGCCAGTTCAAGTTCATCAAGAGGAGGAGTTTGAGATCACTCATATATTAGACTCAAAAATTTCGCGAGGAGTTCTTCGTTTCCTTGTGCACTGGAAGGGCTTTGGCCCAGAGGAGCGTTCCTGGATCCGGGCTGATGATCTCAACGCCCCAGCTCTCCTGAAAAAATTCTATTCCCAGAATCCGGGCAAACCCGGCTCCATGTGTTCTGTGCCCACCTTTAAAAGGGGGAATACTGTCACTCACCGGACCGTGAGTGCCTCTGCGCTGGTGCGTGGCTCCCTAGCCTTCCTGCCGGCACCTATCCTGAACCGCGGCCGTCCGCCATCCTGATGGTCTGCGCATCAAAGCTCGCAAGAACTGCGGTGACTGTTGCTTTTAATCCAAATTGGTTGATCAGGCAACTCCCTATTTAAGGCACCTGTGTGCATTACCTCATTGCCTGATCTTGGAGTCTCATTCCCTGTGAGTCTCTGAAGGTGTCCCCTGTGTTCTACTAGTGTCTTCAGTTTCCTGCTGATTCCTGATCTACTCATCGCTGGTTTCCATACCCGCTACTATCTCCTGTGTAGTACTAGTGTCTTCAGTTCCTGTGGATTCCCTGTGCTACTCATCGCTGGTTTCCATACCTGCTACAGTCTCCTGTTTCCTGCCTGTGTCCTCAGCTGGACTCTGATTACCGGATCTACTCACCTGTGGTTCCTACACTCGTCTCTGCCGTCCAGCGTCTCTGCAGTTCCTGCATCTCCCTGTGGACAGACTGTTCTACTGAATAGCGGTATGCCTATCTGTTATTGACTTTCTACGTTTACTCTGCATATCCGCTAGGACAAGTTTCCACTCTCAGCAGCGGTATCCATACCCGCTATAGACTATTATTGTTACGCTGCATACCTGTTTGGATTTACCGTACTACTCAGTCGTTATATGCATAATTGTGATTGACTATTCATTATTGGCCTGCATATCTGTGCTGAGCAAGTCTCTACCAAGCAGCGCCACACATACCGTTATATAGACTTTGTTGGATACGCTGCATACCTATTGGGATCAAGTTCCTCTGTGCTCTCAGTGTCTGCATCCTATTATCTTTGTATGCTTCCACTCATCTACACCTGTAAACATCCTCACCTATTAAGCAGTGGTACAACTTGCTATATGCAGACCACTGACTTCCCCGCTACCTACCTGCACCTGGACAAGTCTTCTCACCATAAGCAGTGGTACAACTTGCTATACGCAGACCACTGACTTCCCCACTACCTACCTGCACCTGGACAAGTCTCTTCACCATAAGCAGTGGTACAACTTGCTGTACGCAGACCACTGACTTTCCTGCTACCTCTCTGCATCTACTCACGTCCATCCTGATCTCCGTGTTTAAATCTGCCTTTCCACTATATCAGCTAGTCGCTGATTCATTGACCAAAGATTGCTGCAAGTCACTGACTTTCCTATTATTTATTGGCATATTCTCTCCATCTGCTGTGATATATGTTCCGCTAGTCACCCTGCTACCAGAGGACCGTTGTGTGAACTTCACTACTCTGGTAAGCCCAGTCATCTGGTGAATTCCTGGGCAAGACTCCTAGTGCCCGTGACAAAGGTGTTCTAGGAACACTCTGCTCTTACAGACACAATACAATGCGAACTACGTCCATAACATATGTGGAATATAAAGTCCCAGCAGAGCAAAGAAAAAAAAAGTATTCAATTAATTGTCACCTGTTAATAATAGTCATTAATGGAAAACCATCCTCAATGTTGCCATTATTAATTGGCTCCACACTGCTTTGGCAGTGACCACACTTCTTTATTGTGGTCTCCCCCTTTTTTTTTTACACTCAGGGGTGTCTTTATTATTATGGGGACACCTTTCCTTTCTTGTGGCTCTCTTAACCTGTGGACTCCTTCCACCCTTTATATGTAGCCACGCTCTGAGATAATTTTTCCCTCAAATCTTGTCCTCTTTCACACATATTCTCTCAGTTATGATGTACTTTGGCCTCTTGTGGCAACAGGCCATGGACCCGCTCCTACATTTGCCGGGGGATATCAGGACCTTCTCCCCTCTGTCTCGAGTGCCTGACTATCACACTCTCATCACACACTTTGACTCCTCCCATGTTATGGTGCCTTTATCTCTCCCTTTGAGCAGGCATATAAACTGGGCTGACTTGACTCATCAGGCATCTCCCCAGCAGTAGTGGAGCTTGCTGGGAAATGTAGTATTTCTCCTATCCTAGCGCATGCTCAGTTGCACAGCTGCGCCTGCATCACATGAATAAAATGCCAGTAGTCGTTCCCATTGTTGTGCTTACAGTAGCAGTCTTGCCAAATTAAACTGTCATCAGTAGTTTTTATTGCTAAGTAATATGTTAGCATAAAATGAATGCTCTTTAATAAGCAACCAGTACTAGTAATGCACAATAGAATGACCCCATTGGCAGTTAAAACTTTGTTCTACTGACACTGCCCAGCAAGGCTGCTATCAGAAACTGTGGGGCCCAGTGCATTGGGGTGTATCCTGCAGTGAGTTGTGTCTGTCTCAATGCGGCAAGTGCCGTATATGTAGACCGTACCTGTATTCGTATTCAACAAGATAAGTTTATTCATATCTTGAATACTGATAAGTGATATTTTTAAAATGTACGTGCGTTTTTAAAAAATGCACAATACATTCGGTCTGGCCGGTATGTCCCTGTTTTATGTATGTCCCGTTTTCCTTAATGTCGGGAGGCTGTGCAGCACTGTGGTACCTTACAAATTATTATTAATATTATTATTATTATTATTATTATTATTATTAATAATAATAATTAATAATAATAATTAAAACACTTTCAAAAAAGTGATATAGTAAAAGAGGACAGGGCCTGTTTCTTAAGGCCAAAACATTTGGAATTGAACAATAGATGCTTTAGGAAATGTTTGTAACTTCTTATACTACATGTATCCACAACAACACCTAAATATGTAAAAAAAAAAAAAAAGAAAAGATAAAAAAAGAAAAAGAAGATTGCTTTTGGAGGGATTGAAATAATGAAAATGGATCTGGCTTGTAACAGCAAAACTTGCACACAATCCCTTAAGCCTATTTTGTATGACTGTATGGATTGTGCTGCTTGTTGTTCATATATTGTTCATGGACGCACCTGGATGTTGAGTCAGATAGAGGATGCTCTCAGCCCTTACAATTATGTTAACAAGCAGGGCCTTCTTACCTCTCTATCAGTCCGTATTACCCAATATTGTTTTATTACTTTGTTCCCAATTGTAAAGCGCTATGGAATTTGCTGGGACTGTATAAATAAATAAATAATGATGATGTTATAATAAAACACAGGGGCATATTTATTAATTAACAGGGTTTTTTGACCCATTTGATAAAAAAATCATCCTGGAACAGCGTGTCCAATAGGAGGGTGCCTGTCTCTTCTCTCCAGGCACTATGGCAAAATCACGCATACACAGAGACATATTTGTGATGGCGACCTGAGGGGAAAGTAGGTAAGCTCCGGTGAGGCATCCAAAGATCCCTCTACCGCAGTGCTCCCCCCATAGAATTCAATATCTATTGCGGACAAGTTCGGCTTGGTAAACCACAGAAAATAGCCGACTCCTTAGAACCTCTGGGGTTTGCTTTTGCATACTGTAACAGTATGGCTGCAGCAGATATATCCGATATCTCTGTGGTCCTATAGTTATAAATAACTTTTACACTTAATAATGCGAATATCCCCTGAATACTGCCATCTGCAGGGGATTTTCAGCTCAAAGCACCTTGATAAATAGGTCCCAATCACAACAGCTGGGAGCACCGCCTGCCTGCCTCTCAACTGCCAGGTGCATCTAGGAACTATGGGTTGCAGGCAGCCTAACCCAAAAGGTTCAAATTGTACAGGCCTGGGGGGCACACATCCCTCTACCACTTGCCCCAGCCTGTCCTTTTGTAGGGTGCTTATCTGGGGAACAATAATGAAAATGCTTCACCAATTACATTATAGTTAAATTTTTAACTGTTCCTTGTCTAATCTTTTGTGTTGTGATCATAGACAAGTGGCAGAATGATCATGCATAAGGTCTATTTAGTATTCTCATCTTCTTGTTTTGATGTTTTTTCTAAATTACATGTTTGGTTTTTTTCTTAACCGAAATGCGAATGACACCAAATATGTACAGATTACAGGCAAAGTGAAAAGCAATTTTCAGAATTGTAGAACCTTACAGATTTAACATGCAGACTGAGCTCACAAACAAGATCAAAACAACAGACACATATTTTTGCTCTTTTTTTTATTGAATGACAAGGTTTTTTTCAAAAGATGAAGTCACTTAAACATTTCATCTATTCAAGGACACTCATATTATATTACTTTGCTCTGACACATTGCAAAAGAACTATGCATATTGTCATTCTACGCTCGGCTCCTTCATCCATTTTTATAGAATCAAGTGCTTTTTGATCTTTTCTCAGAAATTGAGGTGAAACAGAGATAATACATATCACAGAAAATAAAATGCTTGGACTTTGCAATAGATAGAGAGGTGTTGTGTTGGTAATGACCATAGTGCCATTTGTTTAACATACATATTGTTAAGTCTTAAATAAATGTGAGGGTTCTTAAATTAGGGTACCTTTTATCATGTTTTACTAATAGTCAACTTCAGGCCATAACAATTTATTAAGAAATCTTATGCTATTTTATCAATAGGTTTTTTATTTGAGCAGGCAAATGTTTCATTTCTGTCTATGTGACAAAATTGGGTTCTTGCACCATCGAGAAGAGTAAACCTACATGCACCCTACTATCATATAATGAATGACCATCATTTTATTTCAGTAACCCTTCCCCCTTCAGTATGTTAAACTGGGACATCATGTGTATGTCGGTTTTGACGTAATTTTGGATACCTTGTGCCAGGTAAAGTAGACGTTTACAGACAACAGCAGAATATCCATATGTTCATATATTCTGCAAAATCAATATGATTGCTTACCCCTAATTCAATCCATCTGAATCCAATGGTAACCCCATATTGTACTCATTTATTGCTTGTAGATTATATTTTTTCATTTAGAAAATTGTGGGTTTAATCAAGGGTGTTCTCAGTATCAGATAGAACACCAACAGCTTCATAAAAAATCCTGGTTAGGAGAAGGGAAAACGCCTAGAGCAAGCAATTTCCCACTGTTTTTAAGGCTTATTAAAGTAAAAATGGAAGCTTTCCAAGTTGTCTACCATAGAGTCCAGTTCCTCCCACACTAATAAACCATATCAACTATCAACACAAGTATCAACTTTAAATTTCAGTGTACAAATAAGCTATCAAGTATTTGTGTGCTACATGAAAAAACAGTCAGTATTTAACTTATGTGCAAAACAGAATACTAATTTGCACCCCTTGCATTGTAACATGCTTTTGTCCAGGAGACTGAAATAAGAAGTTTCTGAAGATAAGATCCTTAATGAATCAGGCCCAGTTCCTCAAATTGTATAAAGGTACTGATACTTAACAGCATGTATAGTGTATAGAGGGATGGAGTGCTAGAAGACAGTATACAAAACCAACAATATTCTAACCATATGTGAACATTGCTTACAAATATTTTAGAATACATTACTGAACCTAATATACTTCCACAAAACACCAAATATGCCTATGTAGGAGATGCACCAAAAACAAAACTGCTGCTAATTATGTCTAAGCTAGAAAATGATGCCCTGCTACAACGAAGGAATACATCATCCATGATGGGGCTGCAATAATGTGCAGACTATATTGAAGTTAAAATGATTGGATTATCTGTCATAGATGCTAAAATAAGTCATGCACAATATAACATAACAGATAACATGATTAGAACAGCAGGGAATTGGATAATTTTGGCTAAAGGTAAACATAGCCATAAATAAATTATATATGTTGGTTGTAAGTGGTTCCTCATATTATTCCTACCATCCCATTGCTTATCTGCCTTACTTCTATATCCTGCTTCCAGCTTGTCTTGCTACTCTGTCTCACTGTCCTGTTTCCACCATGCATTACTCCTCTTCCTCTATTCTACATCCTGCTCCTACTGGCTTACTTCTCTATGCTACTCCTAACATACACTGCTTCTCCCCCTACCTTCTCCAAGCTGCTGCCGCCATGCACCGCTCTCCTTCCGTTTCCACCTTCTGTAGCTGCTTCCAAGCGGTTCCTTCCGTCTCCTCTGCTCTGTCTCCTCATTAGTTGATGTGCAACACTTAAAGGTACATGGAGCCGTGCGCTTCGGCTCTCTACATTTACAGTAGATACATAATCCACCTATAGTAGAGGACGGTGCCCTGAGGTAATGTGGCCCATCGGGGATTTCCCTGGTATCCTGGTGGACCAGTCTGACATTGGTTTGCTATGCTGGAAATTCTGTGTCCTTCCTTTATTGTATCTGTTTGGGAATACATGATCCCTGAGGCACCCTTGAAGTGGTGTGCTGATATTGTGTACAATTAAGCTTCAGGGCTACCTGTGAATCCCTTGTGGAGGAGTAAAACCTATTTTTTAGGATTGTCTTGGAGTCATTGAAGCATATATATCCTGTTCTTATCTAAAGTTGTCCTGTATCCTTTGGGAATACCTTTTACCTGCAACTGTTCCTCTATGTCTTCAACCAATCAAGTAAAGCTTAAAACTCTATTTGCCTCCTGTATTTGAGAGATGAACCTACAACTCTATGATATTGGCCACAGGTACTAGGATTATCTATTCAATTTTGTGGGACTAACTATCAAAATGGACCTAATAAGGTACTAGAGTAAACTAATCCTTGATTCAGAGAGATCCTAATGCCATGTTCATGTGAGGCATTGTCTGTTTTGAAGAGTATAAATTTGGGAGAATAAATGCACCAGGTTCTTGTTATTGTGAAATGTATAAACAATTGTTGATTTTATGTTCACTTCATACTATGATCATTAATTCAAGAACAATGTTATATACTTTTTTGCCAACTTTTATCCAGCAAGCCCTGGCAGCCATTAACTACTTGGGTATACTCAATTAGTGGCTGTCAAGTTTTGCAAGCCCCAGTAGTGCCACCCACAAATGTGCTATTTATTTACTAATTTACTTATTACCCCAACCTCTAATTGGCACAAAGGAGGTTTAGGAGTATCCCAGTGCTTTCAGCACAGGGCTGCTTTTCACTAGGTGGGGTGCCTGCATTTTTTTGTGGGCTTGATCCCCCCACAGAATTCAGATCTATGGTGACGATTCTGGTGCTGATTCCCACTATTACAGGAGGAACCCACACTGCAGGTCTCCCTTTTATAGTGGGACCATCTGAATTTGGCATAGCCTGGTATAGGCGCGGGCTGGAAAATTTCAGCCCAGGGGGCGCACAGGCGGCCGCATTACATGACAGGCATCATTGATGACGCGGGCGGCTGCATCGCGTATCATGTGATTCGGCCGCCTGTGCTGCTGGTGATATTTAGCTTACATTGCATTAATGGGGGGGGGGGGGGGGGCGGCCGGCCCAAATAGCAGTTAGACTGAGCTGACCCTGGCCTGGTGCTGGTTGTGGCTTTGGTAGGTGGCAGCTAGCCCTGCTTATTTTGATGTGGCCTCATTGTTATACAATATGTTGAGCTGCGCTTGTCTTAAAATAAGTGCAACTCGGGTAAGAATGCAATTTTGCAGCCTGTATTTCATGGTCTGGCTGCAAAATTGCATTCCACTCTAAAAGAGATTCTAGGTGCGCTATTTTGTGGCTTGTCTTGTGGGCAAACAGAGAATGGTTATTGATGAAGTTTCTTTCTATTTTAAAAATATTAAAACAATGACAAGTCGATAGGTCCTCTTTACTTAGTTATTACTATGGAAAGCCATTTACACATATTGACAACATTTGTTCCAGTGTTATCACTAGAAGTCCAAGAGCCCCAGTAAAGTGCTGCTAACAGTGCAATATATTTATCGGTCAGTAACTTGTTATGTAAGACTGAAATATGCAAGTAGTCAGTGAGCAGTTTCTGAGTGAACAGTTTATCATCCTCTACAATAAACCTTTTAGGTGTAGGAATTAATTCCAATTTTACATGTATTGCAGAAACTATTTGATCTCTAAGTTTTTTATAAGATAAAGAGTTGTTCAGCTGACTTTATTCTTAGTCTAAGGTCATGAATATTTTACATTTGTTGTGAACCTGCAAGATATATGATAAACCTGCTTGCATGTTAATTCAGGAGAAATAATAAATTCTACTTCACTTTATAATGTGTGCATTAATCTAGTTGTCAGGATGGTATAATAAGATCTCAGCCTAAAAAGATATTTTGATGAATACACATGCAAAATAGCTCATCTGTAGTTATTATAAATAGCGAAGATGTATTAGAGAAGCAAATTGATGCAATTACATTTTAGCATATTATAATATTTCATGTATTCTCAACTACAGCAAAATATTGTTTTGGTAAGCAAAATACATTTGCGGTCTTATATTGTTTGTATAACATTTGAAAGAAGTGGTAGTCTATATTAACTGGTATCATCTATGGACATTCACTGCCATATAACAGCACCTACACCCAATCACGACACACTTTACAAACCAACACACTGCTACAGATACATACATTTGCTGAGCTTTGCTATATGTGACACTTCCTGTTCTCACCATAACGCTGCCTGCAAACTGTCCCTACCATATACATCCTTCCATAGGCACTCCCATCCCTGCCTGTTCAATCAACATGAAGAGAGAACTGGTCAGAATACAAGGAATGGTGAGGTTAGCGAAAACCATTTCTTCAGCTCATTTACCCTCCCCCACTGGACATTTCACTACTTTAATCCATTTTGTGCTTCAGAACTGCATACATTAGACTATTGACTGGAAACATGACATAGCTAGAGAGCTGCATGTGTGGCCCTCCAGCCTTCAAATGGGGCTGACAGAAGAAGTAGAGAGAGCACACTGCCTTCCCTCCTCCTCTGGGTATGACGCGTAACCTCCTTGCACTGTGCAAAGTTACGCAACACAGCATTCGGCAGCATTTAAGCAGAAAAAAGATCAGGCCTTCAAACTAGAGATGCTCAGGCTCGGTTTTATGAAAACCGAGCCCACCCGAACTTAGGGGATCCAAGTAGGCTTGCAAGCCGGTGTGGTATCTCTGCACGTTCTTGGATTTGAATCAAGGAAAACGTCATAGTTGCGTTGTCGGATCTCGCGAGTTTTGGATTTCATACGTACCTCCCTCCCCAGGAGATCCAGCGCCATTGCTCACACAGAAACAGGAGGGGTAACAGGGTTCTTGTCACTTGACAAATATTGACTGAAAAACTGGAAACTAATGTTAATGAGGTTAATAATAATGAATAATGAATGGATAAAAAAAAGAGCCAAATTATGTGATTTTAGCAAACAAAATAGGGATTTTAGAAAAAAAAAATCGGAAACCAAAACATGCGAGGGCGGTTTTGTCAAAACCAAAACACAAAGTTAATCCAGATCCAAAACAAAAAAATGGGGGTCATTGAACATCTCTACTTCAAACCAGATGCACAAAACAAACTCCTTTCCCCACAGTCACAATCAATTGGAGCTCAAATGGTGACATTGCATTTTTAAATAGTGCTTACATACCTTAGGCGCAAAAGAAATGTGTATGTGTGAGAATAGGTTTTAATTTAATATCTTACAGAAAGTTATATAAAACATTAGAAAACCTAATAAGGGTGTATAAGTAAGAGCAACGTTAACCACAAAAGCCAATTAGGACTTATGAGCTTAATTATTGTTTCTTGTATGTTCTGAAATCCCAGAGAGTGGATCTGTGGTATGCTTTTTTCCACTGCAGAGCAGTTAGCCCACTTCCTCAATCTGCACTGTTAATAGGTGGACTTCCTGCTCTCCAGTGAAAAGAAGCACACAGCGGATGCTACACACATCAATAGCTCATTAACCAGAGTTATCCATTTGTAAACACTGCTTCAGATGCCATCTACAATCTCGCAATTCGTTGGTGAAATAGATACTTGTACTATGTTCTATATGGTTGCTCAGCGTCAAACCAAATATTCATATTTTAGGGTGCAGTAAATTTTATTTCCCAAATGCGGTTTAACACTGGTGCCTGAAACCCCTGTATCCTCGGGCAATCCAATATCAAATGCCAAAAGAAGCCCTCATCTATCCCACATTTAGGACGTTTTGTGTTACCTGTGATCTTTGTCAATCTGCTAGCAGGTAACTAAAATCTATGATGTATAAATATTTGGGTCTTCTGAAACCTTTTCCAGACTGTAGTTTTACATGGTGAGTGTAAGGCTCCTAGCTGCTTCTACTTACAAAATATACTTAGTTCATTCTCCCACTTAGGTCTTATACCTATAACCTATTTGTGTCTGCTACATTTCCCAGACACTTCTGCAGGTCAACTTACAAAACCTAATGACTTTTAATTTCTCTACACAGGGAAGTTTGATCATCATCTTGACTAATGATATTTGTTTATGGGATCCATCTTGAGAAAAATGTTTTATATGGGCATTCACAAGCCCTAGTGATGAGAATTAATGTTGTATTACTCTCTAAGATGAAAGTAACAGAATAAGACATTTGGAACCCTTTAATCAGCCTTAATCTTCTTTAATCTAATTGTTTAATTATTGTTCAGTTGAAGTGATCCCATGTCTTATCCACACTCAGGAACCCTCTAGTTAAATAGCTCAGAAAACATGTTATTTCACAGAAGGGTTCCATTCCTTCCCATCTCTACCTCCTTAACCTGCTTTAAAAGTGGGGTAGAATTCTCCTGACCCCTCACTCTGTGTATCATATGACAGCTATTATATAAACTTATAAAAACCTATAGCAGCCCTTACAAAACTTGATGTGCTCTTCCGTTGCTCCAAGTTTTATCGAGCACCTGTAACTAGGAACTCTGATATCATCACTCACATAATATGATCTGGTTGTCCTCTTCACTTTATGATGTTGTAAATATCCTAAAGTTCTGTCTGTACTTTACTGCTGGAAGTTCATTGCGTTGTATTACACATATCCATGTATGTGTGTTACTCTGCTTTTGTCTTATATTTACACAAAAAAAAATCATGCTGTGGTAGAATACAATTTTTGGTTTCTTTTTGTTGGACATCCTGCTTTAGATCAACTAATCTAGTTGTGAGCAGCATAATAATTTGGGACTTACAAGTGCCTTTTGTCCATCAGCTAGTGAGCAAATTAAAGTTGATGTGTTATGGTAAACGGCTCATTATCATAAGCTTGCAGGACAGGGTGTAAAAGTCTTCACCTATAGCAACCACTTTTCCCATAGAGCTAGTTGTGCTCGCAGGTACTCAGATGCCCCCAGGTCTTAAAATCAGTGAACTGCAAGCTTATGAATATCACAGCAGCGTGGTATAGGAGGTGATGACAGGAGATAAGCATGTTCAAGAACCGGCCGGGGTCAGAGGGCAGAAGCAGACAGCGAGGTAAGGTTCAGGCAAGGTTTCAGGGCTGACAGAAAGCAAGGATATCCAAGCAAAAGGTCATGTCCACCAACAATGAATCACAGTCCAGGAAACAAGCCAAAGGTCATACACAGAAAATTAATCCAGGAGTCAGCACGATGCAGAAGAACAGGTCAGGAATCAGGAACTGAATGCTATAACCAGCAGGAAGGCTAAGCCCTCCCTGCCTTAAATATATAAAGGAACCAATCAGAACCCAGGAGGCACAACAGGGTAAACTTGCTTCAGGAGGCTGATTAATTAACTTAAGGAGGTTGTGCACGTGTCCGGCAACCCTTAATGCTGGGACGTGGCGATTAGCAGCAGAGCGCCCTGACCGTTGACTTAGCAACGGCCAGGTCGAAACTGGAAGTGACGTCCCGGTCGTCATGGAGATGGGAGGGACACAGCCAGACTGGAACAGTGGGTCACGGTGGCTAGAGGCACAGGCGCGGCTCATAACAGTACCCCAACTTAAGGAGGGGACGAGGCACCTCAACATCCAGGTTTCCCAGGAAACTTTCTAAAGAACTCCTGGAGAACTTGTCAACATGGAGGTGCTTCTGCGGAATCAAAGGTTGTTTCTCCTGGCTGTAACTTTTCCAGTGTACTAAGAAATTAATCTGCGCTTCAACTTTCTCGGAGTCAAGAATTTTTCTCACAATGAATTTGTGGCCTCCATCCATCCATATTGACTGGCAGTGGTCTGTGTGATCTGTGCCAAACTTACTAGAAGAGACAACCGATTTCAAGAGAGAAAAATGGAATATGTTTGAAATTTTTAAAGAGGAAGACCGTTTAAGTCTAAAAGTCACGAGATTGATGTTCTTGATAATAGTAAATAATCCTATGAACCTGGGTCCCAATTTCCTATAAGGTTGCCTGAGCTTGATATTCCTAGTGGAGAGCCAAACTTTATCACTGACTTTAAAAAAGTAAGCTCTATGATGACAATCCGACAAGGACTTGGATGTGACGGAGGCCTGGAGCAAGAACTTTCTTCCAGATGGCTCTGAGCCATGAGGCAGTAGAAGGAATTTTGGAAAAACCAGGAGATATGATAGAGAGTGAATTCGCTCTAGGATGGAAACAGAGGTTGCCGAACAAAATTGAGAAATGCGGGTTGAGGGATGACAAGAATTATTATAAAACAAATTCAGCCCACGGGAGTTGAGAGGACTAGTTATCATAAAATCTGGAGATATGCAAGCGAAGGAACTGTTCCAGTGATTGATTACTTTTTATCTGGATGTTGGATGTTGGATTGCGGATCGTAAGCAGATGACAGGCATACTTTCATTCCCAGCAGGCTGCAGAAAGATCTCAAAGATCTGGGAGACAAATTGGGAACCACGGTCAGAGACGATGTCCTCAGGCAGACCGTGTAACTGAAAACTATGTTGAACGAACAATGAGGCCAGCGTTCGAGCATCAGGTAGTTCAGGTAACGGTACAAAGTGGGCCATCTTATTGAAGCAATCCACGACCACCCATATGGTATTGTGGCCAGATGACCATGTGTCACGGCCCGGAAACTGGATAGGAGCCCAGTGGCAGGAAGGAAGGCTGGCCTACAGGAGATTAGATGATAAGCATGGACAAATGTAGCCGGGTACAGTACACAGAGAGGCAATGAGGTCCAATGGTTAGGGAAGAAGCGAAGTCGAGGGCAAGCTGAGGTCGGTACATGAATAGTTCTTGTCTGCATGTTGGAAAAGCAGCAGGAACAGGAGCTAGATCACAGGCAAGGAGCGCAATAATCAGGCACTGGAGACAGGAACTGGCCAGGCTTTTATAGGAAGTCAGGGGGTGGAGCTAAGGCATGCTGGAACATTAGGAAATCACTGGGACTGATCTTGAACACAGGATAAAGGCAAGGAACTGTCCAGCAGCCAGAATAGCTCTGTCAGTAGAGCTGCAGTCCACAGAAACAGAAGCCTTGGGTTTGAATCCTGACACCATGGTTGATATACAATGAAATCCATCGAGAGGTGTGCCTATGGTTTAATTGGAGTAGGCAAGGGTATCAACTGACCCGAACTCTTCTGGTGCATTCTTCACAAGAAAGGACATAACTCTTAACATCGGAAGACCAGGTAAACCACCAGACCCAACATGAGAGGATTTCGATGGTCTTAGATATTCCTGGATATCCAGCAAGTTTGTTTTCATGGCATTCAGCGAGTACCATTTTTCTAAGATGAACTGGAACGAACAACCTGGCTGTAGGGATTTCAGAAGGGGCAATTATTTGGATTTGACGAAGCATAACCCCAAAGTCTTGGGTCAAACCTGCGTGAATTGAGGAGGATGAAATGATGGGCTGAGGATCAGGAGGTGGAGCATGACAGGACATGAAGCTCCGATAGAGGGCATCAGCTTTGATGTTTTTAGAGCCTGCTCGAAAGGTGATTAAGAACTTGAAACAGGTAAAAAAAAGAGCCTATTGACCTTGCCTAGGATTCAAGGTCTTGGCGTCCTGAATGTACTGAAGGTTTTTATGGTCCATGAAGATGGTAATTTGATGGGTAGCTCCTTTCAACCAGTATCGCCACTCCTCCAAAGCCCATTTGATGGCTTTTGGAAGAGCCCATCAAATGGTTGCTGACATCATAATTGATCTCTGTGGACGATAATTTTCAAGAGAGATACACACATGGATGCAGTCTTTGATTTCGAAGGTCCTTCTGAGAAAGAATGGCACAAGCCCCCACGTCTGAAGCATCCACTTCAACAATAAACGGGAGTTCCGCGTTCAGATGGTTGAGGACTGGAGCACATGTAAAAACATCCTTAAGGGCTGAAAAAGACGCCAAAGCTGCCGACGACCAATTAGCTGTATCAGCACCTTTACGAGTAAGAGCAGTGATAGGTGCAACTAGTACTGAGAATGAGAGAATGAACCTCCAATGATAATTGGCAAAGCAACGGAGTCTGTGAATAGCTTTCAAATTAGTGGGAAGCACCTAGTCTTGGACTTCTGGACCTTGTCAGGATCCATCGAGAACTCGCTGGAGGAGATGACATAACCCAAGAATGTAACACAGGTGACCTCGAATTCACATTTTTCGAGCTTAACATATAGATGATCATGGGGAGATTCTATGGGGAGACGTATGTGGGGTTAGACGTGTGTGATTTCTGCACTAAGTGGGATTTTCTCACAAAGTGGACGAAAATGCACAGTTAGACAACACAGCAACTAATCCTCATCTTTCTCTTCTCTTTTCATCTTCAGGTATGTTCATCCATGCTGCTACTACTACTCTGATCATTATTCTGTGAATTTCATCCCTGCAATCTGTGTTTAAGTATGTTCATCCATGCTGCTACTACTACTCTGATCATTATTCTGTGAATTTCATCCCTGCAATCTGTGTTTAAGTATGTTCATCCATGCTGCTACTACTACTCTGATCATTATTCTGTGAATTTCATCCCTGCAATCTGTGTTTAAGTATGTTCATCCATGCTGCTACTACTACTCTGATCATTATTCTGTGAATTTCATCCCTGCAATCTGTGTTTAAGTATGTTCATCCATGCTGCTACTACTACTCTGATCATTATTCTGTGAATTTCATCCCTGCAATCTGTGTTTAAGTATGTTCATCCATGCTGCTACTACTACTCTGATCATTATTCTGTGAATTTCATCCCTGCAATCTGTGTTTAAGTATGTTCATCCATGCTGCTACTACTACTCTGATCATTATTCTGTGAATTTCATCCCTGCAATCTGTGTTTAAGTATGTTCATCCATGCTGCTACTACTACTCTGATCATTATTCTGTGAATTTCATCCCTGCAATCTGTGTTTAAGTATGTTATAGGAAGCTGTTATCTGTTTAAACTTAGGTTGGCACAGTCTTTTATTGCTGCCTAATTTATGATAGGTATCTGGCCTCCTCTATCCTTTCCCACAAATGTTTCTTTTCCTTTGATTAGCTGACCAATTAGCACATCTGTAGTGTATTCCTAAATTAGACTGACTACATCTTAGTTTCATTCTATGGGGAGACGTATGTGGGGTTAGACGTGTGTGATTTCTGCACTAAGTGGGATTTTCTCACAAAGTGGACGAAAATGCACAGTTAGACAACACAGGTGGACAAACATTGGACTACATTTGACTTGATTAAACTCCCAGCAATAAGCAGCATCTGCCACAGCCTATTTCTGCACTACTTGTCTATTTATATGGAAGACTGCTAAGAGGTAATTCTTAAAATACCCTTGCTTTTTGCTTTTACCCCCTTTTTTCACAATGTTTCACAAATTGCTTTTCGTAGTCTCATTTCATGGCATGATCTTTAGGACTGTGTCATCTTTCACCCCTCCACCAACACACAAATTTGTTCATATTGCACCTGCATTACTCCACTCACCTCTATTTAACACCCATGAACTGTTGTCCTATTTATTATCTCTAACAAGTACAGCCTCCACCTGTCGCCAGAAAATAAAAGGCCACACATCTTACAATCCCCTTGCCTATCTTTCGCTCACTCTGCTTCTATTAGCTGGTGATATATCACCTAATCCAGGTCCCCCACACTCCTCACACACACATACATCAGAACACTACCGTTCTATAGCAAACCTCAAACACATCACCTGTCTACCCTCTCTTCCCAAGTCCTTTAAATGTGCCCTTTGGAATGCACGATCTGTTTGTAACAAACTTACCTCCGTTCATGATCTCTTCCTCTCAAAAAACCTCAACCTTCTGGCAATAACAGAAACATGGCTCATGCAATCAGACACTGCCTCACCTGCAGCACTTTCACATGGTGGCCTCCATCTCACCCACACCTCCAGACCTGAAGGCAGACAAGGAGGTGGGGTTGGACTACTTCTCTCCCCACAGTGCACATACACAGTTCTACCAAATGTCCCATCACTCACGTTCACATCTTTTGAAGTACATGCTATTCGCATTTTTAATCCATCCTCCCTACGTGTTGCGGTGATCTATCGTCCCCCTGGAGCACACCAACAATTTATTGAGGATTTCTCTGCATGGCTCCCTCACTTCTTATCTTCAGACATCCCCACCATCATCATGGGTGACTTCAACATCCCCATTGATAACCCACCTTCCAAAGCTGCTTCCAAACTACTCTCTCTAACATCCTCACTTGACCTCTCCCAGTGGATTGAATCATCTACTCATAAGGATGGCCACTGCCTTGATCTTGTTTTCTCTAGACTATGCTCAGTTTCTAACTTTATTAATACACCCTTCCCCCTCTCGGATCATCACCTTATCAGCTACACTCTCACCCCCACTGCTCTAACCTCTCTACTGTCTAACTCAACCAAGCCTCCTCATACTCGTAGAAATCTGAATTATATTAATCTTCAACAATTTTCCACCTCTCTCCAACACCTTCTCTCCCCTATCTCTACATTCTCATCCCCTGAGATGGCAGTACCTCATTTTCACCTAACCTTAGCAACGGCCCTTGATCAAGTGGCTCCAGCGACACTTCATACTACACGTCGACTTCGATGTCAACCGTGGCACACCAAAGCAACACGAAATCTTCAAAAACTGTCCCGTAAAGCAGAACGTCACTGGCGTAAATCTCGAAGCTCTAATGACTTCTTCACATATACTTCTGTCTACCACTCCTATCGAAATGCTCTGGACACTGCAAAACAAACATACTTTCAATCTCTTATCTATGCTCAGGCTTCTAACCCCAAACGCCTTTTCAATACATTTAATCATCTTCTCAATCCTCCCACCCCGAACCCTCCATCTACTATCAGTGCTCAGGATCTTGCTACCTACTTCAAGGACAAGATTGATAAGATCAGACTAGAAATGGTATCCTCTTCCTCAACAAGCCATCAGCTCATTTCCTTCCCACTACCCTCTGACACCCTCTCTTCATTTGACCCCACAAATGAAGAGGAAATTTCTACGCTCTTCTTATCTTCCTACTCTACCTCCTGTCCTCTTGATCCTATTCCCTCGCAAATTGGTAGATCCCTGTCTTCTGTGCTCATTTCACCTCTAACTCAAATCTGTAATCTCTCACTCTCTACTGGCATCTTTCCATCACTATACAAGCATGCAGTGATTACTCCTATTCTAAAAAAACAAAACTCCGACCCAAACTCTCTCTCAAATTACCGTCCCATCTCTCAGCTCCCTTGCCCCTCCAAGCTTCTAGAGAGACTTGCCTACACTCGCCTCACACGCTTTCTTTCCGCAAACAACCTGTTGGATCCTCTACAGTCTGGCTTTCGTTCTCAACACTCCACAGAGACTGCGCTGACCAAGGTTGTTAATGATCTGATCACTGCTAAGACTGAACGCCATTACTCTCTCCTAATTCTCCTTGATCTCTCGGCTGCATTTGACACAGTTGACCACTCTCTTCTCATACAAACGCTGCAATCCCTAGGTCTTCAAGACACAGTTCTATCCTGGTTCTCATCTTACCTCTCTAATCGCTCTTTCACTGTTAATTTCTCTGGAGCCACATCTGCTCCGCTTCCCCTATCAGTTGGAGTACCACAAGGCTCGGTGCTAGGTCCTCTGCTGTTCTCTATCTATACCGCTTCTCTTGGAAATCTAATAAGTTCCTTTGGCTTTCAGTATCATCTCTATGCGGATGATACCCAAATCTATCTATCCTCTCCTGATATCTCGACATCTGTGTTGTCCCGTGTAACTGACTGTCTTTCTGCCATTTCATCTTGGATGTCCTCTCGTCAACTCAAACTTAATCTTTCTAAAACAGAGTTAATAATATTCCCACCCGCCAACAAGAGCATACCTGACATTTCTATCTCTGTTGATAACATGACCATAAATCCCACCCCACAAGCTCGCTGCCTAGGTGTAATCCTTGATTCACGCCTATCCTTTGTTCCCCACATTGACTCTATATCTAAATCATGTTACATACATCTAAAGAACATTTCCAGAATCCGCACATATCTCACACAAGACACTGCTAAAACCTTAATTCATGCACTAATCATCTCCCGCATTGACTATTGCAATTCCCTCCTTACTGGTCTTCCCAAAAACAGACTCAAACCCCTAAAATCTATTTTGCATGCTTCGGCAAGACTGATTTTTCTTGCAAATAGCTATTCCTCTGTTGAATCACTCTGTATGTCTCTACACTGGCTGCCTGTCTTCTACCGAATCCAATATAAAATACTTTTACTAACCTACAAGGCCATCAACAAGGCTGCACCAACATACATCTCCTCTCTTGTCTCAAAATATCTCCCAACTCGGCAACTCCGTTCTGCAAAAGATCTGCGTCTCTCATCCACCCTCATTACATCCTCCCATTCCCGGTTACAGGACTTTTTTCGGGCTGCACCCACTCTATGGAACTCTCTCCCTCGCACAATAAGACTCTCCTCTGTTCTACAAACTTTCAAGCGTTCTCTGAAAACCTACCTATTCAGACAAGCGTATAATATTCCTCAACCACCATCTTAACCTCACTACCTTTAGCCTGTTACACAATTTCACACAAGACAACTACCCCCGGACCAACATTATTGTGTGACAGGATCATTTAGCTTATGAGTCACCCTACCTTTGCAGTCTGGCTGGGCCAAGATGCAAAATGTATACTTAACCTCATGTGTCAATCTCCCATTGTCCCATAGATTGTAAGCTTGCGAGCAGGGCCTTCTCACCTCTTTGTCTGTTTTACCCAGTTTGTTTATTAGTTTATTACGTTTGTCCCCAATTGTAAAGCGCTACGGAATATGTTGGCGCTATATAAATAACTGATGATGATGATGATGATAGATGATGCTGGTGGAATTTAAGGAGCACTTCACGGACATACTGACAGTGCTGAACCACGGACTGCGAATAGATTAAAATATCGTCCAGGTAGACCACAACAAATTTACCTAAGAATTCTCGTAAAACATCATTAATTAAATCTTGATACGCTGCCGGATCGTTACAGAGGCCGAATGACATAACCAAATACTCGTAATGCCCTGAGTTGGTGTTATAGCCTGTTTTCCACTCATCTCCTTCTCCTTCAGCCTTTGTAAAGGTTACTTAATTTTCAGGGATATATTTGTATATAAAAGGTATAAATTTAGCTTAAGATTAAGAAAGAAAGTCATTTCTGGCAAGGTTATAGAAATAGATATAATGCGGCCATAAGCAGCAGAGCGCCGCGACCGATGCTTTAGCAACGGCTGGGGCGAAATCAGAAGTGATGTCCCGGTCGTCATGGAGACAGACTCGAACAGCGAGTCGCAGCAGCTAGAGGCACCACTGCGGCTCGTAACTTGATGTTGTAGATTTACCATTAAATCAGTGTTGTGGGTATTGGTGACATGGCACCACCTGTGTAAACAGTATTACTGTATTAGAACGAGACATATCATTATTTCAGCAATGTTGTCTCCACTCTATAGGACCTGGGTAATAGTGGGATTTTCTGTACTGAGAAATCTGTAGCTCAATCTTTGTTTTTTTCGACAGTCCAATTTGTTTTAAATAAACAGTCAAAATATTGAAGATCGGATACCAATATAACATGAAGGATAATTACATTAACAGCAAATTTCAGAGAGGACAGAAATCTGTAACAAGCAGCACAGGGACATTCAATCTTTAACAAACTCTTCAATCACAGTGATGTAATGTTTACTTACAACTTCTAGCAAGCACAAATGACATACATGTTTTAAGTGGATAGCAGATGCTGAATAACAGGGAAAAGCTTGTTTGAGTCATGTGCACAGCTAGACTTACAAAAGCCATCTATCTCCAAACCATGTAATACAGCACACTGTCTCTGTTCTAACTAAAGACCACTAACCTCTTTGAAAGGAGCCTAGCCAAATATCTAATCCCTTCCTATCCCATTAATGATATGACCTATAATGGGCAGATTGTTATAGGGTTCCTAACCTCCATATCAGCAACTTTATATGTTGACATTTAATATAAGACTCCAGGCCTCTTACTTTTGCAAGAGGATTAAGCTCCTATTCCTGCTTTAATTCAGAGATCCTTGGGAACACTTCTCACTTGACCTGTCCCTTATATAGGATGTTGGAAAGATTTCCTAGGATCCCATCAGTGGTCCAGGCCTAATGACATCACCAGGCTAACAAAGTGGCTATCTTTGGGAAATCAGGGAGATTCAATCTGCCTCTCACTCCTATAAATACTAGGCTTAGTATGCAATTTCCTGGATTTAAACACTAAAACCAAAACTATACATATAAATAGAAAAATATAATTTTCATAGTGTTTAGATTTTTTTCCTACATATGATATGTGCTACAGTGCTGCTTGGAAGTATGATAAATAGTACATATTTATGCCATATTTGCAGCGACTATTACATTTGGATGAATAATGTGTGCTGCACATTTATATATTAAGGTTTTTTTTTTTTTACAGATAAAGCAAATGGAGTTACATTTCCAGTAAAATTTGTCCCTGGAAAACCTGGCCGATATCCCTGCAAGATTTTGCTTCGTTCCTCTCATGATGTACGAGTTTATATGATTGAGTGTGTCGTCAACCCAAACAGCACAGAAACAGAGTTTGAATTTATTACTCCAGCTAGTGAAGCACTGATACAAGATATTCCAATAGTAAGTTATGTCACATGGCTTCATTATCTGCTGAATTACAATATATCTCTCTGGACTGGATTGGACTTGAATCTATTGCAGTTGATAAAGTGGGTGATGTCAATATGTTTGACATTTAGTGATAGATTCTACTGTATGTCAGAAATGTGCAATATTTAGGGGAAACATAGAGAGAAATATTGGAATGGAAAAAATGCTGTAACCCATAATAACTAATCAGGTGGTTATTTTAATTTTCTAAATAACATTACAAGTCCAATGGGTTACATCACCTTTGAGGCACAATTACCTGTGCAGCAGTTTTCACACTTTCTGTTTTCTTTATAATGGTAATGTTGTTTAAATGACTGTTGACAATGTTATCTATGATCTCTCAAGTATGGCCAATTATGCACTGGTTATTAAACTCTAATATGTCCTCTGGTAAACTGTGTTACTCTTGGATGTTCATTACTCGTTTTGTATTTTTTGTTATTTTTATTGTTTAACTACATTTATTCGCAGTCACACATTTTTTTCTTTGGGGGTGTAGATATTAGGCTCATTTCCAGGTTCATTTCTGCTCTTAATCCCTATATTGTGATGTTCTTCATTATAGTATATTGAATATGTTCATTTGCAGCAGCCCCAGAACAAGTTATATGATCTAAAAGCAGTTTAGGGAACTTATTAACCATTCTGTAAAATACAACTAGTATACTGTATGGCATGGCTTTATATTAGAATGTTCACTGACCCCCGTCTCTGGTTTTGGTTTTAGATCTGAAATTAACTTCGTGTTTTGGTTTTGTCAAAACCGACCTTGCGTGTTTTGGTTTTGGACCCATATTTTTTTCTAAAATCACATATTTTTGCTCTTTTTTCTCCCTACATTTTTATTAACCTCAATAACATTAATTTCAAGTCATTTACAGTCAATTTTGCTAACCTCACAGGTCACAATATTATTTTCATACACTTTCAAACAAAGACTGCAGCAGTTCTTGCCAGTGATAAGAAGAAGGCAATTGTCATGTCTGGGCATATGACCAAAAAATCCACCTCTTATGTGTGAAATTATTTTTACACAAATCCTGACAACAGTGGTCTAGCCATTTGTAGCATTGTAAAGCCACAGTCAGTAGAGGTAGGGACCTTAACCATCTAGGAACCTCCTCCATGTTACGCCATTTGAGGCGAGTTCATGGAAAGCTTTTGTGAAAATCAGAAACATATGCTAGAAAAAAAAAAAAACAAGCAGTCCAGCATCAGCTACCTCCCTTCTCTCAGCTAGATCCCAGCACCTGCAATCTACACCCCCAACATCTTCATCATCAATATCCTCACAAGTAATCGGAGCTAGTCCTGCATCCAAGTTTCTAAGGCGAAATGACTCCTCCCCTATCCAGGGCTCTTCAGAAGAATCCTTGAGCATTAGGCCCACTGCTGCTGCTCCTGCTGCTGGGGGGTGGATCTTCAACCCAGAAGCAGACCAAGAAGAAGACTACTAGTAGTTTACAACAATTGACTGTTAAACAATCCTTTGCAAGAGGAAGCAAGTATGAAATCTGTCACCCAGTCGCAAAGTGGATCACAGACGCCATGGCGACTATGCTAGTATTAGATCTGTAAACATAGACAAAGAACAAGTATGTGTTTTAGGGGCACTCAAAGGATGAAAGGGATATTATAAAATTTAAATTTTATTAGATATACATTAAGATAATCTCACATAATAAAGTGATGATAGGAGTAGTGGAATATTAAAAACTTGAAATGGAATAAATGACCAAAATACACTATATCTGGTAAAACTAGCAGACGTACTGCCAGAGCGCGCTTACTCTCCTAGAATAATATATAAATTCTCAACGAGTGCTGAGTTAGGGATCTACCTAAACACCTAACATTCATAATACAATGAAAGGATTAATAAACTCTGAAGGTTGATTCCATCAAAATAAAGTAAAACACTTTATAGGAATTCTCAAATCTTATAGCAGCAGAACTGTATAATCAATAAGTGATAGCAAAATCGAGCAGACTGGACCAATAATGGATTGAGAGTATCGTGGTATAAGGCAAAATACTCTACAATCTCCCTCTAATGGCAGGGCAGCCTATGTAAATTGTTAATATGTTACAGCTGTGAGAGCTGTAGTGCTTTGACCAGCTGTAACATATTAACAATTTACATAGGCTGCCCTGCCGTCTCATTACATTAGAGGGAGATTGTAGAGTATTTTGCCTTATACCACGATACTTTTATTTTATTTTGATGGAATCAACCTTTAGAGTTTATTAATCCTCTCATTGTATTATGAATGTTAGGTGTTTAGGTAGATCCCTAACTCAGCACTCGTTGAGAACTTATATATTATTCTAGGAGAGTTAGCGCACTCTGGCAGTACGTCTGCTAGTTTTACCAGATATAGTGTATTTTGGTCATTTATTCCATTTCAAGTTTTTAATATTTCACTACTCTTATCATCATTTTATTATGTGAGATTATTTTAATGTATATCTAATAAAATTTTAATTTTATAATATCCCTTTTATCCTTTGAGTGCCCCTAAAACACATACTTGTTCTTTGTCTATGTTTACATTCAGTTTTATGTGTGGGTGCACCTTTTCCAGAGAGATAAACATTCTATTAAGAGTTTATCATTAAGTCCACCTCCTGGATAATATAGGATTGTCCTAGTGCGATATAACTGTTTTGCTACTAAGTATTAGATCTGTGTCCAATATCCACTATTAATGCAGCTGGTTTTAGACAGTTACTTGAGGTCTTCTGTCCCCGTAACCAAATTCTGTCACGACACCATTTTACTAGAAAAGTTATTCCTCACCTCTACCAGAAGGTTCATATAAATGTAATTATTGGGCTACAAAATGCCATTCTACCCACTGTACACTTAACCACACACATGTGGACAAGCGGAACTGGGCAAACTAAAGATTATATGACTGTGACAGCCCACTGGGTAGATGCATCCCCTTCCGCAGCAACAGCAACAGCTGCATCAGTAGCAGCATCTACAAAATGGCTGCTCATGCAAAGGCAGGCAACATTGTGTATTACAGGCTTTAATAAGAGGCACAACGCTGACAACATATTAGAGAAAATGAGGGAAATTATCTCCCAGTGGCTTACCCCACTTAGACTCCCATGGGGATTTGTGGTGTCAGACAATGCCAGTAACATTGTGCGGGCATTAAATATGGGCAATTTCCAGCACGTCCCATGTTTTGTCCACACCATTAATTTGGTGGTGCAGCATTACCTCAAGAGTGACAGGGGTGTGCAGGAGATGCTTGCGGTGGCGCGCAAAATTGCTGGACACTTTCGGCATTCAGCCAGTGCCTACCGCAGACTAGAGGCACATCAAAAAAGCATGAACCTGCCCTGCCATCACCTCAAACAAGAGGTTGTGACGCGCTGGAACTCCACCCTCTATATGCTGCAGAGGATGGAGGAGCAGCAAAAGGCCATTCAGGCCTACACAGCCACCTACGACATAGGCAAAGGAGTGGGGATGCGCCTCAGTCAAGCGCAGTGGAGACTGATTTCCGTGTTGTGCAAGGTTCTGCAGCCATTTGAACTTGCCACACGAGAAGTCAGTTCCGACACTGCCAGCTTGAGTCAGGTCATTCCCCTGATCAGGCTGTTGCAGAAGCAGCTGGAGAAAGTGAGGGAGGAGCTGGTAAGCCATTGCGATTACACCAAGCATGTAGCTCTTGTGGATATAGCCCTTCGTACGCTTTGCCAGGGTGGTCACTCTTTTAAAGTCAGAGGAATACATTCTGGCCACCGTGCTCGATCCTCGGTTTAAAGCGTATGTTGTGTCTCTGTTTCCGGCGGACACAAGTCTACAGCGATGCAAAGACCTGCTGGTCAGGAGATTGTCCTCTGAAGAGGACCGTGACATGCCAACAGCTCCACCCTCATTTTCTTCCACATCTATGGCTGCGAGGAAAAAGCTCAGTTTTCCCAAAAGAGGCACTGGCGGGGATGCTGATAACATCTGGTCCGGACTGAAGGACCTGCCAACCATTGCAGACATGTCTACTCTCGCTGCATTGGATGCTGTCACAGTAGAAAAAATTGTGGATGATTACTTTGCTGACACCATCCAAGTAGACATGTCAGACAGTCCATATTGTTACTGGCAGGAAAAAAAGGCAGTTTGGAAGCCCCTGTACAAACTGGCTCTATTTTACCTGAGTTGTCCCCCCTCCAGTGTGTACTCGGAAAGAGTTTTTAGTGCAGCGGGGAACCTGGTCAGTGAGCGGCGAAGGAGGTTGCTTCCTCAGAACGTTGAAAAAATGATGTTTATAAAAATGAATAATCAATTCCTCAATGAAGTACAGCACTGCCCTCCAGATACTACAGAGGGACCTGTGGTTGTGGAGTCCAGCGGGGACGAATTGATAATGTGTGATGAGGAGGAAGTACACACTGTAGGGGGAGAGGAATCAGAGGTTGAGGATGAGGACGACATCTTGCCTCAGTAGAGCCTGTTTAGTCTGTACAGGGAGAGATGAATAGCTTTTTTGGTGTGGGGGCCCAAACAAACCAATCATTTCAGCCAAAGTTGTTTGGTAGGCCCTGTCGCTGAAATGATTGGTTTGTTAAAGTGTGCATGTCCTATTTAAACAACATAAGGGTGGGTGTGAGGGCCCAAGGACAATTCCATCTTGGACCTTTTTTTTTTGCATTATATGACCAATCAACAGTCGTTTGCCATGTTCAAAAAGTAAAACCAAATTTAAAAAAATACAAGAAATTAAACCAAAAGTAAAATGCCGTGTCATAATTTAAAACAAGAGGTATTGACGTGCTCTAAAACTACTGTATTGTTGTTTATATTTTATAAACACTACACTTGACAGCTTGAGTCTTTCAATAAAAAAGTAACTGTCCATTGCACGAATATTTGCAACAGGGACAATTTTAGGGTTAAGAAAGTCAACTAATAACACTTCGACGCTGTCTGTCTTTATAAACACTACACTTGGAAGTTGGAGGAGGTATTGTGGCCCCGGCACCAAATTTACTACCGGGGCCACTCCACTGTGCAGTCCATATTTAGGTGTATCAGATATTAAACAACGGTGACAGTTGATGCCCAATTTTTTAATTATATTGTGGCCTCGGTACCAAATTGTGTACCGGGGCCACCACACTACGCAGTCCAGATACTTGTTTGGTGGAATTCAGACCAGTTGAGGGTTTTATTATTATATTGTGTGGACCACTCTATCTATACCACACTACAACTCTATACCACTCTATTTCATACTTTAATTCTATTTCATACTTTAATTCTATTTCATACTTTAATTCTATTTCATACTTTAATTCTATTTCATACTTTAATTCTATTACTAATTACCATAAAGAGGAACAAAATAAACCAATTTTACCAAAAGTATAATATGACTTAGACTTACAAACACTACACTTGAAAGATCGTGCCTTTAAATGAAAAAGTCAGTCTTCATTGCACGACTATGTGCAACAGGGACAGTTTTTTGGGTTTACAAAGTCAAACAATAACACTTTGACCCTGTCTGTCTGGGATCTCAATGACGAATTGTCTGTACCATGTTTGGAGGAGGTATTGTGGCCCCGGTATAAAATTGGGTACCGGGGCCACCCCACTATGCAGTCCAGATACTTGTTTGGTGGAATTCTGACACGTGGAGGGTTTTTTAATTATATTGTGGCCTCGGTACCAAATTGTGTACCGGGGCCACCACACTACGCAGTCAAGATAGATAGATGCGTATTGCGTATCATAGATAAAGTACATTCAGTGGTGTGGGGCAAATTGAAAAATATTCAAAATGCACTGACATTATCAAAAACAAGAGGTTGTCACACGCTAAAACTCCAACATGTATATGATGGAGAGGATGGAGGAGCAGCCGTATGTGTAGTGTAATGCAGATCTGTTGAAGGTTTTTATATATTTTATTGTGGTGCCCAGTGCCCACTCCTCTACGCAGTCCAGGTACATTTATTGGTGCGAATCATAAAAGTTCAGGGTTTTTAATATATATTGTGGTAACCCACTCCTCTACGCAGTCCAGGTACATTTATTGGTGCGAATCATAAAAGTTCAGGGTTTTTAAGATATTATGGTGACCCACTCCTCTACGCAGTCCAGGTACATTTATTGGTGCGAATCATAAAAGTTCAGGGTTTTTAAGATATTGTGGTGACCCACTCCTCTACGCAGTCCAGGTACATTTATTGGTGCGAATCATAAAAGTTCAGGGTTTTTAATATATTGTGGTGACCCACTCCTCTACGCAGTCCAGGTACAATTATTGGTGCGAATCATAAAAGTTCAGGGTTTTTAATATATTGTGGTGACCCACTCCTCTACGCAGTCCAGGTACAATTATTGGTGCGAATCATAAAAGTTCAGGGTTTTTAATATATTGTGGTGACCCACTCCTCTACGCAGTCCAGGTACATTTATTGGTGCGAATCATAAAATTTCGGGGTTTTTAAGATATTGTGGTGACCCACTCCTCTACGCAGTCCAGGTACATTTATTGGTGCGATTCATAAAAGTTCAGGGTTTTTAAGATATTGTGGTGACCCACTCCTCTACGCAGTCCAGGTACATTTATTGGTGCGATTCATAAAAGTTCGGGGTTTTTAAGATATTGTGGTGACCCACTCCTCTACGCAGTCCAGGTACATTTATTGGTGCGAATCATAAAAGTTCAGGGTTTTTAATATATTGTGGTGACCCACTCCTCTACGCAGTCCAGGTACAATTATTGGTGCGAATCATAAAAGTTCAGGGTTTTTAATATATATTGTGGTGACCCACTCCTCTACGCAGTCCAGGTACATTTATTGGTGCGAATCATAAAAGTTCAGGGTTTTTAAGATATTGTGGTGACCCACTCCTCTACGCAGTCCAGGTACATTTATTGGTGCGATTCATAAAAGTTCAGGGTTTTTAATATATATTGTGGTGACCCACTCCTCTACGCAGTCCAGGTACATTTATTGGTGCGATTCATAAAAGTTCAGGGTTTTTAATATATATTGTGGTGACCCACTCCTCTACGCAGTCCAGGTACATTTATTGGTGCGAATCATAAAAGTTCAGGGTTTTTAATATATATTGTGGTGACCCACTCCTCTACGCAGTCCAGGTACATTTATTGGTGCGAATCATAAAAGTTCAGGGTTTTTAATATATTGTGGTGACCCACTCCTCTACGCAGTCCAGGTACAATTATTGGTGCGATTCATAAAAGTTCGGGGTTTTTAAGATATTGTGGTGACCCACTCCTCTACGCAGTCCAGGTACATTTATTGGTGCGATTCATAAAAGTTCAGGGTTTTTAAGATATTGTGGTGACCCACTCCTCTACGCAGTCCAGGTACATTTATTGGTGCGATTCATAAAAGTTCGGGGTTTTTAAGATATTGTGGTGACCCACTCCTCTACGCAGTCCAGGTACATTTATTGGTGCGAATCATAAAAGTTCAGGGTTTTTAATATATTGTGGTGACCCACTCCTCTACGCAGTCCAGGTACAATTATTGGTGCGAATCATAAAAGTTCAGGGTTTTTAATATATATTGTGGTGACCCACTCCTCTACGCAGTCCAGGTACATTTATTGGTGCGAATCATAAAAGTTCAGGGTTTTTAAGATATTGTGGTGACCCACTCCTCTACGCAGTCCAGGTACATTTATTGGTGCGAATCATAAATGTTCAGGGTTTTTAATATATTGTGGTGACCCACTCCTCTACGCAGTCCAGAAAGATACCTTGTTGCAACGTTTTGGACTAATAACTATATTGTGAGGTGTTCAGAATACACTGTAAATTAGTGGAAATGCTTGTTATTGAATGTTATTGAGGTTAATAATAGCCTAGGAGTGAAAATAAGCCCAAAAACTTGATTTTTAAACTTTTTATGTTTTTTTTCAAAAAAAATCCGAATCCAAAACCTTAAATCCGAACCGAGACCTTTCGTCAAGTGTTTTGCGAGACAAATCCGAACCTCAAAAATAACGAAAATCCGGATCCAAAACACAAAACACGAGACCTCAAAAGTCGCCGGTGCACATCCCTACTACCTATGACGATGCCCAACTGCACTAGAGACTGCCAAAAACTGTGCTACCCCTTCTGTGTCCCTCTGTGAAATGGCTGTGAGATCGCTGTGGAGGGCGGTACTTATAGAATCCATAACTCGCGAGATCCGACAATGTAACAATGACGTTTTGTCTTGTTTTCAATTCCAAGAGCGCACGAAAGTAACGAGCCGGCTCGGCACGGTACTCGGATCTGCTAAGTTCGGGTGTGTTCGGTTCTCGGGGAACCGAGCCTGAGCATCTCTACTTTATATGCTCTCACTCAGACACCCAGAAAGTATTTACTGTAACCCAGATTTTAATTTTGGTCTAAGATGCAGAGTTTTGATATTAACATTTTACAGGAAGAACACTAGATTGATTTTACAAGAATTTTAGATCATAATACAAATCATAAAATGAGAATTGGCTTTTAGAGTATAATAGCAAATATAGTGCAGTAATGTTTTAAAGCACCCGTTAATGAAGAACAGTAGATCTGTTCCACATCATTAGCTAGATGTAAGGTAATTAAAGTATATCTTGGTTGGTGCTAAGGAAATCATTACACATTGCTGTGATATGTCTATGTTCACATTGCTTCTAATTTACAAAGTAAGAAATAATATTAACAAAAGTGACTCCTATTTTTTTTAGAGTAACATGACTCAGCAAGACTGGAAGCTGAAAGCCATTGTTCAAGGAGATTTCTTCTATGGTCCACCATTTTTGTATATCTCTGCAGGAGAAACTGCACAGTATGCTTTGATGTTTAAACCTTTTACTAAATGCTGGAGCACTGTAAGTATTTTGACCTTTAGAAGGAACATGCAGAAAAACATTTCCTGCCTCTATAGGTAGCATAATTAACATCTATATTTTCCTTACGTTTTTTTTTATCTTTGATCCAGCTATAGTAATAGCAAAATGTAATGCATAAAATATGATTTAATTTTAACATTTGTAGTGATTTGACTGCTAGATACACAAAATATTTTTGGCAGGCATAAGACTCAGTAGGTCTTTGTCTAGTGTGGTATGATCTGTATTGTGGGTTTTTGCTGCACAGTGCCCATGTCAGCCTTTTTATGCAAAGTCAAAATAAGTGAGGTTTTCAAAATAATCAAATAATATGGGTTTCTGAGTTGAGGGGGGTATACATAGGAGGATATATTGGTCAATCTAATTACATGTTACAAGTACAAGAGGGCTGACTACTGAATGTGGCACGAATGGTTGTTTGACCACATTTGCTTACTAAAGCCACTTTCATTTAAGCAGATAATGCCAAGAAAAAAAGAAAAGGTAGATTAAAAAAATACAAATGCAGTCAGATAGGTGATATAGTTGCCTTGTTATTTTCCATGAAATAATACAATGTTACTGGTAAGATAACAGACTTTGCTTGCAATATGTAGTATTTCAGCATTCTGTATTTATAAAATATAATCAAGTTATACAGCAGTACATTTGCTATCGTTCAGCTGCTTATAGCATGAAATATTTATGCATATTGGCACATTTTGCTATAAACATTGGACACCAAGGTTAAGCAGATTCCACAAATTATTTCTGCCAAAATTGAAAACTGAATGAATTGATTGTTTTTTTAATAGCTCATAAGATGTAGGAAAAGCAAAATAAAAGACTATATTTGAAAAAGCCCAAAAGCATGCACAATGTAAAACTAAATCTGAGCTTTCCAGTCATTTCCCATATATGTAACTGGAGTCCATAGGTGATGCTATCTCTAAATCTCTTTTTTTTTTCTACTTCTAGAAAAGCAGAACCTAATTAGGCTTTATTTTCAAAACTCAGTGTTTTCCGTAAGGTTGCAAATATATTCAAAAATACTAAGATGTTGTTTTAATTTATCTCACTAATTTCATTATTATAAAACCAAGGCAGGAACAGCATCCAAAATTCAGTTCTTTCTCCTCAATAAATTAATTGTCGTAGAAAGCAATTTTGAAATTAAAAGCAAAACTTTACAGCCAAAAGCTTAACACCTTCCCATTTTAACAGGGTAAATTAATGCTCCAAAATGAAACAGATGGTACCGAACATATATTTGGCCTCAAAGGCATTGGCCAAGAACCCTTGGCACTTGGTCATATCGTGATCGATTGCCAAGTGAGACAGATTACTGAGAAAGTCCTTATGGTACCCAATTATACTAACGACAGATTGACTTTTAAGGTAAGATTTCACATATTTTCCAGATACTGGAGTTTAAAAAGTTCAACTATTTTCTGTTATCTCTTTCTTGTATGTTTTTATCTCACAGTTTGTATCTTGTTTGCTTATAAAGGCACTCTTGTTTGCTTAAATCTTAATAGGGTTGTGTTACATTTTTGTACAAATCAAACTAAAGAAAATGGCCATTGATTTATTATAGTCATTAATTTTCATCACCATTTTGTGTAGTAACCCAAAGCAGCCATTCAAATATTTGTTTTTCTCAAACTGGTTTGTTTGGTTGATTTGGCCACATTCAATGTTACTATATGTGTGGGTTAGTTTGTCATGTCTGATTGACATTGAACAGATTTTAATTAGGCACAACTGAAAATGTGGGTTGACAATAATCATTTTTTCTGCCCATTTGCAATCCCCCTTGGTTAATTGCAGAACACCTGCCTCTTTTAGCCCTCCATGTTTAGTGCTAAATTGTACGCTAAGCTACTTAGTCAAACCAAAAGACCACTTCTGCATGTGTTAGGGATACTACAGGTTACTAGATATGTTATTCAATGATCAGGTTATGGGTAGGGGTGTACACCGGGCACTTTTTGAGTTCTGATTAGCTTGAGGTTTTGGGTTCTGATTTGTTTTGCCAAAACACCTGACGAAAGGTTTTGGTTCTGATTTAGGGTTTTGGGTTCTGATTTATTTTTAAAAAAGCATAAAAAGCGCTAATATCCATTTTTTTTTTGTTTTTTTACACTCCTACGCTATTATTAACCTCAATAACATTCAATAACAATCATTTCCACTAATTTCCAGTCTATTCTGAACACCTCACACCTCACAATATTCTTTTTAGTCCAAAACGTTGCACCGAGGTAGCTTTCTGGACTGCGTAGTTAACTTTGGATTTGCCCCCAACACTGAATGTAGTTTAATATCTGATACGCATCTATCTGGACTGCGTAGTGGAGTGAGCCCGGTACCCAATTTGGTACCGGGGCCACAATAAATCATCCTCAACGGGTCTGAATTCCACTGCACAGCTGCCTGCTCCTACATCCTCTGCAGCATATACAGGGTGTAGTTCGAGCGCGTCAATACTTCTTGTTTTTGACGATGACAGGTCATTTTCATTAATTTTGGATTTGGCCCCAACACTGAATGTAGTTTAATATCTGATACACATCTATCTGGACTGCGTAGTGGAGTGGCCCCGGTACCCAATTTGGTACCGGGGCCACAATATATCACCCTCAACAGTTCTGAATTCCACTGCACAGATAAAAACAAAGAACATAGTATTAAAAATGGCATTTCCCCTTTTTTGGAACTACAGAAACAAAGAACGTAGTAATAGAAATGGCAGTTCCTCTTTTTTGGAACTATAAAAACAAAGAACATAGTAATAGAAATGGCAGTTCCCCTTTTTTGGAACTACAGAAACAAAGAACGTAGTAATAGAAATGGCAGTTCCCCTTTTTTGGAACTACAGAAACAATGACCGTAGTAATAGAACTGGCAGTTCCTATTTTTGGAACTACACAAACAATGACCGTAGTAATAGAACTGGCAGTTCCTATTTTTTGAAACTACAGAAAGAATGAACGTAGTAATAGAACTGGCAGTTCCTATTTTTTGGGAACTACACAAACAATGACCGTAGTAATAGAACTGGCAGTTCCTAATTTTTGGAACTACACAAACAATGACCGTAGTAATAGAACTGGCAGTTCCTATTTTTTGGGAACTACACAAACAATGAGCGTAGTAATAGAACTGGCAGTTCCTATTTTTTGGAACTACAGAAATAATGAACAGTAAATAAATAAATAAATAGTAAATAGCAGTACCTATTATTTTTTGGTACAGCAGCAACAGTGAACGTAGTTTGACTTTGAAATAGCAGTACCTAGTATTTTTTAACTAATTTTTTTATCTTTTTTTCAATTATTTTTTTATGATTTTTTTTAATTATTTTTGTATACGTTTTTTATAAAAAAAAAATATTTTTTATAACTTTTGAATATTTTATAAATGACAATGCCCTTAGCAGAACAGAGCACAGGACACAGGCAGCACCACTGGACTCAGCAGGACAGAGCACAGGACACAGCACCACTGGATTCAGCAGGACAGAGCACAGGACAAAAGCACCACTGCACTCAGCAGGACAGAGCACAGGACCAAGTAACCACTGGATATTAAGCAGGACAGAGTGACAGGACACAGGACTCAGGACGGAGCACCACTAAACCTATAACCTCCCTCTTCAATGATCTGAGCCTGACTGAAGATGCCGGGCGCGAGCGGGGAATTTATGCAATCCGAGTCTCGCAAGATCCGACGCGAGACTCGGACGTCAGAGCCTCAGTTTCATTTTTTTTGGCGCCGGAAATACCCGAACAGTGCTCGGATCCCGTCGGATCCGCACTGTTCGGGTGGGCTCGGATTAAAGAAATCCGAGCCCGCTCATCCTTAGTTATGGGTGCCGTCTACCAGAGTAAACGGGAGCACTTCTTCATGCTGCAACCAATTGATAGCATACCAGTCCAGGGCCTTGGTACAAGTAGTGTAACTAGTTTTATTTAGCAGCATAAAATAAATTAAAAACATAGCATAATTTCTAGCCTATCTGGCTCTAACTAATATAGTTAAGAAATCCCTCACTAGGGGAAGGACCTAATGTCCCACATATAGAAATTAACAGAACTCACAGGTAAACAATAGCAGTGTCTCTCAACAGGCCTCTGACCTGTTCCCCAGGCAGTGAGAGACTGAGGTAACAGCCTCACAGCCATCCAACTACATCTTACATGTGCAATTCCTAATAGGCCAGCAAGTGCCTGGCAAGTTGGAATACCCAAAATGGGCCTAATGATTGGAGCCCACCCTTCGCTCTCCATTCATAACCTCAGGTTCCCTACATCAGCTCTTCCTGCAGCCGAAAAGCTATTTAAAGGAACTATTTAACCAAACACATACAAACTCCCTGGAGTTTTAAAACACGTACGACAGAATCCTGGGACATATATACCTCCCATCAATCACTTCCCTGGTGCATCTGTCACGAAATGTAGAGCACACTTCAAGCATTTTGTAGTGCCATTTTTGAAAACAATTTTCTTGCACAAAGTTTATTATTTTTGTTTCCATAGTCTTAAATTACTTATACTTTATGTTAGCTTAATATTTGTGAAAGCTGGATACAGGTGTGGAATCTATTATCTGGAATTCTTAGCACTTAGGGTTTTGAGGATAAGGGTTTTCTTGTTATTTGGAGCATAATGCCTAAAATATACTTTATTACATTTAAACGCACCTCTGTGTATGCCATGTCCGCAGGGAAGGATTAAGGGTCCAGGCCGCCCTAAGCTAATATATATAGCGCCCCCTTTCTTCCATGCCAGGCTAATATGCGGGAGGTAAAAAATAAACTCACGCTTAATTTAAAATACAGCTCACCCCATCCACCAATGTTTATTTTCCTATCTTTTTGAAACTCGGCTCCACTTAACATATTAGGATGGTCACGGCAAATCTTTGTCACTCAATTTTGTTTTTATTAAAATTTAGAACTGTATAAAACTGTATTGCAGAACGGAGGAATGACCAAGCACTACTGAGGGTGAAGATGTGGAGGGGCCAGTCAAGCATGCGACTGTCACTGTCCTTGTTATCCTCAAGTGCCCGGCAAAGGGTGACTCTTTGTCTTCAGCCTTTAACATGGGAATACGTCAAGATTAAACCCTTACTACATTTTTCCTTCATGTTTCATTTGTACTTTGGAGAACAATTATTCTGTTGCATTTTAACATTAATTTCAGTTTGTAATCTCTCCCTATCACAATTTTGCATTCCAAAAAATTTGCGCGCCCCAAAGCCTTGCGTTTTAGGCTGCAGGCATGTCAGCCTATTGGGTAATCAGGCCCTGTCTATCCCTGCTATACTCCTACTTATTCAATGTTTTTTACCGAAAAGCATTTATTTTCTAAATTTTCTTTATGGTTTATAGGACGTTTTATACGACATGTATTTTCCTGTTTTATCATTTATTTATGCTATTAACTTGTTTCATTTTTTTTTATTCTATTTTGTGCAACACAAACAGTTCTTACAGTACCATGAATTAAGCATCTTGAGTAAAACTGATGGTGTTATTTCCAACTCCTAAGATCCCCTTCTAAGCACCAGTTATTCTCCCTGCTTGTCTCTGGCACCATTAGAATGTGTTCATATTTAACTAAATATGATATTTAATACCAGCTGTTTATTTTTACTAATGATTATATTGTATCTCCTCATTTAAAGGTGGTGTCAGACATTCCATTTGTTGGTGGACCCCAAACATTAACGGTTAAACCTGGAACATCATCTCCCTATACTTTGAGTATATCTCCATTGAAACATGGTTTGTTCCCAGGTAATAAGATCTTGTACAAGTATGATATCAATTATTTTGACAAGTATTAGCTATTATTTATACCCTCAGAAAGCTTACTGCAGGGATAACAACATTACAAAAGTTGGCATTATTGCGTGTTACTCTAAAATTAAATGTTTGTCATTTTGATGAATTTTAAGACATTATATCGTGGTGGGTTACACATTGCAAAGTAATAGCTCAATTAAAAAATAGATTGTTGTCATGTGACATTTATAAATAAAGAGTACATTTTCAAAATGATACCTATGGTAGCTACCATCATACTTTAATGACATAGTCACCAGTTTTTTATATAACAATATGCTCAGTACACATCCCATACTACTGTACATACTGTACATCATAAAGCTTTACCTAAACATTATGGAATTGAATGCTGAAAGATAATAGAAAAGGACCTTTCCAATGAAAGCATATAATGCAGAAGGATGAGTTTACGAGTAGGTTATCATGCTGAGATAAAACAAATGATAAGTGGGATGCTGGTGTCAAGAATGTTTTTTTATCACTTTATATAAGCTAGAGATGGTCACTGACCCCTGTGTTTTGGTTTTGGATTCGGTTTTGGATCTGGATTACCGTCGTGTTTTGGTTTTGGTTTTGCAAAACTGCCATTGCGTGTTTTGGTTTTGGTTTTGGTTTTGTTTGGTTTTGTTTTGCTATTTTTTTGGAAAATCCATGTTTTTGGGCCTAAATTAACCCAATTTAGTGCTCCAACTGTTTTAGAGACAAGTAATCTAATTGTTGAGGTAATAAATCATCCAAAAAAACAGTTTAATTCTTCGTTGGTAGGCCTATTCTACACACAAAACAGATTGTCTTCCTCTCCATCTATGCATATTGGCAATGCAGCCATCGTCTTTGAATATATATTACACCCTACACTTATAGTTAAATATGTAAAGAAATGGAAAAAGCCAGTTTGGTTTCTGTCTCTCAAGGCCCCCCTCCACTTGTATAAAATACCAAAAAATTCAGCCATTATAGACTGTACAATATTAATTGACATGGAGAAAGCCAGTTTGGTTTCTGTCTCTCTAGGCCCCCCTCCACTTGTATAAAATACTGAAAAATTCAGCCATTATAGACTGTACAATATTAATTGACATGGAGAAAGACAGTTTGGTTTCTGTCTCTCTAGGCCCCCCTCCACTTGTATAAAATACAAAAAAATCCAGCCGTTATAGACTGTACAATATTAATTGACATGGAGAAAGCCAGTTTGGTTTCTGTCTCTCTAGGCCCCCCTCCACTTGTATAAAATACTAATAAATTCAGCCGTTATATACTGTACAATATAAATTGAAATGGACAAAGGCAGTTTGGTATCTGTCTGCATCAGATCCTCTCTCCACTAGGAGTAAAATAGAAAACTATTCAGCCGTTATATAATCTAGAATATAAATAGAAATTGAGAAAGGCAATTTGGTATCTGTCTGCATCATAATCATCAACATCATCATTAGCGCCCTCGTCGCCTACACAAATCTCCCCCTCATCCTCTTCTAATTCCAAAGTGGCATCCTCAATTTGGGTATCACCGGCTACACTCGGGCTATTAAGGCACACATAAGCAGAATGCTCACGATTAGACATCCCACTGTTGGATGGACTCTCCACAGGGATTGTTGTCATTTGTGAATCAGAGCAAATATTCTCCTGTAATGCCTCACTGTTATCTTGCAGCTCGGCTTTGACGCGTAACAGTAGTTGTGCACCAATTGTAGGCTGGGTAACTTTTTGGTATCTGCCACTAATAGCCAAAGGTGAAGGCCTCATTCTCTCTTTGCCACTGCGTGTGTAGAATGGCATGCTTGCAATTTTTTTTTTATCGTCACTTAACTTTTGCTCAGTTACACTTCTTTTTCGCTTCAATACAGTAAATTTTTTTTTGGTTTTTGTTTTTTGCACTAATTTGAAAACACTCTGTTGTTTGACATCGCCTTGGCCAGATGACGTACTGGGAACACTAACATCAGGACTGGTGACAGAACCTGGTTGCTCATTCAGATCATATGTGGACTGCTTTGAATCCATTCTGAGCGCAAACCACTGGGGAGTGCTAAAAATTATTTAGTAGATACTGCTGACAGATATGACTTTTGACAGCCAGAAATATTAATGCACAATTAGGGAGGACACCCCAAAAGCACTGAGGAGTGCTAAAAATTATTTAGTAGATACTGCTGACAGATATGACTTTTGACAGCCAGAAATATTAATGCACAATTAGGGAGGACACCCCAAAAGCACTGAGGAGTGCTAAAAATTATTTAGTAGATACTGCTGACAGATATGACTTTTGACAGCCAGAAATATTAATGCACAATTAGGGAGGACACCCCAAAAGCACTGAGGAGTGCTTAAAATTATTTAGTAGATACTGCTGACAGATATGACTTTTGACAGCCAGAAATATTAATGCACAATTAGGGAGGACACCCCAAAAGCACTGAGGAGTGCTAAAAATTATTTAGTAGATACTGCTGACAGATATGACTTTTGACAGCCAGAAATATTTATGCACAATTATGGGGGACACCCCAAAAGCGCTGGGGAGTGCCAAATATGAAGAAAAAATAATAAACCTCTATCCTCCTCTCTGCACTAGAGATTTTGGTTAGAGCAATTGCAAGAACAATATTGTATTCTCTGTCCCTGCTCTAATTAGCCTATGACTACACCCTGCTCTCTCCCTCTGTCAAATGGCGATGGATTGCTGTGGAGGCGTGTATTTATAAAGTTGAAGTATCGCGAGAACCGAGCCCCGAGATCCGACGACGTCACAATGACGTTCGGCCTCGATTTGGATTCGGAATGGGCGGGAGAGTACCGAGCTGCTCAGCTCGGTACTCGGATACCCAAAGTTCGGGTGGGTTCGGTTCTCGGAGAACCGGACCCGCCCATCTCTAATATAAGCATTCATTTTAAAGAAATACTAAACTTTAATTGAGATCATTTCAAGTGAAAGGTAGGTTGTACATGGATAGTTTTAATGAAGGGAGAAATATATATGCAGGGAGAATGTTTTCAGTATGTTTTGTCTTTATGTAGTATATACTGTATTAATAACCATGCCCATCAACATACCTTCACTGCTATATAGTTTTGAATCCTGCCCCTGCTGGATGAGCAAGTACGAGAGAGAACAAACATTTAAAATAGGCAAACAAATATACTACAGAAAATCTGTGATCTTTCATTACCTGCCATTTGGGAGGTCCCAAAGGGAACTCGGGTGGCAAGCGTGGGAAGGGGCGTGCTATTCAATGGAGAGATTTTACAGCATCGCACATTGATGGAACTGTTGTTCCAGGAAATTCGGGAGCCTCCTGGACACTATGGGAGAGTAGGCAAACTTGCATAGAATTTTCAGTCTGAGCTCTGATCCTGCATATTAGTGAGTACATATCTAGCAAATTAGTGACAACATTTTTGTATCCACCATTGTACTACTGATATACAGTAGGATATTGAAAAGTGGTATAAATCTCTAGGACACTCCTCAGACTATTCTAGAGTATATTTGGTCTCCTGTTTATTGCTGCATCTAAAGAGCAATAATTTCACTTGACATGAAATAACTGTGCTTCTTCTGCAGCAGATAGCTATGTTTGGAGTGAGGTGTTTCTCTTAGTAAGCAGGCAGGAGTTTGAGAGACAGCTTTGCAGAAGTGCACTGTGTCTATTGGTTGATTCATACATAGGGGCAAGGGCAGGATTATTAATATGTATTGTTAACATAGGTAGGTATTAACGGACAGACGTGAGAGGTCCCTGCTTGCAAGCTTACAATCTTTCTTATTATATTTTCTTTATAAGGTGCCACAAAACGTCCGCAGCGATGTAGAGGAAATTTACAGTAGTATAAAATAAACATACAGCAAGGATCCATAACACATTACATAATATATGAAAAACAAAATAATATGAAAACCAGACATGCAAATTAAACAAATTACACACAGATAACTTGTTAATGCAGACCTAGTTATTTACGGGTCAGTGAGAGTGATGGTAATGTCCAACTTGAAGTAGGCCAGGGCTCAAGAAAACAGGGCTAGGGAAGCAGGCCTTGAGGTACAGAGGGTGATGGAATAGTAGAAGGAGAACACGAGGAAAGAGGACCCTGGCAAATAGGCGTTTGATAAGGTTAAGTGCACTTATTGCATATTGGATCAGCCAGATAGCAATGGGAAAAAGAGCTTAGTGTGGCTATGTGATTCAGTCAGGGGTCAGATGTTTTTTGAATATAGAAGGGGAATAAATGTAAGCCTAGGAAGGTTACGAAGTTTGCCTCAAGAGATGAGTTTTCAGAGACTGCTTGAAATTTTGGAGGCAAAAGGTAAGGGATATATTCACTAAACTGCGGGCTTGAAAAAGTGGAGATGTTGTCTATAGCAGCCAGTCACATTCTAACTGTCATTTTGTAGAATGCACTAAATAAATGAAAGCTAAAATCTGATTGGTTGCTATAAGCAACATCTCGATTTTTTCCAAACCCGCAGTTTAGTAAATATACCCCTAAGTCTTGTTGTGCAACTGAGGGCATTCCACAGAGTGGGTGCCAGGGGCGGGCTGGACCAGGGGGCAGCGGGCACCCGGGCCGCTCAGTCGGGGCTGCACCCGGGCCGCCTCCCCCCGTCCCCGGCCATGGATGCAAAAACATTTTTAATATTACAGGCGGACGCGATGCGGCCGCGTCAGCGCACAGGGGGCCGCATCACATGACTCGCGATGCGGCCGCGTCATTGGACGCGGCCGCATCGCATGTCATGTGATGTGGCCACCTGTGCATCCCCCGGGCTGATACCTCCCAGCCCGCGCCTGGTGGGTGCTGTCTGAAAAATTTATGTAATCTGAAATGGGAGCAGGTAATAAGTTGAATGAAAGGCACACATCATGGGCAGAGCAGAGGGGTCGAGCTTGGAGCTTAGTCCAGTAAGGAGGAATTGCAGTAGTCAATGTGGGAGATTATGAGTGCATGCATTGATTATTTATGATGGGGGAAATACTTATTATTTCATGATGGGGGCACTGTTCATACTGGATCTATGTGGCACTACAACTGCCAGGATGCTCATGGGCGCAAGTGTATGCTGCCACTTGTGGTGAGACGTGTGCAGTATAAATGGTGTCCCCATCATGAAATAACAAGTGTTGCCACTATAATAAATAATTATTGCCCCAATAGGCAGTCAAATATTTCTGCCCATGAATATAATTATTCATATTACCCCCATAATATAATAATACAATAATATTCCCTGCTAATATAATGAAAACTAAAGTTATTAATAAGTTAATCATAATTAATTTTGTCCCCATAATCCTGAAATAGTGATTGGCCACATAATTCCAAGTCAATGGTGCCTTCTCTTATATTCTGAATGGCGAGATAGCTCAAACATCCAATGAGAAGCAGGTATAAAAAAAAAATGTCTTTTTTCTGGCAGTTTTGTTGGCGGTTTTGACCTAACCAATGGTGGTTCAGCTGTTTTGAATCTTCCACACATTGCCAGCCATTTAACATCCCAACCTCAAATCGCCCTTAAGAAAATGTGGAGTTTTGGTCCACAAAATCGCAGGCGATGTGCGACGGCTTAAAACTGCCGCCAAACATAATTTTTAGTAAATCTAGTCCTCAGTCTCAGCTTTTTGACCTTCGGAGTTAATACTTTATTATTTGGCAGAGCTGTATTAAAATGTTAGATTTGCACTGACCACTGTTTTTTACCTTTATGGTTCTTATATGCAAATTTAAATTTTGAGATTGAGTGGTCCGTTACAAAGAGTCTGAGGGCTAGATTTACTAAGCTGCGGGTTTGAAAAAGTGGGGATGTTGCCTATAGCAACCAATCCAATTCTAAGCTGTCATTTTGTAGAAAGTACTAAATAAATGAAAGCTAGAATCTGTTTGCTATAGGCAACATCCCCACTTTTTCAAACCCGCAGCTTAGTAAATCTAGTCCTGAGTATCTTCGACAATATATGTGAGAAAAGAAAGAAAGATTATATATAATCTACATTAAATAATATATTATTGAAAATAGTGAAACTCAAGAATAAGAATTGTTTCTTCTGGTTGAGAATTGATAATATCTTTCTTCAGTGTCTTTACATTGGATTATAGCCTACACCTAAGTTTCATTTATACAGAAGTCTAAACTCTAAAACACAATTATAACTATTAATACAACATCTGGTATCTGCTTTTGTTAGGTGTAATCTCATTTGTGGAAGATGGAGAACAACAACAATTTCAGTGTGTCATCCCACCAGGATCTACAGATGGCGTTGAGGCTGATGAAATTCATGGATTTCAAACTGCTGATGTAGGGATAGCAGGTATGTGTGTTATGGGCAATAGAGAATCTGTCAATATACACTGTAGTCTAAAGGTAAAAAAAAAAAATTGTTCAAAAAGGCTGTGTCTCAAACACTCAAACATAATTTGATGACCTAGAACAATAGATTCAAAGAAAATGTCACTTTAACATTTTAATCAGATTGCATAAAAAAATCTTTCAGTACTATTTCTCTTAACTGCATATAAAAACATGCTTCACTGAACATAGTCCTTCTTTGAAAAGATGAAATCGACATGCTGACATCCTGCTTAGAATAAGCTTCTTCACACAGACCCAGAAACTACAGGGGTTTATCTCTATCTAAGGATTATGTGAAAACAACTTCATGACCAAACTGCTTATGTGAAAACAACTTCATGACCAAACTGCTTTACACATATAGGGTTAAAGCTGGCTATGTGGAAGGAGGTGAGGGGGAGTTTATTTTTTAGCATCTTTAGTATGGTAGTAAATAAATTGCAAATGAACTATGAATTTATATATATTATTAGTAAGTGAATATTTTTTATTTAAATCAAGCTCTTAATTTGTGTAATGCAGTAAAGGTAAGAGTCCTCCATTGTGCGTAAAGGAGGTTCCCATAATCCTTTTCTTTGCCAAACAAACTACCAAGCAATACTGACTTAATATGTATCGGCATTTATAAAACTATATATGTGTTGTATATTATGTCACCAAGAATTTGGGACAAAACTCCCACTGTCACTTCACTGCAGACAATAGTAGAAAGCTAGTAGGAAGTATAAAGTGGTAAAATACAGACCATTGTATACCTCACCTCTACTGAGGTGTAAAGTGGTAGCTGGACTCATTACTTTAGCAAGTTCAGTGGTTTACTTTACACCTGTTGTATAAATAGCCTTTATTGGTGAATAGTGCTTGATGCCATTATGCTACATGTTAAAGCAACCACATCACTTCCCTAAACGTCATAAAATGAGTGGGATTAGGGATTTAAGGAGTTCTACATTCTGGTAGCCACCAGAAATCAGGATTTTGGATTGTGACAGACACCACAGATCATGTTTTGGGTTGTTGAACCCACCAAAGATATTGGTTGGAATTGTTATAGACACGTAATATTATTTATTTCAGATATAATAGTGATCATTTAAGTGTGTGTGTGTGCGTGATCCTTATAACATTCATGTATAATCTGAATTATTTACCTTTACTCTTCATTGTACTTTGTACAGCTCATTTATACATATAATTTTTAAAAAAGTGTAAAAATTAGTAAGATGTCATGAGTTGTCATGTTTTAGACTATTTATCATCAGTTTTCAATGGAAATGGACTGATCAATTTGTTTAACTGAATGCCAGGGTTTCGTCATTCGATAAATAATTTGCACATTGATCTACAAATTTTGCTCCAAATTTGTGGCACTATTTGCACCTCTGGAGGTCAGGTAAAGCAAGAATTAACAAATGTCACAAGTCTATGGCCTTACAAAAGGAGTTTATACTGCCCCTGGCCCTCATCCTTTCTGGTTTGTTCTGGGGGACCATATCAGTGGATGCTACGTTTAGTAGTTGTGACTTGTGATGAGAGCTGTGACTTATCAGTGTCTTTACCACTAACCCAATCTTCATCTTCACCTTGTGCACATATTGTATGCAGCAGCATATTCTGATGTTTATTTTATTTTATATCTTTCTTAGCTCTACAATGATTCCCAATCTATTGCCATCCAATAGGTGTGTGTGTGTGTGTGTTTTTGTTCTCCATTTTTTCTCCACTTGTTATTAGCATTAACTATCTAAAGGGGGTATTCAATTGTTAACGGGGAAAAACGAGCGCTCAAAAAATCTTAGCGTTAATACGGTAATTACTTGTGAAATTTAAGCTCGCCGCTCCCTGAGCGGCGAGCTGAAATTCCGCGAGTAAACTACCGTATTAACGCTTTTCACGCGCAATATTACCGTATAAATGGTAATATTTTTTAAGCGCTCATTTTTTCCCGTTAATGCTAACAATTGAATACCCCCCTATGTGTACAAACCCAGACAATACATTATCACCTGAACTGATATATTTACTGGCACAGAAAACCCTATTTTCTTTCTGCACTTGTCATTAATGTTGTTTGGTATACAGTTGTACAAATACTCAAGTAATAAATTGTTCTCTTTGCTTGTGTATTATTTTTTTTTACAATGCAACAACTAGTGCAAAAAACGCTCTTTTTTTTTTAACTTGTCAATATCACTAGTCACTCACTTACTTTATAGAGGATGATGACTTGACATGAATAAAACTATCAAGAAGATAATGTATGCTTTGACAATAAAGGCTACAATAAATCAAAGCGGTGGTAATCGTTTTTATGATTACCACTATTCCGACATGGAGAAGCCCTACAAAGAAAATCCGAAATTATGAAAAATCTATTGGAAAATAATAAGACTTACCTTCAACCTGACGCTGGAGATCTCTGATGGGAGCACCATGCTGACCGCAAGTGATTCTGATTGGATAAGTGTTCGGCACTGCAGGCTGACGTCATCGTTATGACGGTCAATAGAAATTGAAAGCGGCACTTAACCCGACATTACCGCTTTAAATTTCTATTGACAGACGTAGCAACGACGTCAGCCTGCAGTGCCGAACACTTCTCCAATCAGAATCACTTGCTGACAGCATGGTGCTCCCATCGGAGATCTCCAGCGTCGGGTTGAAGATAAGTCTGTTTATTTTCCAATCGATTTTTCATAACTTCGGATTTTCTCTGTAGGGGTTTTCTATGTCGAAGTAGTGGACATCGGTAAAGCGTACCCAACCCAAATCAAAGTAGTACCCAAAGAGACAATGCATATATCTGTTAATAAATAATTAAGAGAAGTGCAATAAGTTATGGTTTACAAAAGACAGAAGACCATTCAGTTCACCTGTTGTATAATCATCTGTAGCATCTGCAGGTGTACATTACAGGTACACAATTGGAAGGCACTGGATGAAGCACTCCAATGGATCAAATGGTGTTTTTTTTTTATTAAAATGAACAAGAGCAACACTCACATTATATGGGATGTCATCACAGCAATAATATTCATTTAAGGACTGCACTTTACCACACCAGGCACTCAACTAATCAATCAGTGAAATGTGCCAGTACTGCATTTTCGAGAGGGAGTTTCTTTGACTGGCTGAGGTAATAGGTCTCGAAACGCATGGCTGCCTTAACACACGCATCTAGCATAACTGCCCGCATTCCGCCCCAGCACACTGTGAATGAAAGTAGAGAAAATTAAAAACAATAACACAGACTGGGCTGCTAGTTCTACATAATCTACAACCCTACAAACAACTGCCTAGAAAGTTCCCAATTCAAGCTATAAAAACCCATAGATTATATTGGTAAATACTCATTTTATTGGCAATCATAATTGAGTGATATTGCGGTAACTTAATGGTGCTGCTTCCAAATTTGACATCTGTTTTGCTAGATTGGCTCAATTATTTTAGATAATTAGTAATCAATTGAAAAACATAGAAATGCAAAAACAATTATGGTCAAGCAGAGTTTACTTCCAAATCACATTGAAATTGTCTTAAATCATACAAAGGTATAAATAATAAATATACCTATTTCCCGCAACCGTCACTACCATTAAATAATTCATATTCACATTTAATAAATAGACCTCATGCTCCTCAAACTCAGCCCCACATTCAATTAATAGCCCCCAAACCACCCCATCTTAAATTAATAGTCCCCACTATAAAATGAAATTGCCCCACCATCACCCCACAAACATAATAGCACCCATTAGTTAGCCACCACCTACCACACACATTACATTGCCACAAGCCTGCTGTGCCATCACACACGCATTACTATGCCCCTTCATCACCATACTGTGCCCCCTTATAATCACACTGCACCCTCCATGCTGATTTTGCTTCCCTCTTCTCCTGGCCCCTCTTTATAACACTGTGCTGTGCTGCTTGTGCCCCCTTCACCCTGTGCCATGCTGCTTTGGCCCCCCCTCAACACTCTACCATGCTGCTTTGACCCCCCCTCAACACTCTGCCATGCTGCCTTTGGCCCCCCCTCCACACTCTGCCACGCTGGCTTTGTCTCCCCCCCCCCCCCTCCACACTGTGCCATGCTGGCTTTGCCCCCCCCCCCTCCCCCTCACACTCATGCCTCATCAATCTCTGTTAAAATGACAGGCTGGCTGTGTACGTACTTACTAACCTGTGCAAAGCTCCTGCGTCCTTCCTTGATGCTCCTCTGGGTGGCTGAATATCCAGAACTCCTCCTCCATGGGTGTCTCTACTATTCCCCTGCTTAAAGTGAAAGACACACTACTGCACAAGTGCAGAGAGCCCAGAAGCGGCTCTCTGCACCTGCGCGGTAGTATGTTGAACAGAAGTGTCACTGTCGGAAGTCGGGAGACATCTGTTTGGGTAGCTCCGCTCTAAGAATGGAGGGGGCGGGGCTACAACCCGGCGGCGCCTACCGATGGATAGCCTGGCTCCCCAGCAGGCCAGTCCGCTACTGAACTGTTCATTTGCACAAACTTTTTACTGAATTTTTATTATTTGTATCCATAAATAAATCTAAACCTTGTAGTGTTTTAGGATAAAAACAGAAATCCTTATTTAATTTAAATGGGTGGTATACTAAAGAAGTAGGTTGCTAAACTTTGATGTGATCTTTACAGTGCACCTCTTAAATATGTTTCCACTTCTCCGCACATTGAAACACACTTGTAGATTGCGATGAATGCTCCTGAGTGTTGAGAGTGGGCATGCAGGGTGACATGTGCTGGGAGGATCATTGATATGCAAAACTATGGTGTTTTCATGTGCACACTGGCTAAACTTAATTTAAAAAAATATATAAAATATTATCCTTTTCTACTTTTTATATATTGCTTTTTCAGTAACTTGATTCATCCCTTCCAACACATAACACATCAGTCATGAATAGGACACAATTCCCAACTTGATATGTTCAGAAATGTGTATGTGATGTTATTGGCACTTGCTATAAGCTTTCCAACACTGCAATGTGTGAAATTGCTATATTGCAGTCATGCATTCTTTAGGTCACGGACATGGAATAGTTTGTTTGATGGGGAAAAAACACATGATTTGCCTTTTAACATCTCTCTTTCAGAGTGTGACTTCTTTGCACAGGCAATCAGCTTGCCTGAACATGTCAGCCCGTAGCTCTTAGTAAGCTGCCTCACATAAGATGCACTCAGCTTACTGTCTACAGAAATAGCTGTGAGATGGAAATTTTATGCTATCTATTTGAAACAACATATATAATATTTTGTTCTTAATAACATGTCTTACAATAGTTATATTTGTAGCTTTGTGATACCTGAAGTGACATGTATTTGTACTAACATTTTTCATGTTTAATAACTGTGTGTAATATGAGCAAACTCCTTTCAAAAATACTTTGGGACTTGGAAACTAGGGGGCAATGCTATCTAAATTAAATACCCATTGCAAGCTGCTAGATAGATTAGATTTTTTCTAATTACTTCTCAATGTTTTCTTTCCTTTAATTATCCATTAACCTACAGCACAGATGCTCTTTAGTGATTTGCCTGAAGTTAACTTAGAGACTCAATTTTTGCCATTAATGTTAAGTGTGTTCAATATGTTATTGTTGTTAAAATTAGAGATGAGCACAGTTCTGGCAAAACTTTACTTGAATCTAATTTTGTGGTGGATATGGCAGGGGTGCATAATTAGTGATACCATCTTCAAGTTCTGATTCTGCAGTTCTCATTTTGCTGAATGTATTGGTTTAAAGGGAAGTTTCCAGAATACTGTGCATATATATCCACCAGTAATATCAGTGACAGAACTGTGGGGGGTGCAGCTGCAACGAAATCTGGAGATGAGGGAGGTGGGGCATGCAATGCCTCCCCCCCCCCCCTCCAATGCAAGGCTCCCACTCACCCCGAGACTCCTGTTCTGCACTCAGCAGAGCAGAGGTCCCCACTATTCTATTTTCAGAGAAGGGCAGAGGACCTGGAAAACTAGCATGTTATCGCTTGGCTTTAGGAGGGCCTCAGGTATGTTATAAATACATTATAGTTATAGTTTGGTTCCTATAAATATTTATGACTTACAGTGGATGTTCTGAGTTCTACAATTTGATAGATTTTGTGTTCGTATTACATGTCTATATGCCCATTTACTGCTTCATAATATTCCATTGCACATTATTTAGCACCATGTACAAAATGAAATATTCTATATCCAAGCATTAATTTTTCAATGACCTTTTGCCATGTTCCACTTTTGCTTTGCGGAATGGTCGTTCTGCACTGTATTTGTATATTCTGGATTTCCCAGAAAGTAAAGGTTATAAATACAACTGGGACAATTATGGTGCCAATTTATGCTGCATTCTGGTGTGGTTGGGGTAGAAGTAGGAAATTCTGTGAGGAAACTTTAAGGCCAAATTAAGGGCTGATTGAGTTAAATACGCAGAATAGTTGTGAAAATCTTGCTCATCTCTAGCTGTGGGCAAAGACCGCATAAGGACATGACACGAGAGGGAACTTGCAATTGTGTACTAATGTAGAGTGTATTAACGCTGCATCCTAGGAATGTAGGAAATTTTGTTAACCAACATTAAATAACGATGGAGGGGGGAGATGTGTGCAGGGGGACCAATCAAAAGCTGCACTTTATTGAAACTTAAAACTGCACTAACTCCTTGGGAAATACTTTGCTAGGTAGTGATGCAGGTTTAAGTTTCCTTAAGAGAACTAAAATAAAAACTAGAATAAAATAATGTTTAAGATTGCTCTGGTACAAATAAAAGTCGTGTTGTTTTTTTCCACTTATAGAATTTATGGAGGCACATTACTAAGGATATGTTTACAGTTAGGATTTAATTCTGTTAATACTAGATTTCAGGTTTTGGGTAGTGTTTGATTTAGGGCTAAGAACCCATTTATGTTTAGGATAGGGTCAGATTTAGGATTGTGTAATGTTAGCCCTGTAGGTGTTAGGTTTAAAGGATAATATTAGGAGCATAATCTGCCCCATAAAGGCTACTTACCTGATGTCCAGCTTTGGATCTATCCAGTTGGTCCTCCGACATCTTCCACATGCTTGAGGACTTTGTGGCAGACATAGCTGGACCATTCTCACTCATGGGCAGCACAATGACCTAGTGTTTAGCACTTCTGCCTCACAGCACTGGGGTCATGAGTTCGATTCCCAACCATGGCCTTATCTGTGTGGAGTTTGTATGTTCTCCCTGTGTTTGCGTGGGTTTCCTCCGGGTGCTCCGATTTCCTCCCACACTCCAAAAACATACTAGTAGGTTAATTGGCTGCTATCAAAATTGACCCTTGTCTCTCTCTCTCTGTCTGTCTGTCTGCCTGTGTGACTGTGTCTATAGCAGGGAATTTATATTGTAAGCTCCAATGGGGCCGGGACTGATGTGAATGAGTACTCTGTACAGCCCTGCAGAATAAGTGGCGCTATATAAATAAATGATGGTGACCATTTTACTGACATACTGCCTGTTGTCCATGAGCAACACCTGCCAGCAGGAGCATACTGGTGCTTGCAGGAACAAGCATTGAAAGGGGTGGGTGCGCAGACTACATTGAATATCCTCAGACACCAAATTCCAGGTGTCTAATTTCAGGGGCAAAAGCAGGATTTCTATAGGCGGGGGTTCCATTCCTCTCTGCGTGTATGAAAGGGGTGTGGCTATCATTTGAGATGGTGCTAGGCTGCACTCCATCTCTTCCCATCCCCTTCAAATACACAGGCAATGGTAGTCAACTGTCCTGATTCTGTTGGGGCACTCTAAATTTTATGTGACTATCCCGCTCAGTCAGGACTTTGTTCCCACTGCAAGGATAGTTGGTCCTGCTTCATGCAGTACTGCTTATTAAGGGTGAGCTGCTTGCATCTAACTGTAGTGCATGTTGCTTGACCTTAACAAGCAGTACAGTGTGAAGCGGACCAAATATTCCAGATATCATTGCAGTCAAGACAAAGTCCTGACTGAGCAGGAAAGTCACACAAAATAAGGGCTCTCTCACCAGATTCAGGACAGTTGGCAGACGATGCTGCGCTCTCCTACCTGTTGTTGCAGTTTCCACTACCTGTGGCTGTTGGTCTCTTACGCTAAGTTGCTGTTTGCCTGGATCCTGAAATGCTGTGGCCCTGTTTGGTAAAATGGGAGAAACCTAAAATATGTATAGTCTAGCAGTGAGTGAGCCCATTTAGGCCTCCATTCCCCAACCAGCCCTGACGTTAAATTAATAGCACCAACATTTGATATTTATGCCTCCCCTAGAACTAGCCCAATATTAATTTATTGGTGTTCACATTTAATAAATACACCTTAATTCCTTCCTACCAGCCCCAATATTGAGTTAATAGCATCCACATTTAATAAATAGACCTATTTCCATCCTACCAGCCCGACTTTAAATTAATAGTATTCACATCTAATAAATACACCTATTTCCTCCCTATCAGCCCCGACATTAAATAAATAGCATTCAGAATTATTAGGTAGACCTACTTCCCCCACCATGCTCTGATATTAAATTTAAAGGTATGCACATTTAACAAATACACCTATGTTCCTCCAAACAGCCCCAATAGTAACTAATTAGTATTCCCATTTAATAATTAAACTTATTTCCGCCCAAATTACTACAAAAATTGGTATTCACATTTAATAACTAGCGCTTTTTTAACTCAGTCCCACGTTAAATCAATAAGACCCAAAACACACTAGCATAAAATAAATAATGCCATCACACCAGCTTCATTAGCATCATCATCATCAACATTTATATAGCGCCAACAGATTCCGTAGCGCTTTACGATTCACCTTAAATTAATAGTTATTACTATAACCCAACTATTAAATTAAATAGCCCTCACTCTATAATAAATTAACCCAACATTAAATTAATATTTCTCCCCCACTATTAAATGGTTATTACCCACCCTCACCATTAAATTACTACCCAGCCTCCACCCTTATTACAAGAAGCCGTTACTTACCTTCTTCCATTTGGATCTGTATACTTCAGAGGCAGACTGTCTCCTCTGTTTCCTGTACTATTACATGCTGCCTGCCCTGTGAAAGAGGGAGGCTACATGCATACTGCAGGTGGGATCAGAAAAGATCTGTAGATCTGTGTTTCCGGGCACAATTAAACTATCCTAAGTGCCTGTCTGAATTTGAGATATATATATATATATATATATATATATATATATGTATATGTATATATATATATATATATATATATATATATATATATGGAGTGTTACCTGCCCATCAAGCTGGGGCTGCAGGAGGAGTGTCAGTTATAAAACCCTGTCTGTTTCACTATTAGGATGACAGACGCTAGAAAAGCCGGTTGATAGATGTATCAAGCTGAAAGTTCTCTGGTGGGTTTGAAAAGTGGAGATGTTGCCTATAGCAACCAATCAGATTCTAGCAGCTATCATTTTCTAGAATGTACTAAATAAATGATAGCTAGAATCTGATTGGTTTTTCAAACCCGCCCGAAAACTCTCAGCTTGATACATTTACCCCCTGGTCTCTGTTTATTTAGTGTTTAGGGTCACAGTAAACTCTATGGAATATTTATGATGCCAAGTACTTTACAATCTTGACAGTAAAACAAAGTAAAAAGGCAAGAAGTTCTACGAATGTGTTTCACCAAAAGTGTGCTCTTGCTACAATATTATATATGTGTGTATGTCTATATATATATATATATATATATATATATATATATATATATATACATACACAGTCAAGTCCATAAATATTGGGACATCGACAATTCTCATATTTTGGGCTCTATACACCACCACAATGGATTTGAAATGAAACTAACAAGATGTGCTTTAATTGCAGACCTTCAGCTTTAATTTGAGGGAATTTACATCCAAATCAAGTGAACGGTGTAGAAATTACAACGGTTTCTATATGTGCCTCCCACTTTTTAAGGGACCAAAAGTAATGGGACAAACTAAACAATCCTACATCAAACTTAAACTTTGTAATACTTTGTTGCAAATCCTTTGCAGTTAATTACAGCCTGAAGTTTGGAACGCATAGACATCCAGACGCTGGGTTTCATCCCTGGTGATGTTCTGCAAGGCCTCTACTGCAAATGTCTTCAGTTCCTGCTTGTTTATGGGGCATTTTCCCTTTAGTTTGGTCTTCATCAAGTGAAATGCATGCTCAATCGGATTCAGGTCATGTGATTGACTTGGCCATTGCATACCCTTCCACTTGTTAGCCTTAAAAAACTCTTTGGTTGCTTTTGCAGTAGGCTTCGGGTCATTGTCCATCTGCACTGTGAAGCGCTGTCCAATGAGTTCTGAAACATTTGACTGAATATGAGCAGATAATATTGCCCGAAACACTTCAGAATTCATCCTGCTGCTTTTGTCAGCAGTCACATCATCAATAAATACAAGGGTACCAGTTCCATTGGCAGCCATACATGCCCACGCCATGACACTACCACCACCATGCTTCACTGATGAGGTGGTATGTTTTGGATCATGAGCAGTTCTTTTCCTTCTCTATACTGTTCTCTTCCCATCACTCTGGTACAAGTTGATCTTTGTCTCATCTGCCCATAGGATGTTGTTCCAGAACTGTAATGGCTTTTTTAGATGTTGTTTGCCAAACTCTAATCTGGTCTTCCTGTTTTTGGGGCTCCCAAATGGTTTACATCTTGTGATGAACCCTCTATATTCACTCTTGTGAAGTCTTCTCTTGATTGTTGACTTTGACACATATACACCTACCTCCTGGAGAGTGTTCTTGATTTGGCCAACTGTTGTGAAGGGGTTTTTCTTCACCAGGGAAAAAATTCTTCTGTCATCCACCACAGTTGTTTTCCGTGGTCTTCCGGGTCTTTTGGTGTTGCTGAGCTCTCCGGTGCATTCTTTCTTTTTAAGAATGTTCCAAACAGTTGATTTGGCCACAACTAATGTTTTTGCTATATCTCTGATTGGTTTGTTTTGATTTTTCAGCCTACTGATGGCTTTCTTCACTGATAGTGACAGCTCTTTGGATCTCATATTGAGAGTTGACAGCAACAGATTCCAAATGCAAATGTCACACATAGAATCAACTCCAGACCTTTTACCTGCTTAATTCATGATGAAATAACAAGGGAATAGCCCAAACATGTCCATGAAATAGCTTTTGAGTCGATTGTGCCATTACTTTTGGTCCCTTAAAAAGTGGGAGACACATATAGAAACCGTTGTAATTCCTACACCGTTCACCTAATTTGGATGTAAATTCCCTCAAATTAAAGCTGAAAGTCTGCAGTTAAAGCACATCTTGTTAGTTTCATTTAAAATCCATTGTGGTGGTGTATAGAGCCCAAAATATGAAAATTGTCGATGTCCCAATATTTATGGACTTGACTGTATATAATATGTGTGTGTGTGTATGTATATAATATATAATTCTTTCTGGAGATGTGTAATAAACCCTACATTTTCAGCTAATTCCATGTCGGTAACTAATACCGCATTACCTTGCCTGATCACTATGTTCCTACCTACCTCACAAAGACCAGGGACGGGTTAGTGTAACTGTTCTTGCATTAATAGACCAACTTGCTGTGCTTGGTTCACAACTGCAAATTATCCCCAACAATCTAAGTAAAACCTGTAAGTTAGGGCACATGGGCTTCTATGTTATAGATTTTTATTGTGGATCATTTGCGGAAGTGTAAAGGTTACTACTTGCTTTAATATAACACTAAATCTATTAGGGCTGACAACAGGGAAGACCAATCAGAGTCTTTTTGACTCATCAGAGATGTAGTAAATAATAAAATGAAGTCTAAAAAGTTTTTAAGGAATTCCATAAAAAATATATTTTAATCTATTTAAGCGCTTGCAACGTGATGTGTGCCCACATGTTCAAGTCAATTTGCCCTCTGTGTACACCACACTGCTTTTTGATGAGTTTCTGAAAAACAGGTGGTCTACCCATAGTTGTACCTACTTAATTTGTGTTTTTCCATGTTTGCTTGTGACTCTTGGCCTAGTTATCCATCTTTGAACCTGTGATTCCTGCCTCAGACATTGGATTAATATTCTGATTTTGTACTTGAGCTGCTACCTCCACCTTTCTCCTCAGAATCAGCAACTACCAAGCATGACTAACCTGGTGGCAGTGACCTGCGGTTTTTCAGCAGTAAAGCCCATCACTCCCTTGTCGGGGACCCTGATGTAAACTAATTTCCAGACTCCACACCCTGGGTTACACAGTGCCAAAAGCCAGGGGCATAGCGGATCCATATCTGGGGTGTTTTGTGAGAATAAAATCTTTTCAATTGAAAATATATACATTTGCCTCTAAACCTATAACTGAATCAAACCTTCAGTAAAAATATACCTATTAATTATAGCTACTAAAATTTTTTAATAGATAACAGTATATCATGGAGTATATATATATATATATATATATATATATATATATATATATGTATATATATATATATGATGTTCTGCTAGTTGTGTAAAAGTAGCCATAGATATAATTCTGAAAATGGTATATTTTCATTTTCACTGATTTATTTTCCTTCATAAAGCTTTCAAAATGAAAAATATATTTCTGTCTGTGGAGATTTCTGATTTTTCCATCTTCAACTACATCCCTGTCACAGTTAAACTAGTTTGCTACTTCACAGTCTTATTATTACATGATATACATCGATCAGCCACAGCATTAAAATCACGGGCCCCACAAATTGCAGAAAAAGTTATGCTGGCTATGATAGAAAGGTGTCAGAACACACAGTGCATTGCAACTTGCTGCATACCCGCAGACCGGTCATAGTGCCCATGCTGACCCCTCTCCATCACCAAACCCGCCTACCTACAATGGGCACCTGAGTGCCAGAACTGGACTATGGAGCAATGAAAGAAGGTGGCCTGGATTGATGAATCACATTTTCTTTGACATCATGTGGATGGCCAGTTGCGCTTGCTTTGTTTAATTGGGGAAGAGCTGGCACCAGGATGAACTTCGGGCAGAAAGAAAGCCGGCGGAGGCAGTGTGATGCCCTGGACAATGTTCTGCTGGTTAACCTTGGTTTACCTAGCAATCATGTGGATGTTACTTTGACATGTACCACCTACCTAAACATTGTTGTAGACCAAGTACACCACTTTATGGCAATGGTATTCTCTGATGGCAGTGGCCTCTTTCAGCAGGATAATGCGCCCTGGCACACTGCAACATTTGTTCAGGAATGGGTTGAGGAACTTAACAAAGAGTTTAAAGTGTTGAGTTTGGCCTCCAAATTCCCCAGATCTCAATCCGATCATGCATTTGTGGTATGTGCTGGAAAAACAAGCTAGAGCCATGGTGACCCATTGCAACTTACAGGACTTAAAAGATCTGCTGCTAATGTCTTGGTGCCAAATACCACGGGACGCCTTCAGAGGTCTTGTGGCAGCACGAGGTGTGTGGATGTTGTGGCTGTTTGGTGAATGCATTACCTTAAATAATGTCACAATGTCTGCTTCACAACCTGATAAGTGTAAATAATGCTGCTCCAGCAATCATTGTTCAGTTTGCTGCAGCCACTGTTAGCAGCTACTGATTGGCTGCAGATTACCTTCACCAAGGTAAGCATGAAATTCAGCATATCTCTCACAACTAACTAAGCCATGATATGGTTCACTTGGAAGAACTGGCATCAAACAAGTCATATAAGTAATATGTTATATTAAAACTACAACTTTTCACATACCATTAACATTTTAGTTAATGGTATGTGAAAAGTTGTAGTTGTAATATAACATATAATTAAATATAAACAACTCCCCATCTGTTGTTTACCCCTAAAATTTAAATTCGTACAGTATATTCTTGCCTGTAGTAGGCCACATGGCAATATCAAGTAAGAAATGTGAATAGAGTGGGGGCTGCGACTTGATATAATGTAGCTGTGATGCTAATGAGTTAAGTTCTGTCAGCTGGAGGGTTCAGTAAACAATCAAAAGTAGCTAGATAGTGCTGATTATAGTCATTATCATCATTGCATATTGTGGCATCAGCCCTCCAGTACCTACAAAGGATACACCTCCTAAAAGGCATATTTGAGGACGGTCCATGTCCAAAGGCACTTACTGCCTTTACTGTTATCTGCTCATGCTTGCTTGGCCCCGTTCTGCCTCTCCAGGTAATATTTTGGGCCTAAATAAATTCTTTTGCATTTCTACATTCAAAGTTACATAGGTTAAAAATCACACACAAGGCCAATCTTTCAAAAATTCTTATACTTACATAAAAATACTTTTTCCTGTGGTGTTACACTATTTCTACCATTTGCAACTGATGACTTCTTGAACTCTTTATGGATCCTTGTAAGTACATAGTTTTAAGAGTGTCTTATATGTTTGTGTAAGCTGGTGCAGGGAGTAAAAGTGTTGAGTCATACAATTCATTAGACAAATCTTTGTCTTGATCTTAGGATGATAGATAGATAGACTACATAGCCAAGCTAACACCCAAACATTACACCCATTTGTGCGTGTTGTACATCTCATTTCAAAACCATGGGCTTTAATGTGGAATTGGTTCCTGCTTTGCAGCTATAACAGCCTCCACTCTTCTGGGGAGGCTTTCCACTTGATTTTGGAATATGGTTAATGGGATTCACATCCATTCAGCCACTAGAGCACTAGTGAGGTCAGGTACTGATGTTGGGTAATAAGGCCTGATGTGCAAGCAGCATTCCAAATAATCTATAAGGTGTTCAATGGGGATGAGGTTAAGGCTCTGTGCAGGCCAGCTAAGTTGTTCCATCCCAAAACCGGGAAACCATTTTTTGATGAACCTCACTTTGTGCATTAGAGCTTTGTCATGCTGAAAGAGGAAAGGACTTTACCTGCACTATTGCCCCAAAGTTGGAAGCACATGCCCCCCTGGGCCGGACCCAAAAAAACTATTTTGGACCGGCCAGATGGCTAATTTCACTAACTTGGTGTCTGGCCCCTCCTCCAGGACCAGCCACCATCTCGTTGGCCTGCATATCCCGACTGCCGGCCCTCCCTCCCTCCTACCCTCCCTCCAATGGTTTGCGGTCACATGGGACGTGCACCACGTGATAGGTGCCGTCCCATGTCAGAAGACTGCAGAGCTGAGCGCGCAACGCGGATAGAACAAGGTAAGTCCTGGGGTGAGGGTGGGGGGGGGGTGTCTATTTATGTATGCATGTATGAGCACATTGTGTGTGTGTGTATATATATATATATATATATATATATATATATAAAAAATATGGGGCCAGTATATTTTGTGAGTGAGGGGCCAACATATTGTGTGTGTGTGAGTGAGGGGCCAACATATTGTGTGTGTGAGTGAGGGGCCAACATATTGTGTGTGTGAGTGAGGGGCCAACATATTGTGTGTGTGAGTGAGGGGCCAACATATATTGTGTGTGTGAGTGAGGGGCCAACATATATTGTGTGTGAGTGAGGGGCCAACATATATTGTGTGTGAGTGAGGGGCCAATATATTCTGTGAGTGAGGGGCCAATATATTCTGTGTGTGAGGGGCCAGTATATTGTGTGTGTGTGTGTGTGAGGGGCCAGTTTATTGTGTGAGTGAGGGGCCAACATATTGTGTGTGTGTGTGAGTAAGGGGGCAAGATATTTTGTGTGCGATTGAGGGGCCAACATATTTTGTGTGCGATTGAGGGGCCAACATATTGTGTGTGTGAGTGAGGGGCCAGTAAATGAATGTAGTGTGTGTGTGTGAGTGAGGGGCCAGTAAATGTAGTGTGTGTGTAAATTGTTGCTGGGGCTGTTTAGATGGAGGCAAATAGGTTTATATATTAAATATGTTTGCTATCTAATGTCAGGGTTGGTGGGGGGAAAGAGATCTGTTTAGCAAATGTGAATATTATTTTAATGTTGTGGCTGGAGGGAGGCCTAATGATAAAATGTGGGTGCTAGTGATTTAACACAGAGACTGGTTGGAGTTTTCTACATTTTATGTACCCATTTTTTTTTCCTAATAGGGCCTCCAACATTCCAGGATCCAGACAAGCAGCAACTGATCTAAAGACACCAGCAGCCACAAGTGGTGACAGTGACAAGAACAGGTAGGAGAGAGCAGAACAGTCTGCCAACTGTCCTGAATCTGGTGGGACAGTCCCAAATTTGGGTGACTGTTTGACTTAGGACACTTGGGAGGTATGTTGCGGGTATGTACCGTTTCACCGTGTACTGCTTGTGAAGGCAGAACTAACAGTAGTGCACACAGTATTGCTTGTGTATTTGTCTAAAATGATAACCATGCTACATCATAGGGGGTTACCCTGTCTAAAGTGCCCAGGCCCCCTCAGAGCCGTAATCCAGTTCTGGGCCTGGGCATAAAAATATATATATGGATTAAGCAACACTAAAATAGCCTCTTTTTACATAGATAAATATATATTGTACTAAAAACCACCCTTTCTGGATGGGCCGCTACTTATGGGCCAGTGCTGTGTGCTTGCCCCCCGGGCTAAAGTCTGCCAGCCCTTCCCTGTCCTCGACCATGGAAAACCAATCCATGAAGCTCCCAATGTACAGTTCTTGTGCTGACCATGCTTCCAGTGGCAGTTTGGCGCTCGGTAATGAATGTTGCAACAGATGGCAGGCGATTTTTGTACAATGCACATTTTAACACTTGGCAGTTCTGTGAGCTTGTGAAACCTACCGCTTTGTGGCGGAGCTGTTGTTGCTTCTAGATGTTGCCTCTTCATACTAACAGCACTTACAGTTGACCAGGGCCTATCTAGCAGGGCAGAAATTGGAAAGGTGACGTCCTATAACATTGTCAGTATGACCCATTCTACTACTAATGTTTGATTATGGAGATTGTATGGCTGTATGCTTGATTTTATGCACCTTATAGCAATGGGTGTGACTGAAATTGTCAAACACTAATTTGAAGGGGTATCTTCATTATTTTCTCTGTGCATTTTTCCCAATATAAACAAGTCTAGCTTTTCCAAACTGAGGTTTGCCACCTCTGTACCCTTATCTACTTTCAATTTCTTTAGACATTTTAAGGCCCAGTTTGCAGTTTTGTCTAAATTGTTCTTTAACAAGTTACTATCCTGTGTTAATAACCCTATATACTGTATCTTTGTGTTATCAGCAAAAAGAAAAACCTTACTTTCTGGGCCATCTATAAGGAAAATAATAAAAAGACTGAAAATAGCAGCAAACAATAATAATCCCTTTGATACACTTCTAATAATTTTAGCCAAGTCTGAAGAAATTCTGTTTGCAACTGTCATTTGTCTTCTATCCTTCACATAGTTCTCTATCCATATATCAACTTGTTTTCCCCTAGATCCAGTATTTTGTACCATACTGCTATGGGGTATAGAATTTAACACTTTCACAAAATTAAATTCAGTTGTGCTTCCAAACTATAGTTTGAATTTATATAAAAATGTATAAAAATTAATCGTGATTCTTAGACATGAGCAGTCCTTCATAAAACTATGCTGACATTGTTTTACCAAATTTATATTTAATAGCTTTTAGAATTGCATCCATAAGATTACAGTCAAATAATTCACTCCCAACTTAAGTCAGACTCACTGATCTGTAACTTGTCATTGCTAAGATTGCACCTTACATACAAAAATACATTTAAAAAAAATGAGTAAACGAATGCAGAATACAGGTTACAGATGAAGAATAAAACTATTCATTACAATTAAAAATTGCTAAATTATGGAGTTGGTCTTCTAAAATCCTGGAAACCTAGTCAAGGCAGTCGCCTACTCTCCGCTCTTGGGAGACTCTTGAGGAGACTACAAATGTGTCGAGGGATCTGGAGAGGCAGTAACATCTTAAGTGGCGCAGTATACAAAAGTGTAAGCATCCAAACTATATCAGCGTTCTAATCACCTTTGTTTTCATTGACTAAAACTTAGTTAAGTCTTATTTATGGCTTAAATCTATCGTGACTACGAGGGGACTTTGGTACAATGTTTTTATCGTGTGTGTGTGAAGCTTTTTATTCCATTGATTGGGCGTAGCGCAACATGGAGATGCACAGTGGGTCTTAGTAATATTATAGGATTAAACCCAAATACTGCCATATTTGAGATGGTGTAAAATTCAAATCCTTTTGCAGAATGACAAGTGCACCCTCCCCACCAAAATGTCACATGGGAGGGCACCTTGGTAGCCCATCATGATTTTATTACAACAGCTTTTATTTTCAATGATATTTGGTTATCTCTGTGGTGAAAATTATAACAAAAGAGCATGTTAGAAATATTGTGAGAAATAACTACCTATTATAGTAAGAAATTACTCATGCACGTCAACTGCCATGAATTTTCATTATTTTAATGGCTAAAAGGTGATAATGCTGTGTTTGATTTTCGTGAGGCAGGAAAGTGTTTTATTGGCAAGATTAGCATTTTTACACCTTTTCTTTGAACAAATAATTATCTATTTCCTGATGAGTTACTATGTCTATATATTAACCAGCATTCATTCTTATGACTGGAATAAGACGTTTGACCTTTGGTTTTGGTGTCACTATATCACAGGAGGTTCAGAATACAATTACAGATCCATTAAGCATAGCTATAATACATGCATATAATTTGTTTGACATTTATTGGAGCTCACTTTGGCCTTAATTGCACTTCTTTGCAGAACATGGTTTTCAGTGCCTGCAGTTATATTTTGTATGATGTTTAGGAGGCTTGTTATTAGCTGTTTAATCAGGTAGCTTGGCCAATAAACAATGTCATACAGACATGATTTAATGGTTAAGCCCAGCAAGTTTGTTATCGCGAACTATCTCAGTGAGCAGCTGTATATTATATCATTATAAAATTATGATCTTCCCAATTATTTTTAAACAGGTCTGTATTTACTGTTACTTTTGACATTTTGTGTGGTACCGAGACTGTAAATAAGTAACATATCTTATTCAAGCCTTGTTTATGAAAGTATGTTTAATAAAGAACTTGTACTCATAATGATTTTGTTCAGTGCCATCAGTTATTCATTAAGACATTCTTACAGCATAGTATAAGAGCAGTTAATGGAAAGCCTATTAATCATTTTCCCACGACTAAATCTTCATAACAATCTTAGTACATTTTTATGATATTAATAAATTCAAAAGTTCAGAAAGCTCTAGTAAACTGTTCATGTCTTATAATTCAAGTTCTTTGCTTTTGTTAGTTGTAAATAACTTTATTGTGTGTTTGCTGGTAAAGAAAGTCATTTTACATTAGTACCGTAGCTTGTTTGTCTGCTCTTACGCTATACAGCTATACTGCTGATGTTCCATTTTCAAGTACTGAACTTCACACCAAAGCAACATCTGCTTCTATTATTTTCTAAAGAATACCATGGTACCCTGAAATCATAGCATATTTTTAAATCCATATTTTTATATAAAAAAATAATCTACAAATAATAAACTGATTGGAAAAAGCATTTCAGTCCCCTGCCTATAGCAAGATAATTTACAATTCATATTTGTGACAATTTCTGATATCTGCTTGTGTTCAAATGTCACATCTCACTTGAATTTTTAACTGTGGTGCAATGGATACAAATAAATCTAAAAATAAAGCCTGTTCTATTTTATGTGTCCATATCAATTTGCTTTAATATTTGTCTGTGTGACATATATGAACATGCAGCGCATGTTTTGGAAGTTGCTCTCTATGGACCTCATTTAGAGTCGGACGCAAAGTCTGATTTAGGCGCATCTAACCGAAAAACACTACCACGCATGTGCAGAAAGCTCCAAATCCGCCTGCATCATGGACGCAATTAACACTTGCCACAGCTTGCGACTCACTACGAGAGAATGGGAGGAATGCGGAATTGTGAAGGTGTGACCATGTAAGTAAATCCTAGTCAAAGTGAGGTGCAGATGCAACACACGTCAAAACAGGGCTAAAGCTGTGCGGCAGGAATTAGGTGGCGTAAGCATTAGCTAGCTGCAGGAACTGCTTGCAGCTCAATGGGGTATTATGAGTGGGATGCAACTGGGGTTTGCTTGCAACTCGTAATACTCTACCGAGCTGCGGCACACTCCCACTTCTACACTCCTTACACGGACATTGCGTCCGACTCTAAATGAGGTCCTATGTGTGATCATAGTAGAGAGGCCCAGGGACCCCCTTTAACTCACCGCCAAGCACGTTATGGTTATTGCGGGGAAAACACTGGTGATTGGTAGGGTCGCTAAGGGGAGCACAAATCCTCTTATTTTTACTCTTTTCACATCATGCACTTATTTCTGTGCAATGGAGTCTGTTTTTACAGGCATGAAGATGGATTAGCATGTCAAGATTGTGACAACTTCTTCTAGAATACTTACTGTATTATATAAAGATATGTTAATAAATATCTTAATATGCAAATAGATGTGTAAAGTTTTGTATTTAGCAGAATCCTTTGTGACTAATTTTTGTTTCTGGTCAAATCCAAAAATATGAATTTGTTACATACGTTGGGGTATATTTACTAAAGTGCAGGTTTGCAAAAGTGGAGATGTTGCCTATAGCAACCAATCAGAATCTAGTTATCATTTGTTTAGTACATTGTATAAAATAACAGCTAGAATCTGATTGGTTGCTATAGGCAACATCTCCACTTTTGCAAACCTGCACTTTAGTAAATATACCCCGTAGTTGAAGATACATGTGATGCTTTTTGAGTCTAGGTCTGTGTTCTTATAAAGGAATATAGGTTTCTGCCATAAGTGTGCATGTTTCTCTCTCACATAATCAATAATTTATTTTTCTTTATTCTTATTGTGTGTTAATCTTATTAATATTTATTCTGTGCATGCAGCTCAAAGTGCATTGCTTGGTGATACATGGATGGATTTGTGATTCCATTGATAAAAAAATGAAACCTCTTTTCCGGTGTTTTCCTTTGTATGTGTGGTATTGATTGGTACTTGTATATAAGTATATATTTTTAATGTGTATGCATTTTGTATTTTTCAAGGTAGCAAATCAGCTCCTTTCAAAGTCTGGTTTTCAGTGGAAATTAAGAGTAACCCTGCTCCACCGGAACAATCCATAGATGTAACTTGCTCTGTTTTAGTAAGTAAATTCTATTGCTATAAACACCTAATATACAGTGTTTTGCTGTTTTGTTTTTTTAGCTATACATTTATTGTTTTATAAAAGAAGACATATCTACAAATGAACAACAATGGTAACATACATAAAAAATAACAAATAAGTACACATGGTATAATAAATAGAGCAAAAGACACATATACAATTTATATTATGGGCTTAAACAATGGAATAATGGACCAGGTGTGGGACAAGATCTCCATGAACACTAAGTGCCTGATTCATCTTCGAAAGCAATGCGAATGCAATTTGCATTTTTTAAAAATTGGACGTAAATTTCAGACACGTACTCCCGTATTCAAGTGGATCTCAAGAAACATTTCCTTTCAAAAATTGGGATAAGTATGCTCTGGCTATACATTACTTGTCATATTGCAGACAGACAGAACACACTGCAGAATACACACAATACATATGTGCAACATAAATTCTTGCAGGAAAAAACCCCCAAAATATTAAATACATTAACTCTTAATACTATAATAATAATAATAATAATAATAATAATACATGTAAATACAATATTTTGTTTTTCATTTTTTCTTTTACATGAAATACATAGATCATCATGTTCTTAATGTGTACTGTACATAAAATGCACTTTTACAGGTTTTTTTTACTTGCAAACATATGTTCTGGCATACATACCCGCCACTCATCACTATGAGTCAGCACTAACACCTGTCCTGTTGCTGGTGCAAGTAATACGGCTAAAAAACACGGAGCTAAGAGATGCCCAGAACTTGAATCGGATGAATATGCATGCACTCGACCTCGGCACGCCTGTACTGTACATTAACTTCTACCCCTTCCCATCCCTTCCTCTGTTCTGCCCTTCAAATCGTTGGCAGTCGGAGTATCATTTGCGTTTGGACTAGAATTGCATGCAATTGCGTTCACTGGTGTGTGTGTGTGACTATGCGCAGAGCAACTTTACTAAATATATGGCACGCAGTGGGACTTAACATCCGATGTTGAATCAGGCCCTTAAAGAATAAAGTCTGCCAGAATGATATTAGTTTATCACCATCACATACTATTGGACACCATTTGTTCTTCCTATATCAGCTGTGAATTTCATTGTGAACAGATAGCAAAATAGCGAGGCACAAGTTTGAAATATCCACAGGGTATCAAGTCATTACACACACCACGTAAACTATTTATATACATAATAAGCATCTATAGAAACGCTAATTAAAAAATACCTTGTCTAGAATTTGATCACAGCCTTTTCTAAGGTTTTCATTAGTTAGTTTAGAATGTTTAATTGCATTATATTATAATGATTGTCTATTTACTTACTTTCAGTAAATGGAGTGGAACATTAAACATATATAAATAACCAGCAGGATTTTCACTCTGATTTCACCCTAGATAGATTTAGTAATAGAAAGATAGGTGAAGGATTTACACATAAATAAAAATAGCTGTATTTTCACAGATAGATTTTCTCAAAAACTCATGGGAATTTCCATTCAACAGTTTGACTGAAATTAATCTTATCTGGTGAATCACAAACTTCGCACCTTTGCCAAATGGCCAGTTCCGCTGAGAAAATTGTGCCACAACTTCACTAATCTCTAGGCATGTTCAATACTGATATATTTGATCAACTTATTATTACCAATAATGATCAGCTTGTTATACAATGTGTTATACTCAAATGACCAGCTGATAAACCTTTTTCTGCTAATATATTTCTTACTTGACCCTCATTTTTGCCTTGTCACATATTTTAATGTCATGTTCTTAAGTATATGTTTATGCACATTTTGCTTTATTTGTGGCATGTCTGCTCCTAAATTGTGTAAGGTACTGAGTTGAAATTACTGGAAAAGTATTGTTTTCCCCATGCAGATCTCCACCAAATCAGGAAATATCCACAGTCATCACCCTGATCATTTCAGTATCTTGTCCGTTGGTAGTCAGTTTAACAATGCTGTAAACACAGACAGTGTTTACAGCAGCATAAATAATCTGAATCATAACACACCGGCATGTGAAAAGCACAGACTTGCGTATGCAACGGCAATGCAATGGACCCGGCATGGGGTCATGTAATGTAAGTATGAACATTACCGTACCAGGGTTAGGTTTAGGCTTAGGGTTAAGATTAAAGTTACATTACGTGATCCTACGCCAGGTCCGTTGCATTGATGCTTTAAATATGCAAGTCGCGGTTCAAAGTGACGTAATATTAAAGTGTTGGGCTCTCCTCACATCGGAACTGTGCTGTGTATACGTAAGTCTGTGTTTTTCACATGCCGGTGTGTAATGATTCGGATTATTTATGTCGGTGTAAACACTGTCTGTGTTTACAGCATTGTTAATACATACTACACCCATCTCGTCCTGCAAATCCAACTCTCATTTTCCAAATCAGGCACATAAGCCAGTCCACCACTACACCTATGCTGCAGAAGTAAGGGATACCTCAAATCCACCTATCTTCCTGCACAGAATTTGCTCACTCTGCATTTTGCTATGCAAATCCATGCTCAGTTCTTTTATGATAGTGCACAGTCTGCAGATATTCTTCTGTGACATCACCATGGCACTTGCACTGCTCCTCTTTTACTTTTTTTTTTTTTCTTTTTTGGTACTGACCTTGCTTAACATTGTGCATTTTTGTAGAATATGACTTCAGATTTCCCAGTGGGCTTAATGTTATTGCTTGTATTTCCTCTCTTATCGGACTTTTCACTCAGCAGCTAAATAACTGAGCGCACTGACTCCTCTTTGCAAGTGATTATTTTCTCCTAACACCTATCACTTTTCATCATATAACAGTGTGCATTTTGTCCTCCACTTTCACTGTCCAAATTTGCATTTGTAACTATAGACTTAATTCATGCTGATTCCAAGGAGCTTTTTTTGCTAAGGCGATACATTATATTAAATTTAGGAAGGTGGGTGCAGTCGTTTTACTTTGTTGTTAGAATCTTGCTTTTTTCATATAATAACATAAATGTATATATAATATGTATATGTGTATACATGTGTGTATATATATATATATATATATATATATATATATGTATATGTATATATATATATATATATTAGGGATGTGCACTGGCGACTTTTGGTGTCTCGTGTTTTGTGTTTTGGATTCGGATTTTCGTGATGTTTTTGGTTAGGATTTGTTTTGCAAAACACCTGCCGAAAGGTTTTGGTTCGGATTTAAGGTTTTGGATTCAGATTTTTTTTGAAAAAAGCATAAAAAGTTCAAAAATCAAGTTTTTGGGCTTATTTTCACTCCTACGCTATTATTAACCTCAATAACATTCAATAACAAGCATTTCCACTAATTTACAGTGTATTCTGAACACCTCACAATATAGTTATTAGTCCAAAACGTTGCAACGAGGTATCTTTCTGGACTGCGTAGTGGAGTGGTCCCCACAATATAATAAGAAAACCATCAACTGGTCTTAATCGCACCAAAAAATGTACCTGGACTGCGTAGAGGAGTGGGTCACCACAATATAATTTAAAAACCCTGAACTTGTATGATTCGCACCAATAAATGTATCTGGACTGCGTAGAGGAGTGGGTCACCACAATATAATTTAAAAACCCTGAACTTGTATGATTCGCACCAATAAATGTATCTGGACTGCTTAGAGGAGTGGGTCACCACAATATAATAAGAAAACCATCAACTGGTATGAATCGCACCAAAAAATGTACCTGGACTGCGTAGAGGAGTGGTCACTCACCACAATATAAATTAAAAACCCTGAACTTGTATGATTCGCACCAATAAATGTATCTGGACTGCGTAGAGGAGTGGTCACCACAATATAATAAGAAAACCATCAACTGGTCTGAATCGCACTGAATAATGTACCTGGACTGCGTAGAGGAGTGGTCACCACAATATATATAATAAGAAAACCATCAACTGGTATGAATCGCACCAAAAAATGTACCTGGACTGCGTAGAGGAGTAGTCACTCACCACAATATAAATTAAAAACCCTGAACTTGTATAAATCGCACCAATAAATGTAATTGGACTGCGTAGAGGAGTGGTCACCACAATATAATTAATAAAAAACCCTCCACGGCTCTGAATTTCCCCAAAAAAAATTCTGGACAGTGTAGAGGGGTGGCCCCGGTACTAAATTTGATACCGGGGCCACAATACCTCCTCCAAGTTCCAAGTGTAGTGTTTATAACATATTAGCACTACACTAATTCTAGCACGTCAAACCCTCTTGTTTTAAATAATGACAGGGCATTTAACTTTTGATTCAATTTTTTGAATTTGTTGACATTTTCTTTTACTTTTTGAACATGACAAACGACTGTTGAATGGTCACATAATGCCAAAAAAATAGTTGCAAGATGGACTTGTCCTTGGGCCCTCCCACTCACCCTTATGTTGTTGAAATAGGACATGCACACTTTAACAAACCAATCATTTCAGCGACAGGGCCTACCAAACAACTTTGGCTGAAATGATTGGTTTGTTTGGGCCCCCACACCAAAAAAGCTATTCGTCTCTCCCTGTACAGACTAAACAGGCTCTACTGAGGCAAGATGTCGTCCTCATCCTCAACCTCTGATTCCTCTCCCCCTACAGTGTGTACTTCCTCCTCCTCACACATTATCAATTCGTCCCCGCTGGACTCCACAACCACAGGTCCCTCTGTACTATCTGGAGGGCAGTGCTGTACTTCATTGAGGAATTGATTATTCATTTTTATAAACATCATTTTTTCTACGTTGTGAGGAAGCAACCTCCTTCGCCGCTCACTGACCAGGTTCCCCGCTGCACTAAAAACTCTTTCCGAGTACACACTGGAGGGGGGACAACTCAGGTAAAATAGAGCCAGTTTGTACAGGGGCTTCCAAACTGCCTTTTTTTCCTGCCAGTAACAATATGGACTGTCTGACATGTCTATTTGGATGGTGTCAGCAAAATAATCCTCCACCATTTTTTCAATTGTGACAGCATCCAATGCAGCGACAGTAGACATGTCTGCAATGGTTGGCAGGTCCTTCAGTCTGGACCAGATGTTATCATCATCCCCGCCAGCGGCTCTTTTAGGAAAACTGAGCTTTTTCCTCGCAGTCATAGATGTGGAAGAAAATGAGGTTGGAGCTGTTGGCATGTCACGGTCCTCTTCAGAGGGCAATCTCCTGACCAGAAGGTCTTTGCACCGCTGTAGACTTGTGTCCACCGGAAACAGAGACACAACATATGCTTTAAACCGAGGATCGAGTACGGTGGCCAGAATGTATTCCTCTGACTTTAAAAGAGTGACCACCCTCGGATCCTGGCAAAGCGTACGAAGGGCTTCATCCACAAGAGCTACATGCTTTGTTGGATCGCAATGCTTTACCAGCTCCTCCCTCACTTTCTCCAGCTGCTTCTGCAACAGCCTGATCAGGGGAATGACCTGACTCAAGCTGGCAGTGTCGGAACTGACTTCTCGTGTGGCAAGTTCAAACGGCTGGAGAACCTTGCACAACACGGAAATCGGTCTCCACTGCGCTTGACTGAGGCGCATCCCCACTCCTTTGCCTATGTCGTAGGTGGCTGTGTAGGCCTGAATGGCCTTTTGCTGCTCCTCCATCCTCTGCAGCATATAGAGGGTGGAGTTCCAGCGCGTCACAACCTCTTGTTTGAGGTGATGGCAGGGCAGGTTCATGCTTTTTTGATGTGCCTCTAGTCTGCGGTAGGCACTGGCTGAATGCCGAAAGTGTCCAGCAATTTTGCGCGCCACCGCAAGCATCTCCTGCACACCCCTGTCACTCTTGAGGTAATGCTGCACCACCAAATTAATGGTGTGTGCAAAACATGGGACGGGCTGGAAATTGCCCATATTTAATGCCCGCACAATGTTACTGGCATTGTCTGACACCACAAATCCCCATGAGAGTCTAAGTGGGGTAAGCCACTGGGAGATAATTTCCCTCAGTTTCTCTAATAAGTTGTCAGCGTTGTGCCTCTTATTAAAGCCTGTAATACACAATGTTGCCTGCCTTTGCACGAGCAGCCATTTTGTAGATGCTGCTACTGATGCAGCTGTTGCTGTTGCTGCGGAAGGCGATGCATCTACCCAGTGGGCTGTCACAGTCATATAGTCCTTCGTTTGCCCAGAACCACTTGTCCACATGTCCGTGGTTAAGTGGACAGTGGGTACAACCGCATTTTTCAGAGCACTGAGGACACTTGATCGTACTTGTCTGCACATTTTTGGTATCGCCTGCCTAGTGAAGTGAAATCTCGACGGGATTTGGTACCGGGGACACAATACCTCCATCAACCCTCTAAATCCCACTCCACTGATGGCGGACACCGGGCGCACGTCTAACACCAACATTGCAGTTACATCTGCAGTTATACGCTTTGCAATAGGGTGACTACTATCGTATTTTGTGGTCATGGCAAACGACTGTTGGACGGTCAATTGTTTTGTGAAAGACTTAGCAGTCTTACGACTTCCCCTCTGGGAAGATGACCGACTAACAGCAGCAACAGCAGCAGTGGCAGTAGTAGGCGTACCGCTGCAGGATTCCTCGGATGAATCCCGTATTGGAGAGGACTCAGTCTGCAGTCTGGCTGCTGACTTGGGCTGCAGGACTCAATCTGATGGAGATCGTGGAGGAAGTTGACGAGGAGGGTGTTGCTGGTGTGTATCCAACTGGACCACGGGATTTAGGTGTCCCTGTGCTGATGACGGTCCTAGCCCTAGTTCCTGAACTAACCA